>NC_091993.1:62834376-63134376 GCF_044704955.1 Pristiophorus japonicus
AAAAGAAATCGGAGATGAGAGTAACAGTCAGACTAAGGTGAAGAACAAGGATAATATAAACGGTCAGGAAACAACTACAGTTATAAAACAGAAGTATAAAATTACTGTTAAAAATAAAATGAGTGGAACGATTAATAAAAAGGAATGAAATTGCCTGAACAGCAACGTACACAGCATCGGAAACAAAACACGGGAACTGGAAGCATTAATTCGCAGCGAGGAGCCAGATGTAGTCGGGATAACTGAAACATGGCTACATAAAGAGCCGGCTAGTTAAATACTGCAGGTTATAATGTATTTAGAAAGGATAGGGAAGGAAGAATGGGGATGGGACAGCTGTACTAATCACAGACAACATAATGGCAGTAGAAAAAAGGGACATAACTAACACTAAGAAAGAACAGAATCCATGCGGATTCAGACAAAGGATAAGAAGGGATCGATTATGTTAATTGGGATAATCTATACACCACATAATAGTGGAAGGGAAATGGAGGAAGAAATATGTAGGAAAATCTATGAACTAAGTTAAAAAAACTGAATAATGATCATCGGAGATTTCAACTGGCAAGAGGGAGGGAAAGGGGAAAAGGGAAGAGAGTTTTTACAATGTGTTCAGGAGTCCTTTCTTACCCAGTACATAAGAAGCCCAACAAGAGAGGAATCATTACTGGATCAAGTATTGCAAAAAGCACCTCAGCAGATAAGATATTAAAGGTGTTAAAAAGTGATTGAGAAAGAAATAAGCAAGACAAAGTGTCATGTATATAACCTTCATGTAACTGTAACCTTCATAACAACACTGCATACTGTATAGACCTAAGAAATGCACACCTTGACCACAGGGGGTGAACTTGTGAGAGACACTCCTCACCTGGTCATCCAGGTATATAAAGGGAGGTCCCACGCAGGGTCATCACTTCTTGGTCCTGTGAATAAAGATACAGGTCACAGAGTGACCTTGTCTGCAGAATGTGCCTCGTGTGAATTTATAGTAGTGTGTAAGAACAAAGTAGTAGATTGGAAAAAGCTCGTTTTAAGGGGATGAAAATGGATCTAGGGAAGGTAAAGAGGAAACAAATTGACAAGCAGATAGAATTGCAATGGAAAATATTTAAAACAGTGATCAAGAGTTCAGGAGAAGTATATTCCACTAAAAAAACAAGAACAAAATAGCCAATAAAAGAACACTACGGATGGATAAAGACATCATGATAAAACTGAAGCTAAAGAAAGCATACACTAAGGGCATAGACAATAAAGGAGAGGTTGGCAAAAGGGAATATGAAGAGGTTATAAAAGAAGTCAGAAAAACAATTAGGGAAACAAAGCAGAACTAAGAAATCAAATATCAAAAAGAAATCGTAAAGTATTCTACATAAAAACCAATAGAAAAATCTGGATCACTTTTCAGGATCACTAAGTGATGCACAGGCTAAACTCTCAGGTAATGACAGCAAAATGGCAGAAATATTGATTAATTACTTTGCCTCGGTATTTACCAGGGAGACTAACATGATGGACATGACATTAGAAGAAGAGATTAAAAAAGATATAAAGACATTTAAGATAGAAAGCGGGGAGGTAGTTGATAAACTAATCAAACTTGGCCAGTCTTCAGCCAATTCGATTCACTCCATGTGATATCAAGAAGCAGCTGAACGCACTGGATACAACAAAGGCTATGGGCCTCAACAACATCCAGGCTCTCGTGCTGAAGACTTGTGCTCCAGAACTAGCCGTGCCTCTAGCCAAGCTGTTCCAGGACAGCTACAACACAGCCATCTATCTGACAGGTATGTCCAGTCCACAAAAAGCAGGACAAATCAAATCTGGCCAATTACTGCCCCATCAGTCTACTCTCAATCATCAGCAAAGTTATGGAAGGTGTCATCAACAGTGCTATCAAATGGCACTTACTCACCAATAACCTGCTCACCGATGCTCAGTTTGGGTTCCGCCAGGACCACTCGGCTCCAGACCTCATTACAGCCTTGGTCCAAACATGGACAAAAGAGCTGAATTCCAGATGAGGTGAGAGTGACTGCCCTCGACATCAAGGCAGTACTTCAAGTGTGGCATCAAGAAACCCCAGTAAAACTGAAGTCAATGGGAATCAGGCTGGAGTCATACCGAGCACACAGGAAGATGGTTGTGGTTGTTGGAGGTCAATCATCTCAGCCCTAAGACAAAACTGCAGGAGTTCCTCAGTGCAGTTTCCCAGACCCAATCATCTTCAGTTGCTTTGTCAATGACCTTCCCTCCATCATAGGGTCAGAAGAGGGGATGTTCATTGACAAAGCAACTGAAGATGATTGGGTCTGGGAAACTGCACTGTTGATGACACCTTCCATAACTTTGCTGATGATTGAGAGTAGACTGATGGGGCAGTAATTGGCCAGATTTGATTTGTCCTGCTTTTTGTGGACTGGACATACCTGTCAGATAGATGGCTGTGTTGTAGCTGTTCTGGAACAGCTTGGCTAGAGGCACGGCTAGTTCTGGAACACAAGTCTTCAGCACGAGAGCCTGGATGTTGTTGAGGCCCATAGCCTTTGTTGTATCCAGTGTGTTCAGCCGCTTCTTGATATCACATGGAGTGAATCGAATCGAATTGGCTGAAGACTGGCCAAGTTTGATTAGTTTATCAACTACCTCCCCGCTTTCTATCTTAAATGTCTTTATATCTTTTTTAATCTCTTCTTCTAATGTCATGTCCATCATGTTAGTCTCCCTGGTCCGCGTTGCGGAGTTGGAGCTGAGGGTGGATTCACTCTGGAGCATCCACGATGCTGAGAATGACGTGAGTATCACGTGTAGCGAGTTGGTCTTACCGCAGGAGAAGGGTCCACAGCCAGCGAGGGAATGGAAGACCAGCAGGAAGAGTAGTGCAAGGAAGGTAGTGCAGGGGTCCCCTGTGGTCATCCCCCTGCAAAACAGATACACTGCTTTGAGTGCTGTTGAGGGGGATGACTCATCAGGAGAGGGCAGCAGCAGCCAAGTTCATGGCACCGTGGCTGGCTCTGTTGCACAGGAGGGCAGGAAAAAGAGTGGGCGAGCGATAGTGATAGGGGATTCAATTGTAAGGGGAATAGATAGACGTTTCTGCGGACGCAACCGAGACTCCAGGATGGTATGTTGCCTCCCTGGTGCAAGGGTCAAGGATGTCTCGGAGCGGGTGCAGGACATTCTAAAAAGGGAGGGAGAACAGCCAGTTGTCGTGGTGCACGTTGGTACCAAAGACATAGGTAAAAAGAGGGATGAGGTCCTACGAAATGAATTTAAGGAGCTAGGAGCTAAATTAAAAAGTAGGACCTCAAAAGTAGTAATCTCGGGATTGCTACCAGTGCCACGTGCTAGTCAGAGTAGGAATCGCAGGATAGCTCAGATGAATACGTGGCTTGAGCAATGGTGCACAAGGGAGGGATTCAAATTCCTGGGGCATTGGAACCGGTTCTGGGGGAGGTGGGACCAGTACAATCCGGACGGTCTGCACCTGGGCAGAATCGGAACCAATGTCCTCGGGGGAGTGTTTGCTAGTGCTGTTGGGGAGGAGTTAAATTAATATGGCAGGGGGATGGGAACCAATGCAGGGAGATAGAGGGAAACAAAAAGGAGGCAAAAGCAAAAGACAGAAAGGAGATGAGGAAAAGTGGAGGGCAGAGAAACCCAAGGCAAAGAACAAAAAGGGCCATTGTACAGCAAAATTCTAAAAGGACAGAGGGTGTTAAAAAAACAAGCCTAAAGGCTTTGTGTCTTAATGCAAGGAGTATCCGCAATAAGGTGGATGAATTAACTGTGCAAATAGATGTTAACAAATATGATGTGATTGGGATTACGGAGACGTGGCTCCAGGATGATCAGGGCTGGGAACTCAACATCCAGGGGTATTCAACATTCAGGAAGGATAGAATAAAAGGAAAAGGAGGTGGGGTAGCATTGCTGGTTAAGGAGGAGATTAAGGCAATAGTTAGGAAGGACATTAGCTTGGATGATGTGGAATCTATATGGGTGGAGCTGCAGAACACCAAAGGGCAAAAAACGTTAGTGGGAGTTGTGTACAGACCTCCAAACAGTAGTAGTGATGTTGGGGAGGGCATCAAACATGAAATTAGGGGTGCGTGCAATAAAGGTGCAGCAGTTATAATGGGTGACTTTAATATGCACATAGATTGGGCTAACCAAACTGGAAGCAATACGGTGGAGGAGGATTTCCTGGAGTGCATAAGGGATGGTTTTTTAGACCAATATGTCGAGGAACCAACTAGGGGGGAGGCCATCTTAGACTGGGTGTTATGTAATGAGAGAGGATGAATTAGCAATCTCGTTGTGCGAGGTCCCTTGGGGAAGAGTGACCATAATATGGTGGAATTCTGCATTGGGATGGAGAATGAAGCAGTTAATTCAGAGACCATGGTCCAGAACTTAAAGAAGGCTAACTTTGAAGGTATGAGGCGTGAATTGGCTGGGATGGATTGGCGAATGATACTTAAGGGGTTGACTGTGGATGGGCAATGGCAGACATTTAGAGACCGCATGGATGAACTACAACAATTGTACATCCCTGTCTGGCATAAAAATAAAAAAGGGAAGGTGGCTCAACCGTGGCTATCAAGGGAAATCAGGGATAGTATTAAAGCCAAGGAAGTGGCATACAAATTGGCCAGAAATAGCAGCGAACCTGGGGACTGGGAGAAATTTAGAACTCAGCAGAGGAGGACAAAGGGTTTGTTTGATTAAGGCAGGGAAAATGGAGTATGAGAAGAAGCTTGCAGGGAACATTAAGACGGACTGCAAAAGCTTCTACAGATATGTAAAGAGAAAAAGGTTAGTAAAGACAAACGTAGGTCCCCTGCAGTCAGAATCAGGGGAAGTCATAACGGGGAACAAAGAAATGGCGGACCAATTGAACAAGTACTTTGGTTCGGTATTCACGAAGGAGGACACAAACAACCTTCCGGTTATAAAAGGGGTCGGGGGGTCTAGTAAGGAGGAGGAACTGAGGGAAATCCTTATTAGTCGGGAAATTGTGTTGGGGAAATTGATGGGATTGAAGGCCGATAAATCCCCAGGGCCTGATGGACTGCATCCCAGAGTACTTAAGGAGGTGGCCTTGGAAATAGTGGATGCATTGACAGTCATTTTCCAACATTCCATTGACTCTGCATCAGTTCCTATAGAGTGGAGGGTAGCCAATGTAACCCCACTTTTTAAAAAAGGAGGGAGAGAGAAAACAGGGAATTATAGACCGGTCAGCCTGACATCGGTAGTGGGTAAAATGATGGAATCAATTATTAAAGATGTCATAGCAGTGCATTTGGAAAGAGGTGACATGATAGGTCCAAGTCAGCATGGATTTGTGAAAGGGAAATCATGCTTGACAAATCTTCTGGAATTTTTTGAGGATGTTTCCAGTAGAGTGGACAAGGGAGAACCAGTTGATGTGGTATATTTGGACTTTCAGAAGGCGTTCGACAAGGTCCCACACAAGAGATTGATGTGCAAAGTTAGAGCACATGGGATTGGGGGTAGTGTACTGACATGGATTGAGAACTGGTTGTCAGACAAGAAGCAAAGAGTAGGAGTAAATGGGTACTTTTCAGAATGGCAGGCAGTGACTAGTGGGGTACCGCAAGGTTCTGTGCTGGGGCCCCAGCTGTTTACACTGTACATTAATGATTTAGATGAGGGGATTAAATGTAGTATCTCCAAATTTGCGGATGACACTAAGTTGAGCTGCGAGGAGGATGCTGTGAGGCTGCAGAGCGACTTGGATAGGTTAGGTGAGTGGGCAAATGCATGGCAGATGAAGTATAATGTGGATAAATGTGAGGTTATCCACTTTGGTGGTAAAAACAGAGAGACAGACTATTATCTGAATGGTGACAGATTAGGAAAAGGGGAGGTGCAAAGAGACCTGGGTGTCATGGTACATCAGTCATTGAAGGTTGGCATGCAGGTGCAGCAGGCGGTTAAGAAAGCAAATGGCATGTTGGCCTTCATAGCAAGGGGATTTGAGTATAGGGGCAGGGAGGTGTTGCTACAGTTGTACAGGGCATTGGTGAGGCTACACCTGGAGTATTGTGTACAGTTTTGGTCTCCTAACCTGAGGAAGGACATTCTTGCTATTGAGGGAGTGCAGCGAAGGTTCACCAGACTGATTCCCGGGATGGCGGGACTGACCTATCAAGAAAGACTGGATCAACTGGGCTTGTATTCACTGGAGTTCAGAAGAATGAGAGGGGACCTCATAGAAACATTTAAAATTCTGACGGGGTTAGACAGGTTAGATGCAGGAAGAATGTTCCCAATGTTGGGGAAGTCCAGAACCAGAGGTCACAGTCTAAGGATAAGGGGTAAGCCATTTAGGACCGAGATGCGGAGGAACTTCTTCACCCAGAGAGTGGTGAACCTGTGGAATTCTCTACCACAGAAAGTTGTTGAGGCCAATTCACTAAATATATTCAAAAAGGAGTTAGATGAGGTCCTTACTACTAGGGGGATCAAGGGGTATGGCGTGAAAGCAGGAATGGGTACTGAAGTTGAATGTTCAGCCTTGAACTCATTGAATGGCGGTGCAGGCTAGAAGGGCTGAATGGCCTGCTCCTGCACCTATTTTCTATGTTTCTATGTTTCACAGTGTTCAATTCCATTCATAACTCCTCAGATATGAAGCAGTCCATGCCTGCATGCAGCAAGACCTGGACAGCATTCAGGCTTGGGCTGATGAGTGCAGTTCCAACAACACTCAAGAAGCTCGACACCATTCGGCACAAAGCAACTCACTTGACTGTCACCCCATCCATCACCTTAAACATTCACTCCCTCCACCACCAGCGCACCATGGCTGCAGTGTGTACCATCTATAAGATGCAAGCAGCATCTGACCAAGACTTCTCTCAAACCCGCGACCTCTACCACCTAGAAGGACAAGGGCAGCAGGTGCATGGGAACACCACCACTTCTATATTCCCCTCCAAGTCATACACCATCCTGACTTTGAAATATATCGCCATTGGGTCAAAATCCTGGATCGCCATTGGATCAAAATCCTGGAACGCCATTCCTAACAGCACTGTGGGAGCACCTTCACCAATCAGACTGCAGCGGTTCAAGGCGATGGCTCACCATCACCTTCTTGAGGAGAATTAGGGATGGGCAATAAATGCCAGCAATGCCCACATCCCCTGAATAAATAAAAAAAAGCTTAGAAAGGATAAAATCCACACACATTAAAAGAAGTTAAGGAAGAGGTAGCAGAGTTACCATTATATATACATATAAAATTCATTAGGAAAGGGAATAGTGCCAGAGAACTGGCAGACAGCTAATGTTAGATCTGGTCCTGTGTAATGAGAAAGGATTAATAAACAATCTCCTAGTAAAGGATCCCCTTGAAATGAGTGATCATAACATGGTTGAATTTCAAATTCAGATGGAGGGTGAGAAAGTTGGATCTCAAACCAGCGTACTAAGCTTAAATAAAGGAGACGATGAAAGTATGAGGGCAGAGTTGGCTAAAGTGGACTGGGAAAATAGATTAAAATGGAAGACGGTTGATGAACAGTGACGTACATTTAAGGAGATATTTCATAACGCTCAAGAAAAATATATTCCAGTGAGGAGGAAAGGGTGTAAAAGAAAAAATAGCCATCCGTGGCTAACTAAAGAAACAAAGGATGGTATCCAATTAACAACAAGGGCACACAAAGTGCCAAAAACTACTGGGAGGACAAAAGATTGGGAAGCTTTTAAAAGCCAGCAAAGAATTACTAAAAAAATGATTAAGAAAGGGATGATAGACTATGAAAGTAAACTAGTGCGAAATATAAAAACAGATAGCAAGAGTTTCTATAGGTATATAAAAAGGAAAAGAGTGGCTAAAGTAAATGTTGGTCCCTTAGAGGACGAGACCGGGGAATTAGTATGGGGAACATGGAGATGGCAGAAACTCTGAACAAATATTTTGTATCAGTCTTTACGGTAGAGAACACAAACAATATCCCAACTGTGGATGTTCAAGGGGCTGTAGGAGGGGGGAGGAACTTAACACAATCACAATCACTAAGGAGGTGGTACTCAGTAAAATAATGGGAATAAAGGCAGATAAATCCCCTGGACCTGATGGATTGCATCCGAGGGTCTGAAGAGAAGTAGCGGCAGGGATAGTGGATGCATTGGTTGTAATTTACCAAAGTTCCCTGGATTCTGGGGAAGTCCCAGCAGATTGGAAAATTGCAAATGTAACGCCCCTATTTAAAAAAGGAGGTAAACAAAAAGCAGGAAACTATAGACCAGTTAGCCTAACATCTGTGGTTGGGAAAATGTTGGAGTACATTATTAAAGAAGCAGTAGCAGGGCATTTAGAAAAGCATAATTTGGGCAGGCAGAGTCAGCATGGATTTATAAAGGGGAAGTCATGTTTGACAAATTTGCTGGAACTCTTTGAGGATGTAACGAACAGGGTGGATAAAGGGGAACCAGTGGATGTGGTGTATTTGGACTTCCAGAATCATTTGACAAGGTGCCACATAAAAGATTACCGCACAAGATAAAAGTTACGGGGTTGGGGGTAATATATTAGCATGGATAGAGAATTGGCTAACTAACAGAAAACAGAGAGTCGGGATAATTGGTTCATTCTCTGGTTGGCAATCAGTAACTAGTGGGGCGCCGTAGGGATCAGTGCTGGGACCCCAACTATTTACAATCTATATTAACAACTTGGAAGAAAGGACCGAGTGTAACATAGCCAAGTTTGCTGACGATATGAAGATGGGAGTAAAAGCAATATGTGAGGAGGACACAAAAAAATCTGCAAAAGGACATAGAATGGGCAAAAATTTGGCAGATGGAGTATAATGTTGGAAAGTGTGAGGTCATGCAGTTTCGCAGAAAGAAATCAAAGAGCATGTTATTATTTAAATGGAGAAAGATTGCAAAGTGCTGCAGTACAGCGAGACCTGAGGGTACTTGTGCATGAAACACAAAAGGTTAGTATGCAGGTGCAGCAAGTGATCAGGAAGGCCAAAGGAATCTTGGCCTTTATTGCAAAGGGGATGGAGTATAAAAGCAGGGAAGTCTTGCTACAACTATATAAGGTATTGGTGAGGCCACACCTGGAATACTGCGTATAGTTTTGGTTTCCATATTTAGAAAGGATATACTTGCTTTGGAGGCAGTTCAGAGAAGGTTCACTCAGTTGATTCCGGAGATGAGAGGGTTGACTTATGAGGAAAGGTTGAGCAGGTTGAGCCTCTACTCATTCAGAAGAATGAGAGGTGATCTTATCGAAAGGTATACGATTGAGGGGGCTTGACAAGGTGGATGCAGAGAGGATGTTTCCATTGATGGGGGAGACTAGAACTAGAGGGCATAATGCTAGAATAAGGGGCCGCCCATTTAAAACTGAGATGAGGAGAAATTTCTTCTCTCAGAGGGTTGTAAATCTGTGGAATTCACAGCCTCAGAGAGCTGTGGAAGCTGGGACATTGAATAAATTTGAGACAGAAATAGACAGTTTCTTAAACAATACAGGGTAAGGGATTATGGGGAGCGGGCAGGGGAGTGGAGCTGAGTCCATGATCAGATCAGCCATGATATTGAATAGTGGAGCAGGTTCGAGGGGCCGTATGACCTATTCCTGCTCATATTTCTTATGTTCTTATGTTCTTATAAACAATCTGGAGGGCTAAATGGCCTGTTTCTCTGCTGTAAATTCTATGTGATTCTACGTAGACAGTGAGTGACCCTTACCCTGAATAGACATTGATTCCGTACAGTTGCAGTAAGTGACCATTATTACCCTGAATAAACAGTGACTCTGTACAGTTACAGTGAGTGACCCTTACCCTGAATAAACAGTGACTCTGTACAGTTACAGTGAGGGACCCTTACCCTGAATAAACAGTGACTCTGTACAGTTAGTGAGTGACCCTTACCCTGAATAAACAGTGACTCTGTACAGTTAGTGAGTGACCCTTACCCTGAATAAAAAGTGACTCTGTACAGTTACAGTGAGTGACCTTACCCTGAATAAACAGTGACTCTGTACACTTACAGTGAGTGACCTTACCTTGAATAAACAGTGACTCTGTACAGTTACAGTGAGTGACCTTACCCTGAATAAACAGTGACTCTGTACACTTACAGTGAGTGACGCTTACCCTGAATAAGCAGTCCGTTAAACTAGTGTGTTGAAAAGAAAGCAACTGCTATTATACTTACTGGGAACGCCCGATACCAGACGCAACGGTCTCAATACTCGGAACGCTCGAAGTGCCTTCACATCGAAGCCTGCATTCTTGGCTGATGGACTGAGATTTTCCAGTGCTATAGTGAATAGCCTGCGAGGGGAAGAGGGAGTGCGTCAGTGTGACTCTACAAGCCAATCTGCAACAAGTGACTGACCATTGATAGTCACTGAAGCAGCTTGTACTTCCCAATATATGGAGCAAACCCTGTACTGCCTGCTCCCTCCCGAATTCCCTCCCAAATTCATCCCTGCTCCCTCCCGAATTCACTCCCGAATTCATCCCTGCTCCCTCCCGAAGTCCCTCCCGAATTCATCCCTGCTCCCTCCCGAATTCCCTCCCAAATTCATCCCCGCTCCCTCCTGAATTCATTGTCGCTCCCTCCCGAATCTACTCCCGAATTCATCCCTGCTCCCTCCCAAATTCCCTCCCAAATTCATCCCCACTCCCTCCCGAATTCATCCCCACTCCCTCCCGAATTCATCCCCTTTCCCTCCCGAATCCACTCCCGAATTCACTCTCGAATTCATCCCTGCTCCCTCCCGAATTCACTCCCGAATTCATCCCTGTTCCCTCCCCTGACTGAGAGATAATTTCATGTACACACTGTCATCAGCCTTTCCTATAAGTAAGTTTCGTGGCCTCTATGATCTGAAGTGCTCCTTGATCTGTCCAACATATAGACAGATGACAGTGAGGTGGGGGAGCGGAGCAGGAACCCTTACTGTGCACCAGATACTGGACTGGGATGGTTAAATCTGCTGACACATGGTTCTGCTCTCTTCAGTAAATGGACTGAATATCCACTCGTGGCCTGCAAAGCTCAGGGTCCAAAACAAGTGGTTTTATGCACAGAACATAGCTGAATGGACAGTAGAGCACAGTGACACATACATACCCTACTCCAAACTCCATTAAATAATGAAGGTGCCAATTGCTGCCCTTCTTGCTGTGGATTCAATCTGACCAAACTCCCTCACTGGCCCGGCATAAAATCTCAGCATCTGGAACTATCTGAACCGAACACGTGAATACAGACTGTCTCAGCTCAAACCCAGCTTCCCTGCAAGCTCAGTCGAGCCTCATTTGAAGTTATACTGAGGCAAAGATTCCATCTCTCATAGTTACATTAGATTAAACAACCATTTCGATACTGAAACTACAGTTGATTTCAATGATGTCTGTGATTTAATGGAACAGTCCCGGGCAATTACATTTCAGAGCATCCATTGTGTTGGTCGTGGAACCTCTTCCAAGGTGTCAGCAAGGCTTCAGTTAGTAGCACTCTCACCTCGGACTTAAAACGTTGTGGGTTCAAGACACACTCCAACACTTGAGCACATAATCCAGGCTGGGACTCCAGTGCAGTAGTGAGGAAGTACCGTCTTTCAGATGAGATGTTAAACTAAGGTGGATGTAAAGGATCCCAAGGCACAGTTGGAAGAGCAGGGGAGTTCTCCCCGGTGTCCTGGCCAATATTTATCCCTCAACCAACATCAATAACTGATTATCTCACTGCTGTCTGTGAGAGCTTACTGTGCACAAATTGGCTGACGCGTTTCCTACATTACAACAGTGATTACATTTCAAAAGTACTTCAATCATTGTAAAGCACTTTGTGATGTAATGAAAGGCCCTGTAGAAATGCAAGTCTTTCTTTCTTATTTTACCTTGTGAACTTCTTCCCTGCCAACTTGCCAGGACTGAGCTGAATAATGCTTTGTGTGTGCGTGGGTGGTTCATTTCTTACATCTGGTGTCTGGCAATACAGAATACTGGCTCAAAACACAGACAAAATATATACTGCCAGTGATGCAAGTGTGAATGTGTTAATTAAAAGATACCCATGTGAACTGTGGAAATAAATAGAGCGTCCATGACTGATAATCCTGGGACTTACCCAACGAAGACTATGACAAAATCCAGTATATTCCAAAAATTCCGTAGGTAGGCATCTGGGTGGAACAGGAATCCATACACAATAATTTTCAGAATGGCTTCTATTGTGAATACTATCAAGAAGATGTACTCGACCTTTTCCTACAACAAGACAGAGACAAAATAAAGCCTGGTGATGGAATCCAAACAGACTTTCACAGTATTCTCTCTGAGACATCAAACAGTCGACAAACTTTTCATCATCGCTCCTGCGCGCCAATAGCCTCAGAGCTACCATCATTCCTATTGCCCTCATTCTCTTCCTCCCCAACCCCACCTAACTGCCCCCAGGGATACCCCATTCCCCTCCCCCAGAGGTACACCTCCCCCTGCCCCAGGGGTAAGCCTCTTCCCTCCCCTCCACTCCCCAGGATGTGGTCTCCCCTTCCCTCCCACTCCCCCCTCACCCCCCTTCCTCCTTCCCCCTCTTCCTCCGCCGCCCTGGGATCTAGTCTCTCCCCGGGATGTGCTCTCTCCACCCTTCCCCCCTCCCCCCTCCTCAGGATGTGGTCTCCCCTTCCCCCACCTCCTCCCCCTATCCCTTCCTCCTCCCCTCTCTCCCCTCCCCGGGATGTGGTCTCCCCTCCCACCCCCCTTCTCACCCCCCCGCCTCCCCTCCCTCCCTCTCACCCCCTCCCTCCCCTACCCCCCATCCCCCTCTCACCCCCCCCTCCCCTCCCATCCCCCCTTCTCACCCCCTCCCCTCCCACTCCTCCCTCCTCACCCCCCCCTCCCCTTCCACTCCTCCCTCTCACCCCCCTCCCCTTCCCTCTCACTCCTCCCCCCTCCCTCTCACCCCCCCACCCCCCTTCCATCCCACCCCTCTCACCCCCCCACCCCCCCCCATCCCACCCCTCCCCTCTCCCCCCTCCTCTCCCGCACCCCCCCCTCCCAAAACCCCCCTCACCCCCCCTCTCACCCGCCTCCCCACCCACCCCCCCCCTCACCTCCCAACCTTCTCCCCTCCACCCTCTCCTCCCCTCCCACCCACCCATCCCTCTCCCCTCCTACCCCACCTCCCAAGCCACCCCCCCTCCCCTCCCACCCCACTTCCCAACCCACCCCTCTCCCCTCCCACCCCCCCCTCTCCCCTCCCACACCCCTCCCCCCTCCCACACCCCCTTCCCTCTCCCACCCCCCTCTACCCTCCCCAGGATGTGGTCTCTCCCCCCTCCCCCTCCCCAGGATGTGGTCTCCCCTCCCCATTCTCTCTGGTTGCACAAATTTGTTACCGCTCGAATCCAAGACAATGTTGAGGTTTCAGCCGTCGACAGGCCTGTATTTCCATCACTCCCCAGCTGGGGAGAGAGAGAGGGAGGGAAGTGGGGTGCGGGTGGGGCAGGAAGGAACCCTCGCGGACTCCCCTAGTCTTCGGTTTCCCTCCAGTAGTTTTACACGTGTTATCCTGTGGTTCAGGGCGCTGAGACCGAGGAAATGGCCTAGAGCAGGGTGTGAGCTCCCTCCATACCCCTCCCCCTGCTTACCATGTGTTGGTGTGTGTTCAGCACGCGCTCACACCCGACTTACCAACTTGAAATTCAAGGAATTGGTATCATCTTCCGGAAAAGGCAGGAACACAGCGAGAGCCACACAATTGGCAAAGATAGTGATCAAGATGATAATTTCGAAGGGTCTGTCAATGAGGTCAAGGACAGGGCACTCACAAAACCAGCAACATCCAGGGTCCCATCAAATACTTCCAGGTCAGGTACAGCACGGGTTAGATATAGAGTAAAGCTCCCTCTGCACCAGGGGTTCTCAACCTTTTTGCTTCCGAAGCCCCCTCCCGTAGTATAAAAATTCCATAGACCCCCTTGTAATACTACACCAAGTAATTTTCTCAGCGCTGCTCCCACTCACCACGTTACTGCTGCTGCTGTCCCGGCACAGCAGAAAATACTGGTTCCCACGCCCATTCCACTTCCTCTTTCTCTTCACATGATCCCCAATCACCTAACCTCGTCTCCCTCTTTTCCCCTGCAACCCCCGACTCCCTCACTGATTGTTCCCGGCATATCAGCCAGTCCCAGTTCTCTGCTTGATTGTCACTCAAACAGCCTTTTTACCCCATCTCCAATATTGTTATAACTAATAAACCAAAGTGTACAATGAAAAAACACAATTTTTGTTGAGGCCTGTATGATTGTTCTCTCAAATTGCTCGCAGCACTGTCCAGATTAATGTTTTATTAATTATTCCAGGACTATCCTGGAAGGTTGAAATCCTAGCTGGAGGCCAACATTGGGACCAATCAGGTCTGCTTGTGATGCCCTCCTTGGTAGAGCAAGATAGTGCTCTACTCGGGACTCCTTCATGGCAAGCGAGCCAAAGGTGGGCAGAGGAAACGTTTCAAGAGCACCCTCAAAGCTTCCCTGATAAAGTGCAGCATCTCCACTGAGACCTGGGAGTCGCTGGCCAAAGACCGCCCTAAGTGGAGGAAGAGCATCCGGGAGGGTGCTGAGCACCTCAAGTCTCATCGCCGAGAGCGTGCAGAAACCAAGTGCAGGCAGCGGAAAGAGCGTGCGGCAAATCTGTTCCATCCACCCTTTCCCTCAACGACTATCTGTCCCATCTGTGGCAGGGACTGTGGCTCTCGTATTGGACTATTCAGTCACCTAAGGACTCATTCTAAGAGTGGAAGCAAGTCATCCTCGATTCTGAGGGACTGCCTATGATGATGATGGTAGAGCAAGACTGCTAACACTCCAGGTATAGGCTCACAGGTGAGGAATGAATGAGGTTAGGCAAAGAGCAGCCAGCACTTGTAACTACACTAGGGTGGGGATCAACACTCTTGCTAAAATCTATTGGCTAACCGGGAGTTTCTGATAATGCGCAGAAAAAGCTCAGGATGCAAGTCGGACATTTTTGGTCGCGAGTCTAGATGTCGAATCGGTTGGACACGCAGGTGGTTCAGACTGTAGGTCAGTCCGCCCGAATATACAGTGGGACCCGGCGAGAGGAGAACAGAGGGCCCGAGCGGGAGCCTGGGCTCAGCAGCAGTCGGCACCACCGTCACAAAGAAATTCAGGAGCGGGAAACAAATGCCGAGTTGGGGCCGGAGCCACCAGTTTACTCCAGTCGATCCCACCCTTGTTTGACAGTCAATTTTTCTTTTTCTGTTCTAAATCCCGTAAGTTATTTATGCGGACCACCCGAAACCCTCTGGCTGGCGCTTACAGTGCTGCGGACCCCTGGTTCACAACCGTGTGCTCAAAGTTATCCCATCAAACACTCCCAGGACAGGTACAGCACGGGGTTAGGTACAGAGTAAAGCTCCCTCTACACTGTCCCACCAAACACTCCCAGGGCAGGTACAGCACGGGTTAGGTACAGAGTAAAGCTCCCTCTACACTGTCCCATCAAACACTCCCAGGGCAGGTACAGCACAGGTTAGGTACAGAGTAAAGCTCCCTCTACACTGTCCCATCAAACACTCCCAGGGCAGGTACAGCACGGGTTAAATACAGAGTAAAGCTCCCTCTACACTGTCCCATCAAACACTCCCAGGGCAGGTACAGCACAGGTTAGGTACAGAGTAAAGCTCCCTCTACACTGTCCCATCAAACACTCCCAGGGCAGGTACAGCACGGGTTAAATACAGAGTAAAGCTCCCTCTACACTGTCCCATCAAACACTCCCAGGGCAGGTACAGCACAGGTTAGCTACGACAATGGCACACCCAGCCCAGTCCACTCTGCAAAGTCCTCCTCACTAACATCTGGGACCTTGTGTCAAAAATTGAGAGAGCTGTCCCAGACTAGTCAAGCAACAGTCTGACATAGTCATACTCAGAATCATACCTTTCAGCCAATGTCCCGGACTCCTCCATCACCATCCTGGGTATGTCCCGTCCCACCGGCAGGTCAGACCCACCTGAGGTGGCAGCACAGTGGTATAGTCGGGAGGGAGTGGTCCTGGGAGTCCTCAAAGTGGATGCAGAGAGGATGTTTCCACTGGTGGGGGAGACTAGAACTAGAAGGCATGATCTTAGAATAAGGAGCCGCCCATTTAGAACTGAGATGAGGAGAAATTTATTTTCTCAGAGCGTTGTGAATCTGTGGAATTCGCTGCCTCAGAGAACTGTGGAAGCTGGGACATTGAATAAATTTAAGACAGAAATAGACAGTTTCTTAAACGATAATTTACCAATTGTTAAGCTTTATACTTGTAGATCATGTTTAGTGGCTTTTGCCCATAAACATCTGATCGAATCATTTATTTCATTGCATAAGGGTATAAGGGATTATGGGGAGCGGGCAGGAAAGTGGAGCTGAGTCCATGATCAGATCAGCCATGATCTTATTAAATGACGGAACAGGCTTGAGGGATCTTATGGCCTACTCCTGCTCCTATTTCTTATGTTCTTATGTTTTTATGGACTCCGGGCCCCATGAAGTCTCATGGCTTCAGGTCAAGCATGGGCAAGGAAACCTCCTGCTGATTACCATCTAACACCCTCCCTCAGCTGAGGAATCAGTATCCCTCCATGTTGAACACCACTTGGAAGAAGCACTGAGAGTAGCAAGGGCACAGAATGTACTCCGGGTGGGGGTCTTCAATGTCCGTCACCAAGAGTGCTTCGGTAGCACCACTACTGACTGGGCTGGCCGAGTCTTGAAGGACATATCTGCAAGACTGGTCCTGCAACAGGTGGTGAGAGAACCAACACGAGGGAGAAACCTATTTGACCTCCCTCACCAATCTACCTGTCGCAGATGCATCTGTTCATGACAGCACTAGTAGCAGTGATCACTGCACAGTCATTGTGGAGACAAAGTCCCAGCTTCATACTGAGGGCACCCTCCATCGCATTGTGTGGCACTACCACCGTGCTAAATGGAATAGATTCAGAACAGATCTAGCAGCTCAAAAGTGGGCATCCATGAGTCGCTGTGGGTCATCATCAGCAGCAGAATTATACTCCACCACAATCTGTAACCTCATGGCCCGGCATATCCCTCACTCTACCATTACCATCAAGCCAGGGGACCAACCCTGGTTCAATGAGGGGTGCAGAAGAGCATGCCAGGAGCAGCACCAGGCATACCTAAAAATGAGGTACCAACCTGGAGAGGCTGCAACACAGGACTACATGCATGATAAGCAGAGGAAGCAGCATGCTATAAACAGAGCTAAGTGATCCCACAATCAACGGATCAGATCAAAGTTCTGCAGTCCTGCCACATCCAGTCGTGAATGGTGGTGGACAATTAAACAACTAACGGGAGGAGGAGGCTCCATGAATATCCCCATCCTCAATGATGGCGGAGCCCAGCACGCAAGTGCAAAAGACAAGACTGAAGCATTTCAAACCATCTTCAGTCAGAAGTGCCGAGTGGATTATCCATATCAGCCTCCTGGATACAGCAAAGGCTATGGGCCCGGTTGTTGTGCTGAAGACTTGTGCTCCAGAACTAGCCGCACTTCTAGCCAAGCTGTTCCAGTACAGCTACAACACTGGCACCTACCCCCGACAATGTGGAAAACTGCCCAGGTATGTCCTATCTACAAAAAGCAGGACAAAACCAATCCGGCCAAATACCACCCCATCAGTCTACTCTCAATCATCAGCAAAGTGATGGAAGGTGTCGTCGATAGTGCTATCAAGCGGCACTTACTCACCAATAACCTGCTCACTGATGCTTAGTTTGGGTTCCACCAGAACCACTCAGCTCCAGACCTTATTACAGCCTTAGTCCAAACATGGACAAAATTGCTGAATTCCAGAGGTGAGGCGAGAGTGACTGCCCTCGACATCAAGGCAGCATTTGACAGTGTGGCATCAAGGAGCCCTAGCAAAATTGAAGTCAATGGGAATTAGGGGGAAAACTCTCCACTGGCTGGACTCATACCTAGCACAGAGGAAGATGGCTGTAGTTGTTGGAGGTCAATCATCAAAGCCCCAGGACATCGCTGCAGGAGTTCCTCAGGGCAGTGTCCTAGGCCCAACCATCTTCAGCTGCTTCATCAATGACCTTCCCTCCATCATAAGGCCAGAAGTGGGGTTGTTCGCTGATGATTGCAGTGTTCAGTTCCATTCACAACTCCTCAGATAATTAAGCAGTCTATGCTCGTATGCAGCAAGACCTGGACGACATTCAGGCTTGGAGTGGCAAGTAACATTTGCGCCACACAAGCGAAAGTCTAACCACCTCCCCATGACATTCAATGGCATTACCATCACTGAATCCCCAACCATCAACATCCTGGGGGTCACCATTGACCAGAAACTTAACTGGACCAGCCACATAAATACTGGGGCAATAAGAGGGGGTCAGAGGCTGGGTATTCTGTGGCGAGTGTCTCAACTCCCGACTCCCCAAAGCCTTTCCACCATGTATAAAGCACAAGTCAGGAGTGTGATGGAATAGTCTCCACTTGCCTGGATGAGAGCAACTCCAACAACACTCAAGAAACTCAACGCCATCCAGGACAAAGCAGCCCACTTGATTGGCACCCCATTCATCACCTTCAAGTGGCCCTAGAAATAGTGGATGCAGTGGTGATCATTTTCCAACATTCTATTGACTCTGGATCAGTTCCTATGGACTGGAGGGTAGCTAATGTAACACCACTTTGTAAAAAACAGAGAGAGAGAGAAAGCAGGGAATTATAGACGGTTGGCCTGACATTGGTAGTGGGAAAAATGTTGGAATCAATTATTAAAGGTGAAATAGCAGCGCATTTGGAAAGCAGTGACAGGATTGGTCCAAGTCAGCATGGATTTATGAAAGGGAAATCATGCTTGACAAATCTTCTAGAATTTTGTGAGGATGTAACTAGTAGAGTGGACAAGGGAGAAACAGTGGATGTGGTGTATTTGGACTTTCAAAAGGCTTTTGACAAGGTCCCACACAAGAGATTAGTGTGCAAAATTAAAGCACATGGTATTGGGGGTAGTGTATTGATGTGGATAGAGAACTGGTTGGCAGACAGGAAGCAGAGAGTCGGAATAAACGGGTCCTTTTCAGAATGGCAGGCAGTGACCAGTGGGGTGCCGCAGGGTTCAGTGCTGGGACCACAGCTATTTACAATACACATCAATGATTTAGATGAAGGAATTGAATGTAATATCTCCAAGTTTGCAAATGACACTAAGCTGGGTGGCGATGTGAGCTGTGAGGAGGATGCTAAGAGACTGCAGGGTGACTTGGACAGGTTAGGTGAGTAGGCAAATGCATGGCAGATGCAGTATAATGTGGATAAATGTGAGGTTATCCACTTTGGTGGCAAAAACAGGAACACAGAATATTATCTGAATGGTGACAGATTAGGAAAAGAGGAGGTACAACGAGACTTGGGTGTCATGGTACATCAATCATTGAAGTTTGGCATGCAGGTACAGCAGGCGATGAAGAAGGCAAATGGCATGTTGGTCTTCATAGCTAGAGGAATTGAGTATAGGAGCAGGGAGGTCATACAGAGCCTTGGTGAGGCCACACCTGGAATATTGTGTTCAGTTTTGGTCCCCTAATCTGAGGAAGGACGTTCTTGCTATTGAGGGAGTACAGCGAAGGTTCACCAGATTGATTCCTGGGATGGCAGGACTGACATATGAGGAGATACTGGATCAACTGGGCTCGTATCCACTGGAGTTTAGAAGAATGAGAGGGGATCTCATAGAAACATATAAAATTCTGACAGGATTGGACAGGTTAGAGGCAGGAAGAATGTTCCCGTTGCTGGGGAGTTCCAGAACAAGGGGTCACAGTCTAAGAATAAGGGGTAAGCCATTTAGGATCGAGATAAGGAGAAACTTCTTCACTCAAGAGAGTGGTTAACCTGTGGAATTCTCTACCGCAGAAAGCTGTTGAGGCCAGTTCATTAGATATAGCCAAAAGTGAGTTAAATATGGCCCTTATGGCCAAAGGGATCAAGGGGTATGGAGAGAAAGCAGGAAAGGTTGAATGATCAGCCATGATCTTATTGAATGGAGGCGCAAGTTCGAAGGGCCGAATGGCCTGCTCCTGCACCTAATTTCTATATTTCTATGTTTCAACATTCACTCCCTCTACCACTGGCGCACCGTGGCTGCAGTGTGTACCATCTACAGGATGCACTGCAGCAACTTGCCAAGGCTTCTTCGACAGCACCTCCCAAACCCGCGACCTCTACCACCAAGAAGGACAAGGGCAGATGGCGCATGGGAATACCAGTACCCCCAAGTTCTCCTCCAAGTTACACACCATCCTGATTTGGAAATAGATCGCCGTTCCTTCATCGTCACTGGGTCAAAATCCTGGAACTCCTTCCCCAACAGCACTGTGGGTGCACCTTCACCACAAGGACTGCAGCGGTTCAAGAAGGCAGCTCGCCACCACCTTCTCAAGGGCAATTAGGGATGGGCAATAAATACTGGCCTTGCCAGTGATGCCCACGTTCCGGAACTAATTTTTTAAAAACTACACAGACATATCAAGCACTGACACAGCAGGTACAACATTTGTTAGATACAGTGTGAAGCTCTGTCTACACTGTCCTATTAAAGACAACCAGTGCGGGTACATCAAGGTTTGGTTCAGAGCGAAGGTCCCTCATCACAGTCCAAAACAATCCCAGTGCATGAACAGTATGGATTCAATATAGAGTAAAGCTCTTTCCACACTGTCCCATCAAACACTCCCAGGGCAGGTACAGCACGGGGTTAGATACAGAGTAAAGCTCCCTCTACACTGTCCCATCAAACACTCCCAGGGCAGGTACAGCATGAGGTTAGATACAGAGTAAATCTCCCTGTACACTGTCCCATAAACACTCCCAGGGCAGGTACAGCACGGGTTAGATACAGAGTAAAGCTCCCTCTACACTGTCCCATCAAACACTCCCAGGGCAGTTACAGCAGGGTTTAGATACAGGGTAAAGCTCCCTCTACACTGTCCCAAACATTCAATGGATAGCTGCAACATGATTTAGATACAGGGTAATCTCCCTGTGCATTGTCCAAACAAACACTTACAAGGAAGCTACAATACAGGTTAGATATTGTGTAAATCTCGCACCGCACTGTCACAACGAACACTCACACAGCAGATACAACATGATTAGATAGAGTAAACTCCCATTAAACTGTCACATTAAACACTCCCAGGACAGGTACAGCACAGGTTAGATACAGAGTAAAGCTCCCTCTACACTGTCCCATCAAACAATCCCAGGGCAGGTACAGCACGGGTTAGATACAGAGTAAAGCTCCCTCTACACTGTCCCATCAAACAGTCCCAGGGCAGGTACAGCACAGGGTTAGATACAGAGTAAAGCTCCCTCTACACTGTCCCATCAAACAATCCCAGGGCAGGTACAGCACGGGTTAGATACAGAGTAAAGCTCCCTCTACACTGTCCCATCAAACAGTCCCAGGGCAGGTACAGCACAGGGTTAGATACAGAGTAAAGCTCCCTCTACACTGTCCCATCAAACAGTCCCAGGGCAGGTACAGCATGGGTTAGATACAGAGTAAAACTCTCTTTACACTGTACCATCAAAAACAGCCTGGAGTGTACAGCATGGGATAGATACAGAAGAAGCACCCTCTACATTGCCCTATCAAACACTGCCTGGGCAGGTACAGCATAGGTTCGATATATAGATTAAAGCTTCCTCTACACTGTCCGAATAAATATTAACAACTTGTATTTGTATAGTGCCTTTAATGCAGTAAAATGTCACAAGGCGCTTCACAGGAGTATTACAAGACAAAAAATTTGACACGAGCCACATTAGGAGAAATGAGGACAGATGACTAAAAGCTTAGTCAAAGAGGTAAGTTTTAAGGAGTGTCTTAAAGGAGGAAAGAGAGGTAGAGAGATTTAGGGAGGGAGTTCCAGAGATTAGGGCCTCAGCAACAGAAGGCACGGCCACCAATTTCAGGGGGTTGTCACCCCGCAGATAAAGAGTGTGCAGGCAGAAGGGAATGGGTGACTGCCAGACAGAAGAGCAGGACCAGGCAGGTCAGGTAGTGCAGGAGTCCCCGGAGTGTATCTCACTCTCTGTTCCGAATACTGGTGAGGGCGATGGTTCCTCTGGGGAGTACAGCCAGAGCCATGTCCATGGCATCACGGGTGTCTCAGCTGTACAGGGGCAGGGGGGGAGGTGGGGGGGACGACAGGGAAAGCAATAGTGTTAGGGGATTCAATAGTTGGGGAGCAGACAGGCGTTTCTGCGACTGCAGATGTGACTCCAGGATGGTATATTGTCTCCTGGTGTCAGGGTTAAGGATGTCACTGAGCGGCTGCAGAACATTCTGAGGGGGGAGGGTGAACAGCTAGAGGTCGTGGTCCATATCACAGGTAGAAAGAGGGAGGGGTACTGCAGGCAGATTTTAGGGAGCTAGGAGATTAAAAAGCAATACCTCAAAGATAGTGATCTCTGCATGACTCCCAGTGCCACGTGCGAGTGAGTATAGAAATTGGAGGACAGAAAAAGAAAGTCGTGGATTTATATAGCACCTTTCAAGACCAGACGTCTCAAAGTGTTTTACAGCCAATGAAGTACTTTTGGAGTGTAGTCACTGTTGTAATGTGGGAAATGCGGCAGCCAATTTACGCACAAGCAAGCTCCCACAAACAGCAATGTGATAATGACCAGATAATCTGTTTTTTTCTTAAAGCAGATGAATGCATGGCTGGAGAGATGGTGCAGGAGGGAGGGCTTCAGATTCCTGGGGCATTGGGACCGGTTCTGAGGGAGGTGGGACCTGTACAGGCTGGACCTGTACAGGCTGGACGGGTTGCACCTCAACAGACCCGGTACTAATATCCTCGTGGGGAGGGGTTGCTCATGCTGTTGGGGAGGGTTTAAACTAAGTTAGCGGGGGAATGGGCACCAAGATGTAGCATTAGAAAAGGGGAAATAAAGGGCACAAAGGATTGAGAGAGACAGATAGCAATAAAGCAAGAAATAGTGCGATATTAGGTGGGGTCAGACTAAGAGAGAACACAGGATGGTCTAAGATAGATTTACAGTGCATATGTGTCAACGCACAAAGTGTGGTAAATAAGATTGGTGAGCTGCAGGTGCAAATAGCCACATGGAAATATGATATCATGGCAATAACTGAGACCTGACTCAAAAAAGGGCAGGATGGGGTATTAAATATTCCTGGATTTAGGGTGTTCAGGAAAAATTGGGAAGGAAAGCTGGGAGGTGGTGTGGCAGGATTGGTTAAGGAAAATGTTACAGTGCTGGAGAGAGAGAGGATGTCCTGGAGGGGTCAAGGACATAATTTATTTGGTTAGTGTTAAGATATAATAGAGATGCCATTACACTACTAGGTGTATTCTATAGACCACAATCTAATGGGAAAAATATAGAGGAGAAAATTTGCAGAGACATTACAGAGAAATGCAAGAATTATAGAGTAGTGATAATGAGGGACTTCAACTAACCTAATATAGACTGGGATAGTATAAAGGGCTGAGAGGGGGAAGAATTTCTGAAGTGTGTTCAGGAGAACTTTCTTGATCAGTATGTTTCCGGCCCAACAAGGAAGGAGGCATTGCTGGATCTGGTTCTGGGCAATGAGATAGGTCAAGTGGAGCAAGTATCAGTAGGTGTACATTTAGGGAGCAGTGATCATAGTATCATAAGGTTTAGATTAACAATGGAAAAGGACAAGGAGCAATCTAGAGTAAAAATACATAATTGGAGGAAGGAAAATTTCAGTGCATGAGAACGGATCTGGCCTGGGTAAACTGGAATCAAAGATCGACAGGCAAAACTTTAAAGCTGCCTTTAAAGAGGAGATGGTCTGGGTACAGTCGAGGTACATTCCCACGAGGGGAAAGGTAGGGCAACCAAAGTCAGAGCTCCCTGGATGAGAAAATAGATAGAGAGTAAGATGAAGCAGAAAAAGAATGCATATGACAGATGCCAGATCAAGAATACATCCAAGAATCAGGCTGAATATAGAAAGTTCAGAGGGAAAGTGAAAAAGGAAATAAGAGGGGCGGGAAGTGTATGAGAGTAGATTGGCAGGTAACATAAAAGGGAATCCAAATGTCTTCTACAGGCATATAAATAGTAAACGGGCAGTAAGAGACAGGGTGAGCTGATTAGGGGCCAAAAAGGAGACCTACACATGGAAGCAGAGGGCACGGCTGAGGTACTAAATGAGCACTTTGCATCTGTCTTCAACAAGTAAGAAGATGCTGCCATAGAAATAGTAATGGAAGAGCTAGAGGAGATACTGGATGGGATACGAATTGCTAAACACGAGGTACTAGAAAGGCTGGCTGTACTTAAAGTGGATCAGTCACCAGGACTGGATGGGATACATCCTAGGACGCTGAGAGAAGTTAAGGAGGAAATCGCGGAGATACTGGCCATAATCTTCCAATCCTCCTTAGATACTGGGGTGGTGTCAGAGGGCTGGAGAATTGCAAATGTTACACAATTGGTCAAAAAAGGGTGTGAGGATAAACCAGTAGCTACAGGCCAGTCAGTTTAACATCGTTCGTGGGGAAGCATTTAGAAACAATAATCAGGGACAAAATTTACAGTCACTGGACAAGTGTGGATTAATTAAGGAAAGCCAGCACGGATTTGTTAAAGGCAAATCATGTTTAACCAACTTGATTGAGTTTTTTGATGAGATAAGAGAGAGAGTTGATGAGGGCAATACGGTTGAAGTGGTGTACATGGATTTCCAAAAGGCATTTGACAAAGTGCCACATAATAGACTTGCCAGCAAAGTTGAAGGCCATGGAATAAAAGGGACAGTGGCAGCATGGATACAGGATTGGCTCTGTGACAGGAAACAGAGAGTAGTGGTGTACAGTTGTTTTTCGGACTGGAGGAAGGTATACAGCGGTGTTCCCCAGGGGTCGGGATTGGGACCACTGCTTTTCTTGATATATATTAATGACCTGGATGTGAGTGTACAGGGCCTCGTACGCTTCAGTGAAGGTGTCAACAATGATTCGGAGTTCAGACTCCGAGTGTGCACAAACACAAGTGTCGTTTGCATATTGTAATTCGATGACAGAGGTTGGAACAACCTTGGAACTGGACTAGAGGCGTTGGAGGTTGAACAATTTTCCGCTTGTCCTGTAGATTAACTCCACTCCAGCGGGGAGCTTGTTAAAGGTGAGATGAAGCATTGCAGCGAGGAAGATTGAGAAGAGTGTTGGTGCAATGATACAGCCTTGCTTGATCCCGGTCTGCACTTGCATTGGGTCTGTGATGGGTCCGTTGGTAAGAATCACGGCTTGCATGTCATCGTGAAGCAGGCGGAGAATAGTGCCAATTTTTTGAGGACAGCCGAATTTGAGAAGGACACTCCATAATCCCTCACAGTTGACAGAGTCGAAGGACTTTGGGAGGTCAAAGAAAGCCATATACAGAGGTTGTCGCGGCTCCCTACATTTTTCTTGGATTTATTACGCAGAGAAGATCATGTCCGTTGTGCCCCTTAGTGGGTGGAATCGGCATTGCGACTCTGGGAAGAGCTTTTCAACCACTGGGAGGAGACGACTGAAGAGGATTCTTGCGACAATTTTCCTTGCAGTAGACAGCAGGGCAACTCCTCTGTAAATATCGCAGTCGCACTTGTCACCTTTCTTTAAGCTGGTCACGATTACGGTGTCTCTGAAATATCCTGGCATGCTCTCCTCCTTCCAGCTAAGAGAGATGAAGTCATGGATTTGCACCAGTAGTGCTTCTCTGCCACGCTTTTGTACTTTGGCGGGGATTCCATCTGCTCGAGGCCTTGTTGTTTTTCAGTTATCAGATGGCCTTTTCAACCTCATGCCGAGGTGGTGGCTGGTAGCATGCTGTGGGATGGAGTCAAGGACACTCACGTCAAAGACAGAGTCTTGGTTGAGGAGATCCTCGAAGTGCTCCTTCCAGCGGATACTGTCTGCCTCTCTGTCCTTGATTAGCACCTCTCCGTTCTTGTTCCTCAGTGAGGTAGGACTTTGAGTGCTTGGGCCGTAAGTGGTCTCGACTGCGCTAAAAAAATCCACGCACTGGAAGAGATTACATAGAGGGGCGAGGCCATGGAGGGATTTGAAAACAAGGAAAAGAATTTTGAAATGGAGGTGTTGCTTAACTGGGAACTAATGTAGGTCAGCGAGCACAGGAGTGATGGGTGAACGGGACTTGGTGAGAGTTAGGACACGGGCAGCCGTGTTTTGGATGACCTCAAGTTTATGTCGGGTAGAACGTGAGGGGCCAGCCAGGAATAGTCAAGTCTAGAGGTAACAAAGGCATGGATGAGGGTTTCAGCAGCGGATGAGCTGAGGCAAGGGTGTAAACGGACGACCTCAGAGGTAAAAATAGGCAGTCTTCATTATACCACTGATATGTGGTCGGAAGCTCATTCCAGGGTCAAATATAACACCACGGTAGTGAACAGTGTGGTTCAGCCTCAGACTCCGAGGTCAGGTACCGCACGGGTTAGCTACAGAGCAAAACTCTCTCCACACTGTCCCATCAAACACTCCCACGGCAGGTACAGCATGGGTTAGATTTCGAGTAAAGCTCCTGTCAAGTGAATTTTCTTTGTCTTATAACACTCCTGTGAAGCGCCTTTGGACGTTTTACTACATTAAAGGTGCTATATAAATACAAGTTGTTGTTGTTGTTGTTACACCATCCTATCAAACACTCCCAGGGCAGGTACAGCACGGGGTTAGATACAGAGTAAAGCTCCCTCTACACTGTCCCATCAAACACTCCCAGGGCAGGTACAGCACGGGTTAGATATAGAGTAAAACTCCCTCTACACTGTCCCCAATGTCCAGGGAGGTCTGGAGGCAGTGGATTTGTTTGCAGTTACCCACACCAGTCAGAGTGAATGCTGAATGAGGGGAGCCTCTGTCAGAGACCAGGAACATTACTGAGCTGCAGTTTATAGAGCTCTGCTGTAACCAGCGAGAGGGGAGCAAAGACTCCCTTTAATACAGGAGTGAGCTCAGTGCCACCCCTCACCCCGACACGTTGAGCAGGGTCCAGCTCACCTAATATGGACAGTGACTAGGGACAGCTGCACAGGCCATGTTGAATGGCATCTCCCGTCACACTCAACAACACTCTATTCCTGTCTCGGCCTGTTTCTCTATCTCTTTCTCTCTCCTGCGCTCTAAATCTCCCCTTCTATTTCTCCATCTCCCTCTCCCACTCTCTCTCATTCTATCTATCTGTCTGTCAGTCAATATATACACTGTGACCAAGTTCTGTTTTCCCTCCCTCCTTCTATGTCTCCCTGTTATCTGTTCTTCCTGTCCCTTTCTGTCTCACTGACCCTCTTTATCTCTGTCTTACCCTCCTCCTCTCCCAATCTTGTCTCTTCCTTCCCACTGTACCTCTCTCCCCCACACCCCATTCGACATGCTTTTTCTCAACATCTCACTTCTTCTATCCTCTCTCCTCCTCCCCCTCACCCACTATGCCACACCTCCTCACCTCTCTCCCCTGTTCCTATCCTCCCCTCTCTCTCTCTTACCCCACTCCCCTCCCCTTCCCACTCTTCCTCCCCCCCTCCTCCTCCTCCTCCTCCTCCTCCTCACATCCCCGTACCCTTACCCTTACCCTCACTCCCTCCCTCCCCTCCACCGGTAAAGGATACTTCCACTCCACGATGCTGATGCAGAATTTGCGGAGCGGGTTCTGGAGGCCCAGACACAGCAGGGACCGCGGGGGGCGAGGCGGCCCGACACATACCGGCTTCTTGCCCTTCTTGCTGTCGGCCCGCTTCTTCTGCGTCAAGTCCCCGTCCACCTCCGGCTTCGCCTCCATGGCTGCGCACTCCGGGTCCTGGGCTCGGTTCCGTTCCGCTCCCCGGCCTCTGGCCAGCGCGATGTGCTGACCTCGGCTCAACACCGCCCATAAATACCAGCGGATAAAATTAGAGCAAAACCTTGCCCGACTGGGACTGATCCAGGGAATAGACAGCTGCACCAGCTCTGGATTAGTGATCGGGAGAGGGTGGGAAAGGGAAAGAGAGAGAGGGGGTGGGGGGAGGGGGTAGGAAGAGGAAGAGAGAGAGGGGGGGTGGGGGGAAGAGAGAGGGGGTGGGGGGGAGAGTGAGAGGGGGGGGTGAGGGGGGTGAGAGAGAGAGGGGGGGTGGGGGAAGAGAGAGGGGGGGTGGGGGGAAGAGAGAGGGGGGGTGGGGGGAAGAGAGAGAGAGAGGGGGGTGGGGGGGAGAGAGGGGGGGTGGGGGGAAGAGAGAAAAGAAGGGATGGAAAAATGGAGGGACGTAGGGCAAGACAGGGATGGAGGGAGGGACAGAAGGAGGGAAAGGGAGGGAGAGGGAGCGACAGAGGGGAGAGGGAGGGAGAGGCAGGGAGGTAGAGGGAGGTAAGGAAGGAGAAAAGGGATGGAAAAATGGAGGGAGGTAGGGCGAGACATGGATGGAGGGAGAGATGGAGAGAGGGACAGAAGGAGGGAAAGGGAGGGAGTGATAGACGGAGGGAGCGACATAGGGAGGGAGAGGGAGCGACAGAGGGAGGGGAGAGGCAGGGAGAAAGAGACGAGGGTGGGGAAAGAAACGGAGGAAGGGAGGGACGGATGGAGGGAGGGAGGGTGAGACGGTGGTTGGGGAGGGACCGAGGGAGGGAGGAAAAGCGGAGGGAGAGAGGGACGGACGGAGCGAGAGAGGAATACAGGGAGACAGAGGGAAGGAGCGAGGAAGAGAGAGCAGAAAACGGGAGGGGGCAGAGACAGAGGAAGGGAGAGAAAGAGACGGAGAGAGGGAAGGAGGGAGAGACTGAGAGAGACGGAGGGAGAGAGAGAGCGATGGAAGATGGGAGGGAGAGACTGAGGGAGCGATGGATGGAAAGAGACAGAGGGAGTGAAAGAAAGAGGAAGTGAGAGAAGGAGGAAGGGAGGCAGAGATAGAGGGATGAAGGGAGAGATGGTGGGAAGGAGTAAGGGAGGGATGAACGGAGGGACAGAGGCAGGGAGGGAGATGGACAGAGCGAGGGAGGAGAGAGATGGACGGAGGGTGGGATGGGAGGGAGACAGAGGATGAGACGGAGGAAGGGAGGGAGAGAGATGGAGCGTGGGACGGAGGGAAGGAAAAGGGAGAGATGAAGGGTGTAATATATTTATGCTTGGGGTCACCTGACACCAGAGGGCGCCACTGTGGGATGTCATGCAGATAATACAGGAAGTCAACTTTTGTACTTATCCGAAGTGGGAATAAAAGAGATCGGGTATACACACGAGGCAGTTTATAATAACAGGACTCTTGTGCTATTACATTGGTGACGAGGTAAACTAAGAACTTTCCTATTTACAATGGGCACTGTTGGAATTCTGCACGAATTCGTGGATGGCAAGGATTGGGCAGATTTTGTCAACCGCCTGGATCAATATTTTGCCAACAAAATGGAGGGGGAGGTTGATGCAGTCCGTCGCAGGGCGGTTCTCCTCACCGTCTGTGGTCAGAAGGTTTACGGCATAAGAACATAAGAACATAAGAATTAGGAACAGGAGTAGGCCATCTAGCCCCTCGAGCCTGCTCCGCCATTCAATAAGATCATGGCTGATCTAGGTCGTGGACTCAGCTCCACTTACCCGCCCTCTCCCCGTAACCCTTAATTCCCTTATTGCTTAAAAATCTATCTATCTTTGACTTGAAAACATTCAATGAGCCAGCCTCAACTGCTTCCATGGGCAGAGAATTCCACAGATTCACAACCCTCTGGGAGAAGAAATTCTTTCTCAACTCGGTTTTAAATTGGCTCCTCCGTATTTTGAGGCTGTGCCCCCTAGTTCTAGTCTCCCCCACCAATGGAAACAACCTCTCTGCCTCTATCTTGTCTATCCCTTTCATGATTTTAAATGTTTCTATAAGATCACCCCTCATCCTTCTGAACTCCAACGAGTAAAGACCCAGTCTACTCAATCTATCATCATAAGGTAACCCCCTCATTTCTCGAATCAGCCTAGTGAATCGTCTCTGTACCCCTTCCAAAGCTAGTATATCCTTCCTTAAGTAAGGTGACCAAAACTGCACGTAGTACTCCAGGTGCGGCCTCACCAATACCTTATACAGTTGCAGCAACACCTCCCTGCTTTTGTACTCTATCCCTTTCGCAATGAAGGCCAACATTCCATTTGCCTTCCTGATTACCTGCTGCACCTGCAAACTAACCTTTTGGGATTCATGCACAAGGTCACCGCTCGCCTAGGGCGCTGGACAGGACTGCTCCGAGTGCTGTCCTACAGGGGTCGAGCGCTAGTCATAAACCAGCTGGTGGCCGCAATGTTGTGGTACCGGCTGGTCACTTTGACCCCTCCCCCTGCGTTTGTCGCCAAGATACAGAAGAAGCTGGTGGACTTCTTCTGGAACAACAGGAAGCACTGGGTCTCTGCCGCGGTCTTGAGTCTCCCGCTTGAGGAGGGCGGTCAGTCGTTGGTGTGCGTCAGCGCCCAGCTTGCGACTTTCCGTCTTCAGACCCTGCAGAGATACCTTTACGTCGAGCCCCCTCCTAGGTGGGGCGCTCTGGCGAGGTATTTCTTCCGCTAGCAGCGCGACCTCAATTATGACACGCAGCTCCTGTTTGTGAACTTGGGGGGTGCCAGGACCGCCCTCCGGGAGCTGCCTGTCTTTTACAGGGAACTCATCAGGGTCTGGAACAAAGTCTCCACCAAGCGCAGCTCTCCGCCGGCTGGAGTGGCGGCCGTCCTGCAGGAGCCGCTGCTCGGGAATCCGTACCTCCACGACCGAGGTTTTATGTGGCGGTCGGAAGAGAGGGCTGTGGCTGGTGAGGTGACCAGGGTCAGGGACCTGCTCGATGGCGGAGGAGCGGGCTGGATGGCGCCAGACACGCTGGCGCAGCGCCTAAACTCTGCCAACGTCCGCCACACGGCCGATGCCATCGAGTCGCTAAAAACAGCTCTGGGCCCTGACTCCGTTAGGTGCATCGAGGAGGCTCAAGCACGTGGGGAGATCCCGTCCGAACTGACCCCCGTCCGGATGGAATTCCTCATCGGTGCCAAACCCCGGAACCTCCCTCGGGGGCCGGCGCCTCACAACTTGAGCCGCCTCGGGGAAATCCCCTCCGTGCCTTTCAGTTCCGCGCGGAGGGGTTTCCTGTACGGGCTGCTCCTGCACACTCTCAACTTTGCCATCCTCGCCTGCCGTCCGGACACGCCATGGCGTACCATCTTGCCGTCCGGAGGAGGCGGGGGTCCCCGATGGAGGGCACTCTACGCGGGGGTCCTCCCACTATTCATCGGGGACTTGGCCTGGAGGGTGGTGCACGGAGCAGTGCCGTGCAATAAATTTTTAAGCCGGTTCACGGACTCCCAGGCCGCCTGCAATTTCTGCGGTCTGGAGGAGTCCGTGTTCCATGTTTTTATTGAGTGCACGAGGTTGCAGCCCCTGTTCCATTATTTGAAGGGGCTGCTCCTGAAATTCTGGCTGCACTTCAGTCCCACTCTCCTGATCTTTGGGCACCCTGTGCGGAGGGGAGCGGGTAGGTCCGAAGGCCTCCTCGTAGGACTGCTCCTGGGCACGGCCAAGGGTGCCATCAGCCGGTCCAGGCAGCGGGCGGTCGAGGGGGTCGTTCAACCTGACTGCCTGCCTCTCTTCCGCTCTTACATCCGGTCCAGGGTGTCCTTGGAGATGGAGCATGCGGTGTCCACAGGTACGCTCGCGGCCTTCCGCGAGAGGTGGGCACCGGAGGGACTGGAGTGCATCATCACGCCTGGCAACCAAATTTTAATTTGATTTTACGTTTTAAAGTTTATTTTCTTTTAATTGCCGGTGCTTTTAGTGTCCCCTTCCCTTTTATAGGGGGCAGTGGAAAAATGTGATTTTAGCGCCCAAAAAAAAATGAAAAACACAAAAAAAAAGGGCCTTGTAAATGTCTGGTGTGTCACCCAGGTCGGGTGGCACGGTTTAATGTTTTATGTTTTTGCAGGTGAACTCCAAAAAGAGTTTCATGCACAAGGATCCCCAGGTCCCTCTGCACCACAGCATGTTGTAATTTCTCCCCATTCAAATAATATTCCCTTTTACTGTTTTTTTTCCCAAGGTGGATGACCTCACACTTTCTGACATTGTATTCCATCTGCCAAACCTTAGCCCATTCGCTTAACCTATCTAAATCTCCTTGAAGCCTCTCTGAGTCCTCTACACAACCCGCTTTCCCACTAATCTTAGTGTCATCTGCAAATTTTGTTGCACTACACTCTGTCCCCTCTTCTAGGTCATCTATGTATATTGTAAACAGTTGTGGTCCCAGTACTGATCCCTGTGGCACACCACTAACCACTGATTTCCAATAGGCATCATGAAGAACCTTCTCTCGCCTTTACGTCCAACTGCTGAGTCTTACGAGGAATTGTGTGATTTGGTGCATGACCATCTAAAACCAAAAGAAGGGATCATCATCTCACGCTATCACTTCTACATGCATGTCCGTGCAGAGGGCCAGGACGTGTCAGGATTTGTCGCCGACTTACGACGTCTTGCTATGCCGTGTAAGTTTGGGAACAAACTGGAAGACATGTTGAGAGACTTTTTCGTGATAGGCATCAACCATGATGTGATTCTTCATAAGTTATTGGCTGAAGAGAAACTGGACTTGAAAAAAGCCATCGCGATTGCCCAGGCATGCTTGATGACTGATGAGAACTTGAGGCAGATATCATCCAAAGGTCGGAACTCCACGGCAGGCTAGTCAGGTACTGTAAACAAGATTGTGTCGTCTACTGGCAAAGCTGCTCATGGCAGGGCCAAGTCAACTGTTCACGTGAAACCTGTAGCTGCTCAGAGCCCAACAACTGGTACGAAGCTGAATTCAATCTGTTGGCATTGTGGGGGCAATCATCGGCCTCATCAGTGTCGGTTTAAACAATACTCCGAAAGTGGGACATCTCCAGAAAATGTGCCCACAACTGAGCAAGTGTGCTGCTGCTCATCGTATTGTTGATGATGACCAGTCCAGTGCTGACTTTGATACACAACCTGAGGAGGAAGTGTATAGTCTGTATTTGTTCTCATCAAAGAGCCAGCCGATAACTGTTAATGTGAAGCTGAATGGCGTGCCTGTATCAATGGAGCTGGACACGGTCGATTATGAGCCAAGTGACATTTGACAAGCTGTGGGACACTGAGGCTGTGAAGCCTAGGCTGAGTCCAGTCAAGGCTAAGTTGCATACTTATACGAAGGAACTCATACTGTGATGGGCAATGCAGTAGTCAAGGTGTCATATGATGGTGTGATCCAAGATCTGTGGAATTCTCTACCACAGAAAGTTGTTGAAGCCAGTTCGGTAGATATATTGAAGAGGGAGTTAGATATGGCCCTTATGGCTAAAGAGATCAAGGGGTATGGAGAGAAAGCAGGAAAGGGGTACTGAGGTGAATGATCAGCCATGATCTTATTGAATGGTGGTGCAGGCTTGAAGGGCCAAATGGGCTATTCCTGCACCTAGTTTCTATGTTTCTATCTACCATTATGGATCGTCCCAGGTAATGGTCCAACGCTATTCAGTCAGAATTAGATCGAGAACATCAAGCTGAACTGGAGTGATGTCAAAGCGTTGTCCTCGGTGGACGACACTTCTTGTGCTCAAGTGTTGAAGAAGTTTCCTTCTTTGTTTGAGTCTGGCATTGGTCATTTTACTGGAGCCAAGGTGCAGATTCACCTGGATTCTGATGCAAGGCCTGTTTATCACAAAGCTCGGTTTGTCCCTTATATGATGAAGGAGAAGATTGAGATTAAGCTTGACAGACTCCAACGTGAAGGGGTCATATCACCTGTCGAGTGCAATGAGTGGGCCAGCCCTATTGTTCCTGTGTTGAAGAGTGATGGCACTGTCAGGATTTGCGGAGACTACAAGGGTACGATTAACCGATTCTCAATATAGATTCAGTACCCGTTACCGAAGGCTGATGACCTATTCGCAATGCCAGCTGGTGGAAAGTCGTTCACTAAGCTAGATCTGACGTCGGCCTACCTGACACAGGAGCTCGTCGATAATTCGAAGAAATTGACCTACATCAACACCCATAAAGCACTGTTTGTCTACAACAGGTGTCCTTTCGGAATTCGTTCAGCTGCAGCCATATTCCAGAAGAATGTGGAGAGTCTACTGAAGTCCGTTCCTAGAATTGTCGTGTTCCAAGATGACATTCTGGTCACAGGTCGCGACACCGCTGAACATCTGAACAATCTTGACAAAGTGGGACTCAGGCTGAAACGCTCGAAGTGTGTATTCATGGCACCTGAAGTTGAATTCCTTGGTAGGAAGACTTCTGCTGATGGAATCAGGCCTACTGATTCAAAAAGCAAGGCCATCAAAAATGAACCCAAGCCTCAGAATGTGACGTAGCTGCGTTCGTTCCTTGGGCTACTCAACTACTTTGGTAATTTCTTACACAGATTGAGCACTTTATTAGAGCCACTGCATTTGCTACTGAGAAAAGGTAACAATTGGATCTGGAGTATGTCTCAAGATAGAGCCTTTGAGAAAGCTAAGAGTCTGCTCTGTTCAAACAAGTTGCTTGTTCATTATGATCCGTGTAAGCATCTTATATTAGCCTGTGATGCTTCATCATATGGTGTTGGCGTCCACTCCAACAAGCCAGTGAGTTGGGTAAGCTACAACTTGTTGTGTATGGTTCGAGAAGTTTATCAAAAGCGGAAAGATCTTACAGCATGGTAGACAAAAAAACGTTGGTCTGTGTGTATGGTGTAACAAAGATGTATCAGTGCCTGTTTGGTCTCAGTTTTGAACTCGAAACCGATTACAAGCCACTCATTTCATAATTCACTCATTAATACCAATTCGTCATCCCATATTCAGAGGTGGGCGTTGACATTGTCTGGCTATAATTACATTATTCGTCATAGATCAGGTACTGAGAATTGTGCCAATGCACTGAGTCATCTGCCTTTGCCCACACCTGATGTGAAAACGCCTTAACCCGCAGATCTAATGTTGGTAATGGATGCTGGTGAGAATGTCCTCAGTGGTGATTGGTCTGAAATATCTACAGAGATGTGTGAAGAGACCAAACCTTACACCCGTCACAAAGATGAGCTGTCCATTCAGTCAGACTGTTTACTATGGGGTGATCGTGTCATCATGCCTAAGAAAGGTAGAGAAAAATTTGTACGTGAGCTACATAGCACTCATCCCGGTAGTGTTATGATGAAAGTCATTGCTAAGTCTCCTGTATGATGGCCTGGAATTGACTCTGATCTGGAATCATGTGTGCATCAGTGTAATACTTGCATGCAGCTAAATAAAGTACCAGCGGAATCTCCGTTGAGTCTTTGGTCGTGGCCATCTAAACCATGGTCAAGGATACACATCGACTTTGCAGGTCCATTCCTTGGAAAAATGTTTTTTATTGTGGATGCATATTCAAAGTGGATAGAGTGTATTATTATGTCATCCAGTACATCTACGGCCACTATTGAGAGCCTACGTGGCATGTTTGCTACTCATGGTTTGCCTGACATTGTTGTGAGCGACAACGGATCTTGTTTCACAAGTCTGGAGTTTCAGGAGTTCATGAAACTCAATGGTATTAGACATATGAGGTCAGCTCCATTCAAGCCTGCTTCTAATGGTCAAGCAGAACGTGCTGTTCAAACCATCAAACAAAGTATGAAACATGTAACTCAGGGTTCACTTCAAACTCGTTTGTCATGTATATTGCTCAGTTATAGGACAAGACCTCATACTGTTACTGGTGTTTCCCCTGCTGAACTACTGATGAAGAGAAATCTCAAGATCAAGCTTTCACTTGTTCATCCTGATTTGAATGATCGTGTTGAAAACAGACATCAAAATCAGCAATTGTATCATGATCGTACTGCTGTGTCACGAGATCTCTGTCAATGATCCAGTGTTTGTACTGAACTATGGTCGAGGTCCAAAATGGATCGCTGGTACTGTTACAGCTGAGGAGGGTAACAGAGTGCTCATTGTCGTGCTCAAGAATGGCCAAACATGTAGAAAACATGTTGACCAGGTAAAACTATGGCACACAGATGAACTGAAACCATTTGAGGAAGATCCAATCACTGACCCACCAACTATCGTTCATTCACCAAAGGCCTCTGTTTTTTTTTAATTCGTTGCCAATCTTTCCAATTCTTTGTCAAATCACAAACGCCAGAGGTCACCTTGCACACATCAAGGATCACTCTGCGCCAATGCTCTTAGCCAAAAGGCCTAGAGCCACTGCACCGTTCCTGGAAGTACTGCAATACCAGGTTCGTGCCATGGAGGTGGATGGGTCAGGTCCCCCACACACCTCCGCGGAGGTGGATGGGTCAAGCCACCCCACCCACCTCCTATTTCCTCTGTTGTCATTCCTGAACCCGAACCTTCAATCTCTGATGTTGTTATTACCACTCCCACCAGAACTGTTACGCAACCTCCAGTCACAACTGACTTAGAACGTTCACCTAGAACTAATGTTGACCTGAGATGATCAACTCGTGAGCTGAAAGCCCCAGATCGTCTTGTATTGTAAAGTGACTGATACTAAGATCTTGAAAGGGGGATGTTGTAATATACTTATGCTTGGGGTCACCTGACACCAGAGGGTGCCACTGTCGGATGTCATGCAGGTCATACAGAAAGTCAACTCTTGTACTTATTCAAAGTGGGAATAAAAGAGATCGGGTACACACCCGAGGCAGTTTATAATAACAGGACTCTTACAGAGGGAGGGAGAGAAGGAGAGATAGAGGTAGTGAGGGAGGGAGTGACCGATCGAGAGGGAGGGAAGGAAAGGGAGAGTGAGGGAGGGTGATGGGGTGGTAGAGGGAGGGAGGGTGAGAGAAAGAGAGGAGGAGAGAGAGAGCGGGAGGGAGGGAGAGCAAGAAGGACCGAGAGAGACCGCGAGAAAGAGGAACAGAGGCAGAAAGACAGGTTGTGAGAGACACAGAGGGAGAGAGAGAATGTCACTCTCCAGGGGATGAGGGGTCACTCCTACGAGGGCGGAGAGGGGGTTCTCTCTGTGGGTGCGGGGAGGGGCATCACGGGGTGATGATCATTGACCGGAGAAAGGTTTCAGTGTCTGGGGGTGAGGGGATGAGATTCCGGGGGGGTGGGGGGAAGGAATCACTGTCCGAGGGAAAGGCTCACTGTCTGTTCGCGGGGGTATCGTTGTCCGGGAGGGAGGAGTTCACTGTCCTGGGGGGGAGGGGTCACTGTCTGGGAGGGGTGGGGTATCGTCTGGGGGGGAGGAGTTCACTGTCCTGGGGGGGAGGGGGTCACTGTCCGGGGAGGAGGGGTCACTGTCCGGGGGGGAGGGGTCACTGACTGGGGGAGGGGTCACTGTCCGGGGGAGGAGGGGAGGGTGTCACTGGCCGGGGGGGAGGGGTCACTGTCTGGGGGAGGGGTCACTGTCCGGGGTGGGGGGGTCACTGTCTGGGAGGAGGGGAGGGGTCACTGTCTGGGAGGAGGGGAGGCGTCATTGTCCGGAGGGAGGGGAGGGGTCATTATCCTGGGGGAGGGGAGGGGTCACTGTCCGGGAGGGGGGCAGAGAATATTTCAGTCGGGGGGGGGGGGCAGAGAATATTTCAGTCGGTGGGGGGAAGAGGGTCACCGTCCGGGGGTGGGGGGGGGATATAAGTTTACAAATCTTCAGAAAAACACAGAAGGAGACCATGAACTAAAAATTGATCAATACAAGCTTTTGGAATTAAATTCAAGCGATTGTAATTAACTGGACACTGGGAGCAAAAAGAGCACCACCACCCAATTAAGGACACTCTGGGGTCAGGGACCAGACTGACTTTATGCTGAACAACAATAGGAGTTGTTACATTTTCATCAGTTAACTGATGAGGCGCTGAACTTGATTGGCCGGGAACAAGCTCGCTGGAGACGCCAAGTCTGCATGAAGACCGGACAACAAAGAAATCACCCCATATGCATATTTTTGGGAACGAGGTGTTAAGATGGGGAATCATTCTGAGCCTCACAGACTCCATGTGCAAACTGGGAACAGTAGAGTCCATTATTGCAGGCAATCAACCAGGATCACCACAAAACAACGTATCGATGCAAACACATTATTAGAAATCGCAGTGGCGGGAGATCAGTCATAACGTGGATATAAATATGCGAGCTAGAAGCAGCTCAGCAGAAGAAATAGAAGGACAGAGAGATGGACAGATGGATGTAGAAGAAGGATACACAGAAGGTACACGTACACCCACCACCAGTCGTCCATCATCATTCGGTGGGGTAACGGAAGCGTGGTACCGAAGCGAGGTACAGAACGTACACAGAAGGAACAGTACTGCAGAGAATGGACAGAAGAATAACCAACCGGTCACGGAACCAACGACCACAAACTTACAATAGCTACAACCGGGAATGGCGATTGTATGTCTTCAGTCAATTTCTCTCAGAAGTCTAATTCTGTAGGTTTAGTTAGTTTTTCTGCATAATAAAACTGACACTGGGTTAAGCCTAAATTTTGTGCCACATGTTGTCTTTTCCCCCTATAAGTCCCGAGGTCAAAGAATCAAGGGAGAGTGTAAAACAAATACGCCCTACAGAATTGGCGACCGGCCGCAGGACCTCGGCATTGGGAATAGGATCACGGACACAAAACCAGGGCAAGAACCCCGAGGGAGGCTTGGTTAAGTCTAAGGTCGGCTAAGGTAGTCGAAAAGGAACTTCTCCAGGGCGACTAGGGTGACCAGGAGAGAAACAGTCTCTGACAGGCAGGAGTAGTCTCGGCCTGACAAGGATAGCCACGGCAAAAAGAAGTCACAGGTAGTCTGCGAAGGGGTCTCGGGGAGACCAAAGGTATATCAAGGGCAGCTAGGGCAACCAGCAGAGGAAGGAAACAGTCTGGGTTAGGCTGGAGTAATCCCGGGTTGACTAGAGTAGCCACCGAGAAAGTCGGAGGTAGTCTGCGGAGGGGTCTCAGGGAGACCAAAGTACTCTCAAGGGCGATTAGGGTAGCCGAAGAGCTGCGGCTGACTAGGGCAGCCACCGGGAGAAGTCGCAGGTAGTCTGTGAAAAAGGGTCTCAGGGAGGCCAGGGATAATCTCATGGACAGCCAGGGCAGCCAGAGGAAGGAAACAGTCGCGGATAGGCTGGAGTAATCCCGGTTGACTGGGGTAGTCACCAAGAGAAGCCAAAAAATAGTCATGGGTAGTCTGCGAAACACGGATGTCAGGGAGGCCAAGCGTGATCTGAAGGGCGAGTCAGGGACCAGGAGAGAAACTGCACCGGACAGGCTGGAGTAGTCTCGGGTCGACTAGGGTGGCCAAAGAGAAAATCCTGAGTAACAGGAACTGCAGCTCACTGCGAGGTGGTCTCAGGGGAGACCAAGGTAGTCGGGAAAAATTTCTCAGCCAGAGATACTGGAAATGGACTCAGTGCAGCAAAATGCGGTAGAGCCCGCGGCTAAGAGCAGTCGTAGAAAGTCCATGGAGGCTACGGTAGCTGCATATATATGCAACAAACTGGACATTTCAGAGCCATGGGCACGGGAAATGCTGCACTCTGGAGATCCACAGGAAAAAGCGGCAAAGTGGACAGTCAGTAGTAACCACAAAGGGTCCAGAGAGAAGGCGGTTTGGCTCATGTGCCTGCAGAAACAGACACAACTGTTAAGGGAAAGGGTAGGGCAGCTGGAGGAGGAGAATAAAAAGTTAAAAGGTGAGGTAGCCAGTTTCGAGAAAGAAAGGCAGGACCAAGGTATGAGGGAGGAAACGGCGCGGAATCACAGAGTATTTACAGTGCCAGGTGACTGAGTATAAAAAGCAGCAGCAGACCTACCACGAGCAAAGTGAAAGGCACTTAGAGAGAGCCAGAGAGGCAGAGTAACAGCTCAGGAAAATCAAGATAGCCTACCAGGTAGCACAGAAACAGGGTTACGAGAGGGCAGATCACAGACCTTGTAAGGAAAAGATCCGCCAGCTAATGACAGAGTTAGACGGGGCCAAAGAGACGGTTTGTCTCATGGCACCAGGGGGAGGGGAGGAAGATTGGGACCCAGAGGGGAAAGAGTCAGACGATGGGCCCTAGTATAGTGAGTATCGGCCGGCTCCCGAGGCACCGGGATCCCCGAAACCGATGTGTCCTTTGAGACAGCAGAAATTCAGCCCACCCCCACCAAATGGTGGTCTGGCTCAATTACAGAGTGACCATGTGATCCCATACACACCGCTTCAGCTGCAGGAGATGCTGACAGGTGTAGTAAAGTTAAAGCCTAAAGTTAAATAGGAGGTGGGTGGGGTGGATTGACCCATCCACCTCCACGGAGGTGTGTGGGGGGCCTGACCCATCCACCTCCATGGCACGAACCTGGTATTGCAGTACTTCCAGGAACGGTGCAGTGGCTCTAGGCCTTTTGGCTAAGAGCATTGGCGCAGATTGATCCTTGATGTGTGCAAGGTGACCTCTGGCGTTTGTGATTTGACAAAGAATTGGAAAGATTGGCAATGAAAAATTTAAAAAAAAAGTTAAAGCCTCCGTTCATTTTGCTCAAATACAGCAGATACCCCCTGTATCAATAACTGCAGCGAGGAGGAGATAGTGAAGTTAACACTGCTCTCGCTGGAAGGAACGCTTTATCAGAGTTTGTCAACAGCCACCAAGTTAGGTAGAGGAACCCCACAGGGCTTAAAGGAGGAAATCATGACAGCGTTAGAGTACAGTCAGGGTAGTCCGTTCTGGCAGGTAGAACAGATGAGGCAGCAAGTAAACGAATCACCCGATACGTTTGCAGACAGAGTGTGGCCGACTTATTTAAGGCCCACTGGAGGAAATCTGGTACAGGCAGGCTTAATAGGGGAACCCAGAAACCATTGGCTGAGAACTGTAATGGCTAATAGTTTGCCATGGCTCAGAGCAAAGGTCAAAGCATGGTTTGACCCAGACCATCTCCAGAATACAGAGGCAGGGTTACTGAGATTAACTCTAGCTTTTAAGTCCAGGCAAGGGGAGGAGGAGAAACTAAAAGGGAAGGTGCATGAAGTAAAAGGAGGTGTTAGGCTAAAGAAAGAATGGAGACAAGAGGGAGGTAATGCGGGTCGACTAAAGGCGAGTGTTTTAACTGTGGATGGTTGGGACACTGGAGCAAGGATTGTAGGCTCTCGAGAGGAGGGAAGCCAGGGTACGAGGGGGCTGAGGCAGGAAAAGGCCAGAAGCAGGTAGCCGACGACCCAGTACAGGTTTTAGTGGCTGCATTACAGCAGATTATGGGCACGGGTGGAGGAAAGCTGGACGCTGCAGTGGGTGAAAAGGGACCCAATGCGTCGGCACCCCCACTGTGATGTTGCACCCAGCCAGTGTACCTGTGTCTGCCCATATATGATGAGTGGGGCAGGCCATGTGTGGATGTGAAGATGGAAACAGTTAGGGGAAGGTATCTGGTAGATACAGGAGCCTCTAGCACGGTTGTCCACTCACTGAATCCGACCACTTCCCCGTGGTCGAGCGGAGTCCCATTTACACTCGAGGGTTTTATGGGTATGTACAGGCTGGGGCAGTGTCGAAACCCTTACCCATAGAGTTATGACCTAACACAACAAAGTGGGAGTGCATTTTAATGAAGTGAGAACAGCCCAGTTCGTGAGTTCTTGGGGCCAACAACATGTTGGCACAATGCGCCATAGTGGATATGATAAACAATTTATGGGGGGCAGTTGATGCAGGTAGGATGGGAGAGATCGTAGTGATTCCCAGGGACAGTACAGACAAAGGCAGCACCTGCATGATGAAGCTGAAAGAGAGTTATGACTTAGAAGGATTAGTCGATAACATTCCGGCCCGAACTGGGGTACAGATGAAGAGAGATGGGGATCTGAAGACACGGCCCCAGAAACAGTATAATTTTTCCCGGGAAGCAGAAAGGTGTTAACTTGTATTTACTCTGTACAGCCACCAGAGGGCTCATCCCCTGGAGTCGCAAGGGATCCCATAATCCATTGGGAGCACAGGTATTTCAGGAGGCCTCACAGGTTGGAGAGGCACTCTGGAGACCTGCAATAAAAGACAAAGGTCACACTTTACTTTGAGCTCACAATGTTCAGTCTGACTCTTTCTCCATCTATAACAACTGGTGATGAGATACAGATAGTGAACTCAAAGATACAGAGAACAGTGGGCATCCTGGAGAAATTCTCGGAGGGAAATGATTGGGAAACTTTTGTGGAGCGACTCGACCAATACTTTGTGGCCAACGAGCTAGATGGGGAAGGGCACCAACGTATGGCTTCATGAAGAATCTGCTCACTCCAGCGAAACCCACGTAGAAATTGTACGACGATTTGTGCACACTGGTCCGAGAGCATTTGAACCCGAAGGAAAGCGTCTGATGGCGAGGTACTGATTCTACACCTACAAAAGGTCTGAAGGCCAGGAAGTGGCGAGTTATGTCGCCGAGCTAAGACGCTTTGCAGGACATTGCGAATTTGAAGGACATTTGGAGCACATGCTCAGAGACTTTTTCGTACTTGGCATTGGCCACGAAACCATACTTCCCAAACTTTTGACTGTAGAGACCCCAACCTTGAGTAAGGCCAAAGCCCAGGCGTTCATTGCCACCAGTGACAATACAAAACAAATCTCTCAGCACACAAGTGCTGCTATAAGTACTGTGAACAAAGTGATGTTGTTTTTGAATCGTAACGTACAGGGCAGATCACACATGCCTGCAGCTGTACGTCCGCAGATGTCTCAGCGTCCACTATCAAGGGTGATGAATGCAAAGCCATTAACACCTTGTTGGCGCTGTGGGGGTGATCATCATTTCCATTCATGCCAATTCAAAGGGTACATTTGCAAGGGCTGAGGAACAATGGGACACCTCCAACGAGTGTGCAGATGACCTGCCAATCCTGTTAAACCTGCAAACCACCTTGTTGCAGAGGAGGACAGATCCAGCGAGGAACAGTACGAACCAGAGCCTCAGACCGAGGAGGCAGAGGTACATGGGGTGCACACATTCACCACAAATTGTCCCCCGATAATGTTGAATGTTGAACTAAATGGACTCCCGGTGTTAATGGAGCTGGACATGGGCGCGAGCTAGTCTATCATGGGCAAAAAGACTTTCGAAAGGTTGTGGTGCAACAAGGCCTCAAGGCCAGTCTTAACTCCAGTTCGCACGAAACTAAGAACTTACACAAACGAACTGATTCCCGTAATCAGCAGTGCTACCGTAAAGGTCTCCTACGATGGAGCAGTGCACAAGCTACCACTCTGGGTGGTACCGGGTGAGGGTCCCACGCTGCTCGGCAGGAACTGGCTGGGAAAGATACGCTGGAACTGGGACGACGTCCGAGCGCCATTGCCCGCTGACGACACTTCGTGTGCCCAGGTCTTAAACAAATTTCCTTCGCTGTTCGAACCAGGCATCGGGAAATTACAAGGAGCAAAAGTGTAGATCCACCTAATTCCGGCGGCGCGACCCATCCATCACAAGGCGAGAACAGTACCGTACATGATGAGAGAAATGGTAGAGACCCAGCTAGACCGGCTGCAAAGAGAGGGCATCATTTCACCGATCGATTTCAACGAGTGGGCCAGTCCTATTGTCCCAGTCCTCAAGGGAGACAGCACCGTCAAAATCTGTGGCAATTACAAAGTAACTATCAGTCGTTTCTCCCTGCAGGACCAACGCCCACTATCAAATGCTGACGACCTCTTTGCAATGCTGGCAGAAGGAAAGACGTTCACGAAGCTGGATCTGACTTCAGCCTACATGACGCAGGAACTGGAGGAATCATCAAAGGCCCTCACCTGCATCAACACGCACAAAGGTCCTATTGTTTATAACAGATGCCTGTTTGGAATTCGATCAGCGGTGGCGATATTCCAGAGGAACATGGAAAGCTAACTGAAGTCGGTCCCGCACACCATGGTCTTCCAGGACGACATCTTGGTCACAGGTCGGAACACAGTCAAGCATGTGCAGAACCTGGAGGATGTTCTTAATTGACTCAACCACGTGGGGCTCAGGTTAAAACGCTCGAAGTGCGTTTTCCTGGCGCCTGAAGTGGAGTTCTTGGGAAGGAGGATTGCGGCGGACGGCATCAGGCCCACCAACCCGAAGACGGAGGCAATTGAAAACGCACCGAGGCCACAGAATGTGACAGAGCTGTGGTCATTTCTGGGACTCTTGAACTACTTTGGTAACTTCTTACCAGGTCTCAACACACCGTTAGCACCACTGCATGTCTTACTATGAAAAGGGGATGAATGGGTTTGGGTCAAAAGCCAAGAAAATGCCTTTGTAAGAGCGAGAAAATTGTTATGCTCAAACAAATTGCTTGTGTTGTATGATCCATGTAAACGTTTGGTACTAACATGTGATGCGTCTTCATATGGCGTCGGGTGTGTATTGCAACAAGCTAATGATTTCGGGAAATTGCAACCGGTTGCTTATGCATCCAGGAGTCTGTCTGAGGCTGAGAGAGCCTACAGCATGATTGAGAAAGAAGCGTTAGTGTGTGTCTATGGGGGTAAAGAAAATGCATCAATACCTGTTTGGGCTAAAATTCGAATTGGAAACTGACCATAAGCCACTAATATCCCTGTTTTCCGAGAGTAAAGGGATAAATACCAACGCATTGGTCTGCATCCAGAGATGGGCGCTCACATTGTCCACATACAACTATGCTATCCGCCACAGGCCAGGCACAGAAAACTGCGCCGATGCTCTCAGTAGGCTGCCATTGCCCAACACGGGGGTGGAAATGGCGCAGCCTGTAGATCTAGCCATGGTGATGAAAGCATTTGCGAGTGAGCAATCACCCGTCACTGCCCGACAGGACAAGCCAGGACCCCTTATTATCCCTAGTCAAAAGCTGTGTGCTTCACGGGAGCTGGTCCAGTCTCCCAGTGAAAATGCAGGAAGAGATAAAGCCATTCCAGCAGTGCAAAGATAAAATGTCTATACAGGCAGACTGCCTTCTGTGGGGCAATCGAGTAGTGGTCCCCAAGAAGGGCAGAGACACCTTCATCAATGACCTCCACAGTATCCACCCAGGCATCGTAATGATGAAAGCGATAGCCAGATCACACTTGTGGTGGCCCGGTATCGATGCGGACTTAGAGTCCTGCATTCACATATGTAATACATGCTCGCAGTTAAGCAATGTACCCAGGGAGGCGCCGCTAAGTTTATGGTCTTGTCCCTCCAAACCGTGGTCTAGAGTACACGTCGACTATGCAGGCCCGTTCTTGGGTAAAATGTTCCTTGTATTTGTAGACACGTACTCCAAGTGGATTGAATGTGAGATAATGTCGGCTAGCACGTCCGCTGCCACTACCAAAAGCCTTTGGGCCATGTTTGCCACACACAGCCTACCCGATGTCCTGGTGAGTGACAATGGGCCATGTGTTACCAGCAATGGGATCAAACATGCCACACCTGCCCTGTTTAAACCAGCGTCCAATGGTCAGGCAGAGAGAGCAGTGCAAACCATTAAGCAAGGCTTGAAGAGGGTAACTGAAGGCTCACTGCAGACTCGTCTATCCTGAGTCCTGCTTAGCGACTGCACGAGACCCCACTCGCTAACTGGGATCCCACCTGCTGAACTGCTCATGAAAAGAGCACTTAAGAAAAGGCTCTCATTAGTTCACCCTGATATACACGAACAGGTAGAGAGCAGGCAGCTTCAACAAAGTGCATACTATGATTGTGCAAATGTGTCACGCAAGATTGAAATCAATGATCCTGTATTTGTATTGAATTATGGACAAGGTCCCAAGTGGCTTCCCAGCACTGTCATGGCCAAAGAGGGGAGCAGGGTGTTTCGGGTCAAACTTTCAAATGAACTCATTCACCGGAAACACTTGGACCAAATCAAACTCAGATTCACGGACTATACTGAGCAACCCACCTTGGACCCTACCTTTTTTGATCCCCAAACATACACACCAGTGGCAACCGGCACCACGGTTGACCACGAAGCAGAACACATCATCCACAGCAGCCCAGCAGGACCCGACACACCAGGCAGCCCAGCATGGCCAGCTGCACAGCAGCCCAGCAAGGGCCCAACAAATGATTCAACAATATCAGCTTTCACACCGAGACAATCAACCGGGGCAAGAAGGGCCCCAGATCGACTCACATTGTAAACAGTTACACTATTGACTTTGGGGGCAGGGGGGGGAGGAGGTGGGAGTGTTGTTATATATGTAAATTTGTATTTACTCTGTACAGCCACCAGAGGGCTCATCTCCTGGAGTCCCAAGGGATCCTATAATCCCTTTGGAGCACAGGTATTTAAGGAGGCTTCACAGGTTGGAGAGGCACTCTGGAGACCTGCAATAAAAGACTAAGGTCACACTTTACTTTGAGCTCACAATGTTCAGTCTGACTCTTTCTCCATACACAACAAAAGGGATTTGTAAACTGCTATAAATTCCCTGGTGGATCAAGGTGTGTTGAAGACCATAGCCACACACGTAAACTCACCCCTATGGCCAGTAAAGACGCCCGTCAACTCATGGAGGGCCAGGGTAGATTACTGAGTCCTGAATAAAAATATTCCAGCCTGTGCACCCACGGTGGCGGTGGTAGCAGATTTGATAGGGAGTATCCCTGCGGCCGCTACAACTTTCACCGTGCTAGACATTTCAAACAGGTTTTGGTCCATTCCCCTGAGACGGGAAGACCAATATAAATTTGCCTTTACCTTTAAGGGTCAGCAGGACACGAGAACATGTCTTCCACAAGGGTTTCACAACAGTCCCTCGATCTTTCACCTGCGCATGGCCGAGACATGAAAAGATTTTAGTCAGCCAGATCGGTTGGTCCAATATGTGGATGACCTGTTGTTATTCTCTGAAAATGCGGAAGACCACGGGCCATTATTGAGTGAGTTACTGCATTTGTTGAAAGAAAGAGGTTTTAAAGTAAATCCCAAGAAAGCTCAAACAGACAAAGAGGAGGTGCAGTTTCTAGGTTTGGCCATTAGGGCAGGAGAGAGAGCCATAGATGGAGCTAAGAGAAAGACAGTCCAGGAACTACCTGTTCCTAAGGACGTGTCTGGAGTAAGGTCTTTCCTGGGAATAACGGGTTACTGCAGGGAATTCATAGAGGGATATATAACCATGGCAGCTCCTTTGTTGAGGCTTCTTAGGAAATGAGTAGAGTGGGAATGGAGTGAGAGTTGTCAGGGAACCTTCATTCGGTTAAAAGAGGTGTTACAGACAGCATCAGCGTTGGGAGCAGTAAATGGGGACCAGGACTTTAGTCTGGAGGTAGCAGCGATTGGGGACAGTTTGAGTGCAGTCTTACTCCAGGAGCGACACGACAAGCAGAGACCGGTGGTCTACACCTCCTGGGGTCTCACCGAAGTAGAAAAGAGCTTTTCAAACTGCGAGCGACATCTGTTAGCAACTTTTTGGGCAGTAAAGCATTTTCGATCACTCACAGGGTTAGCTACCGTAACTTTACTGACTTGTCACACCCTGATATAAATGTTACGTCGAAATAAACGGTCGAATGAAAGATGGAAAGATGGGACAGTGAGCAGTAACAGGATTGCTCGCTGGACATTGTTGCAAACTCAGTTAGACGGGAAGGGAGAAAGGCTGGTGGAACCAAAGCCAGCCGCGAACCTGGTTTATCCGGGGGCAACACATGTGTGTTCAGTGGAAGGTGTGGGATATAGAGGTGGATTCCGAGCAGGGGAACACCCGACCGGCAGGGACAACTATGTGGATGGGTCTAGTTCAGTGATAAAAGGAGAGGGAAAAAGAAGCTGAGATTTCTGATCCTGAGGCAGGGATAGAGAAAGGCATAAAACTCCCCAACACTTCAAGTGCGCAGCAGGCCAAGCTAGCAGCGGTCGCGTATGTGGTCACACACCCTAGCGAATTCCCAACTCTCCATACAATATGTTCAGACTCCATGTTCACTTGTAACTCCTGTACAGAGTATTTAGCCATATGGGCTAGGAGAGGGTTTAAGTCCTCAGACGAAAAGCTGTTGGTGACAACTCCTTTGTTAAAAGTCATTTCGGACCAGAAGGATTATGACATCCAAAAGGTCAAAGCACACTCTAAGACAGAGCCCAAGTGGAAAGGGAATGAAAAAGCAGACACGCTGGCCAAAACAGGGGCAGGAGAAGGGACAACTTGGGATCCATATCACTGTGGACAGATTATGGCTATATCAGGCAGAGAGGGCCCCAAAGAAGTACCATTGCCGCCTGATTTAAAACGGGCTCAGCTACGGGATGCAGACCTTAGAGCAGCAATTAGGGACAAGATAGACGGGAAGTCTGTAGCGAGACCTTTGGGAGCTGCAGACATAGCAGGAAGGCAGGGGATGCTGTTTAAAGGAGACAGTTGCATCGTGCCAGGGCAGTGCAGGGAAGAATTCTTGCAGCTAGCGCATTGGGGTCCAGGAGCTGGACATCCAGGGCCAGAAACAACGTGGAATAAAGTAGAAGCCGTAGGTTGGTGGCTCGGGCTTAGAAGTGATGTAAACATAGAAACATAGAAAATAGATGCAGGTGTAGGCCATTCGGCCTTCGAGCCTGCACCAACATTCAATAAGATCATGGCTGATCATTCATCTCAGTACCCCTTTCCTGCTTTCTCTCCATACCCCTTGATCCCTTTAGCTGTAAGGGTCATATCCAACTCCCTCTTGAATATATCTAACAAACTGGCATCAACAATTCTCTGCGAGAGAGAAGTCCACAGGTTAACAACTCTCTGAGTGAAGAAGTTTCTCCTCATCTCGGTCCTAAATGGCTTACCCCTTATCCTTAGACTGTGACCCCTGGTTCTGGATTTCTCCAACATCGGGAACATTCTTTCTGTGTCTAATCTGTCCAGTCCCGTCAGAATTTTATATGTTTCTATGAGATCCCCTCTCATTCTTCTAAACTCCAGTGAATACAGGCCCAGTCTATCCAGTCTCTCCTCATATATCAGTCCTGCCATCCCGGGAATCAGTCTGGTGAACCTTCGCTGCACTCCCTTAATAGCAAGAATGTTCTTCCTCAGATTAGGGGACCAAAACTGAACACAAAATTACAGGTGAGGCCTCACCAAGGCCCTGTACAGCCTCAGCAAGACCTCCCTGCTCCTATACTCAAATCCCCTAGGTATGAAGGCCAACATGGCATTTGCCTTCTTCACCGCCTGCTGCACCTGCATGCCAACCTTCAATGACTGATGTACCATGACACCCAAGTCTTGTTGCACCTCCCCTTTTCCTAATCTGCCGCCATTCAGATAATATTCTGCCTTCGTTTTTTTGCCACCAAAGTGGATAACCTCACATTTATCCACATTATACTGCATCTGCCATGCATTTGCCCACTCAGCTAACCTGTCCAAGTCACCCTGCAGCCTCTTAGCATCCTCCTCACAGTTCACACCGCCACCCAGCTTAGTGTCATCTGCAAACTTGGAGATATTACTCTCAATTCCTTCATCTAAATCATTGATGTATATTGTAAATAGCTGGGGTCCCAGCACTGAGCCCTGCGGCACTCCACTCGTCACTGCCTGCCATTCTGAAAAGGATCCGTTTATCCCGACTCTCTGCTTCCTGTCTGCCAACCAGTTCTCGATTCCTGTCAATACATTACCCCCAATACCATGTGTTTTAATTTTGCACACCAATCTCTTGTGTGGGACCTTGTCAAAAGTCCAAATACACCTTATCCACTGGTTCTCCCTTGTCCACTCTACTAGTTACACCCTCAAAAAATTGTCAAGCACGATTTCCCTTTCATAAATCCATGCTGACTTGGACAGATCCTGTCACTGCTTACCAAATACGCTGCTATTTCATCTTTAATAATTGATTCCAACATTTTCTCCTCTACTGATGTCAGGCCAAGCATCGGGATAAAAGGAGAGGGAAGCAGTGATCGTAAAAAGGTGTTATGTACATATGTGACTAACTGAAGGAGGACTTGTGAGGGGGAGGCCCCACATGGAGCAGGGTTATTGCTTTCATTTTTGTCTTTATAGGAGCAAATCGAGCCGGGGATACGAGATGAGATGGATGTTGTGGATAGGCCTGTGGATGGCCCTGATTATCGCAGGATGGGGAGATCGGGGAGACACCAAGACATTCCTTACATATGGGTGTATGGGAGGAACCGGCCCCACCGTCACTCAACGGGGGGCGATACGGAGCGACAAGGGCACAAACGCCCTTGGGCACACTGGGAGTTGGCCAGGGTGGTTAAGGTCAAATTCGACCAAGTACTTACAGACAAACCGAGGGTAAACTTGGGGAGGTGTCAGTGTCCTGCCCCAGGGTAAACATCGCGACCAGGAAGGTACAGGTGAAAAAGGGTAGACAAGTGTGCCTAGAATGTAAAAGGATTACCCCCATGGGAGGTTGGTGGTGGTTACAGAAAGCAGACAGGGGAAAAGTTAATGCATCCACAGAATGGGGGCAACTGGGTAATAGCTCAAACAGTCGGATCACAGGAACAAAAGAAATTGTGTTGGGAAAAGTGGTGGAAGGAGGAACAGTGGATTTATGTCTGTCTGGTTAGATCTAGCCATAAGTGCAGAGGAGGTGTGGCGATTGTTTTTAAACAGCAATGGCAGGATTCTGGGTCGGGCATGAATTGGACGTAGGGTTTTGATTCCTGTGTGACCTTGAACCCTCCAAAAACAGGTCAATGCAACCGAGCTGATCGCGAGCAGATTAAAACCTCTCCCTAAAATGCTGGAGATTCCAAACCAAGAAATTCCATGTCCCGTCCTAACACCCGGACCTAAGAACGAACTGGCGTTAATCCCAACAGGGAAAATGTTGTATCATTCTGTATATTATGAAATAGTGTCGGTTATTCTAAATTTAACAGAGTTACAATTATCACGGTGGTGCCCGCCAGAAACGGAAAAGTTATACGAACGGTTGTTAAAGGAAATGTTTAAACAATTCTATCAAAAGAATTAAGGGGACGAGAGTCGGGGGAAGGGTACAGACCGAGACGGAAAAGGGGGCGAATGAGTGATGTAGCTACAGCATTTAATGCTGGGACATCACTGGTAAATAGCGTGGACAACGCGCAATTGCAAGTCCAAGCGAATACCTTAAGGGACCAGTTAAAGATACTGGAGGAGGGTAGTGACATAGAGGGTCACGAACTACAGGAGGATCAGGCAATGACAATTCATTTGAAAGAGATGGTAGCTGAGGTGGAGACACACGCTCAAACCATCAGTGCTTTAATCAAGGAGGGTAGAAACGTATCAGATCAAGCTGCTCAGAATGACGTGTGTGTCGTGTTGTTAAATGAAGGACGCAGCAATTTAGAGGATTTAAAACAAAGCCACGTACCATCGTGGGTCAGTAACAAGCATCTAAAAGCTTTGAGTGTCTATAACAACCTCCTGAATTTGTGCCAGCTACGGTCAGCCTCGAAAGCGTATCAAGTCCCGGTCAACTGTGGTCAGAGTAAACAATCCATAATGGGGATAGTGCTTCGAATATCGGTGATGGATCAGTCACAACGACCCATACCGGTATACCGGGTGGAAAACATTGGGGTGATTCGGAACGGGATACATGTGTGGCATCATAAAACCCCGCAGTATGTGGTAAAATTGGGAGACTCAATAACCGGTGCTAGTCTGGAGGGATGCCAGAGAGGAGGACACGTGATATTGTGCCCCTATCTTCTGAATCCTTTCGACCGGCCGGTATGTGGGTGCAAGTATGGGGACGGGCAGCATATAAGCTGCATCATGGAAGTGACGGCTCAAGACCATGTCTCGCCACAGGTTGCGTACAAGGGAAACAGGACACACTGTGTCACCACCAGCGAGAGTCGGTATAGAATACACCAGGATACTTGGTGTCCAGTGACAGATTCCACCTTTTGCTTCAAACCCCAGGTAGAGACACCAGTAGCACAAAAAAGGATAATTCCTATCTCAGACCACAAGCACATAAGTACCATAGTCAATGGTACTTTACCGAACCTCCAGGAATACATTATCGCGTTTTGGATACGACATCCTGCCGTTACCTGAACATTTGACCAAGTCATTAAAGAACATCGAGCTCTTCCACAACCACTATTACACATTACACCAAACGAATGAGAAAGTAAGGGAGGAAATTGAGGAGAAGGCCCCTCCACAATGCGTTTTGGGATTCAATATTGAGACTCCCCCCTGGGTTCGAATCGTGTCTCATGCACTCATCATTGTACAGTGGGTGATAGTGTTGTACCTATTTATCTTATCCTGTAAGTTAAAACAGAAGACGAAGGAAGAGAATCTTGAAGGGTTGTTAAGATGAACCAAGGCCAAAGTGTTTGTATATAAAACTGAAGTTAGATCAAGGCCGAACATTTTTGTTGAAAAGACAGAAAAAAAAGTGTTGGTTTGTCAGGAAAAAGTACTGTTTTTGTTGTAAAAATAAAATGTAATCTGGAGTTTTTGACTGAGACTGCAATACACCCAAAAAGGGCTCATGGAAAAAGAAGAAACCCACGAGTAATGTCTCTGGTTTTATATAACGAGACATTAAAGGAGGGACTGCAAGGTTATAAATCTTCAGAAAAACACAGAAGGAGACCACGTGTTGTCCTTTTCCCCTATAAGTCCCGAGGTCAAAGAATCAAGGGAGAGTGTAAAACAAATACGCCCTGCAGAATTGCCGATTGGTGGCAGGACCTCGGCATTGGGAATCGGATCATGGTCACAAAACCAGGGCAAGAACCCCGAGGGAGGCTTGGTTAAGTCTAAGTTCAGCTAAGGTAGTCGAAAAGGAACTTCTCAAGGGCGACTCGGGCAGCAAGGAGAGAAACAGTCTCTGACAGGCAGGAGTAGTCTCGGGTCGACTAGAGTAGCCACGGAGAAAAGAAGTCGCAGGTAGTCTGCGCAGGGGTCTCAGGGAGACCATAGGTATATCAAGGCCAGCTAGGGCAACAAGCAGAGGAAGGAAACAGTCTTGGTTAGCCTGGAGTAATCCTGGGTTGACTAGAGTAGCCACCGAGAAAGTCGGAGGTAGTCTGCGGAGGGGTCTCAGGGATACCAAAGTACTCTCAAGGGCGATTAGGGTAGCCGAAGAGCTGCGGCTGACTAGGGTAGCCACCGGGAGAAGTCGCAGGTAGTCTGCGAAAAGGGGTCTCAGGGAGGCCAGGGGTAATCTCACGGATGGCCAGGGCAGCCAAAGGAAGGAAACAGTCGCGGATAGGCTGGAGTAATCCCGGTTTAATGGGGTAGTCACCGAGAGAAGCCAAAAAGTAGTCATGGGTAGTCTGCGAAACACGGATGTCAGGGAGGCCAGGGGTGATCTCAAGGGCGACTAGGGGACCAGGAGCAAAACAACAGATGACACTAAGCTGGGTAGTGGTTTGGGCTGTGAGGAGGATGCTAAGAGGCTGCAGGGTGACTTGGACAGATTAGGTGAGTGGGCAAATGCATGGCAGATGCAGTATAATGTGGATAAATGTGAGGTTATCCACTTTGGGGGCAAAAACACGAAGGCAGAATATTATCTGAATGGTGGCAGATTAGGAAAAGGGGAGGTGCAACGAGACCTGGGTGTCATGGTACATCAGTCATTGAAAGTTGGCATGCAGGTACAACAGGCGGTGAAGAAGGCAAATGGTATGTTGGCCTTTATAGCTAGGGGATTTGAGTATAGGAGCAGGGAGTCTTACTGCAGTTGTACAGGGCCTTGGTGTAGTCTCACCTGGTATATTGTGTTCAGTTTTGGTCCCCTAATCTGAGGAAAGATGTTCTTGCTAGTGAGCGAGTGCAGCAAAGGTTCACCAGACTGATTCCTGAGATGGCAGGACTGACATATGAGGAGAGACTGGATCGTCTGGGCCTGTATTCACTGGAGTTTAAAAGGATGAGAGGGGATCTCATAGAAACATAAAATTCTGACGGGACTGGACAGGTTAGATGCAGGAAAAATGTTCCCGATGTTGGGGAAGTCCAGAACCAGAGGTCACAGTCTAAGGATAAGGGGTAAGCCATTTAGGACTGAGATGAGGAGAAACTTCTTCACCCAGAGAGTGGTGAACCTGTGGAATTCTCTACCACAGAAAGTTGTTGAGGCCAATTCACTAAATATATTCAAAAAGGAGTTAGATGAAGTCCTTACTACTAGGGGGATCAAGGGGTATGACGAGAAAGCAGGAATGGGGTACTGAAGTTGCATGTTCAGCCATGAACCCATTGAATGGCGGTGCAGGCTTGAAGGGCCGAATGGCCTACTCCTGCACCTATTTTCTATGTTTCTATGTTTCTATGTTTCAGAGAGTTGTTAACCTGTGGAATTCTCTACCGCAGAGAGTTGATGATGCCAGTTCATTAGATATATTCAAGAGGGAATTAGATATGGCACTTACGGCTAAAGGGATCAAGGGGTATGGAGAGAAAGCAGGAAAGGGGTACTGAGGTGAATGATCAGCCATGATCTTATTGAATGGTGGTGCACGATCAAAGGGCTGAATGGCCTACTCCTGCACCTATTTTCCATGTTTCTATGTTTCTAGTCTCTGACAGGCCAGAGTAGTCTCGGGTCGACTAGGGTGGCCAAAGAGAGAAGCCTGAGTAACAGGAACCGCAGCTCACTGCGAGGTGGTCTCAGGGGAGACCAAGGTAGTCGGGAAAAATTTCTCAGCCAGAGGCACTGGAAATGGACTCACTGCAGCAAAACGCGGTAGAGCCCGCGGCTAAGAGCCGTCATAGAAAGTCCATGGAGGCTACGGTAGCTGCATATATATGCAACAAACTGGACATTTCAGAGCCATGGGCACGGGAAATGCTGCACTCTGGAGATCCACAGGAAAAAGCGGCAAAGTGGACAGTCAGTAGTAACCACAAAGGGTCCAGAGAGAAGGCAGTTTGGCTCATGTGCCTGCAGAAACAGACACAACTGTTAAGGGAAAGGGTAGGGCAGCTGGAGGAGGAGAATAAAAAGTTAAAAGGTGAGGTAGCCAGTTTCGAGAAAGAAAGGCAGGACCAAGGTATGAGGGAGGAAACGGCGCGGAATCACAGAGTATTTACAGTGCCAGGTGACTGAGTATAAAAAGCAGCAGCAGACCTACCACGAGCAAAGTGAAAGGCACTTAGAGAGAGCCAGAGAGGCAGAGTAACAGCTCAGGAAAATCAAGATAGCCTACCAGGTAGCACAGAAACAGGGTTACGAGAGGGCAGATCACAGACCTTGTAAGGAAAAGATCCGCCAGCTAATGACAGAGTTAGACGGGGCCAAAGAGACGGTTTGTCTCATGGCACCAGGGGGAGGGGAGGAAGATTGGGACCCAGAGGGGAAAGAGTCAGACGATGGGCCCTAGTATAGTGAGTATCGGCCGGCTCCCGAGGCACCGGGACCCCCGAAACCGATGTGTCCTTTGAGACAGCAGAAATTCAGCCCACCCCCACCAAATGGTGATCTGGCTCAATTACAGAGTGACCATGTGATCCCATACACACCGCTTCAGCTGCAGGAGATGCTGATGGATGTGGTAAAGTTAAAACAAGGAGGAGATGTCTCCGTTCATTTTGCTAATATAGAGCAGATAGGGGGTATCAATAACTGCAGCGAGGAGGAGATAGTGAAGTTAACACTGCTCTCGCTGGAAGGGAAGCTTTATCAGAGTTTGTCAACAGCCACCAAGTTAGGTAGAGGAACCCCACAGGGCTTAAAGGAAGAAATCATGGTAGCGCTAGGGTACAGTCAGGGTAGTCCGTTCTGGCAGGTAGAACAGATGAGGCAGCAAGTAAACGAATCACCCGATACGTTTGCAGACAGAGTGTGGCCGACTTATTTAAGGCCCACTGGAGGAAATCTGGTACAGGCAGGCTTAATAGGGGAACCCAGAAACCATTGGCTGAGAACTGTAATGGCTAATAGTTTGCCATGGCTCAGAGCAAAGGTCAAAGCATGGTTTGACCCAGACCATCTCCAGAATACAGAGGCAGGGTTACTGAGATTAACTCTAGCTTTTAAGTCCAGGCAAGGGGAGGAGGAGAAACTAAAAGGGAAGGTGCATGAAGTAAAAGGAGGTGTTAGGCTAAAGAAAGAATGGAGACAAGAGGGAGGTAATGCGGGTCGACTAAAGGCGAGTGTTTTAACTGTGGATGGTTGGGACACTGGAGCAAGGATTGTAGGCTCTCGAGAGGAGGGAAGCCAGGGTACGAGGGGGCTGAGGCAGGAAAAGGCCAGAAGCAGGTAGCCGACGACCCAGTACAGGTTTTAGTGGCTGCATTACAGCAGATTATGGGCACGGGTGGAGGAAAGCTGGACGCTGCAGTGGGTGAAAAGGGACCCAATGCGTCGGCACCCCCACTGTGATGTTGCACCCAGCCAGTGTACCTGTGTCTGCCCATATATGATGAGTGGGGCAGGCCATGTGTGGATGTGAAGGTGAAAACAGTTAGGGGAAGGTATCTGGTAGATACAGGAGCCTCTAGCACGGTTGTCCACTCACCAAATCCGACGACTTCGCCATGGTCGAGCGGAGTCCCATTTACACTCGAGGGTTTTACGGGTAACGAACAGGCTGGGGCAGTGTCGAAACCCTTAAATATAGAGTTAGGACCTAACATAACGAAATGGGGATGCATTTTAATGAAGTGAGAACAGCCCGGTTCGGGAGTTCTCAGGGCCGACTACCTGTTGGCACACCGTGCCATAGTGGGTATGAAAAACAATTGTCTATGGGGAGCAGTTGATGCAGATAGGATGGGGGAGATCATAGTGATTCCCAGGGACAGTGCAGACAAAGGCAGCACTTGCACGATGAAGCTGAAAGGGAGTTATGACTTAGAAGGATTAGTCGATAACATTCCAGCCCGAACTGGGGTAGAGGTTGTTGGGTATCTGTAAAGCATGCACTCCCATGTTCCGCCACCAGGGAACGCATCCCCTGAAGTCCCAAGGGATCCCAGCAACCCTTCGGAGCACTGTATAAGCCGGCCCCTAAGGCCTGATCCTCAATCTGGAGTGTCTTAATAAAGACTGAGGTCACTGATACTTTAACCTCCCTGTGTGCAGTCTCATCTGTGTTAGGAACACAATAACTGGCGACGAGTATACGAATCCAAAGCAAAGATGCAGCAAACTGTGGGCATCCTGGAGAAGTTCCCGGAGGCTGAGGACTGGGAAGCCTATGTCGAACGGCTAGACCAGTACATTGTAGCCAACGAGCTGGACGGAGAAGGAAACGCTGCAAAAAGAAGAGTGGTCCTCCTCACGGTCTGCGAGGCACCGACCTACAGCCTCATGAAGAATCTTCTGACTCCTGTGAAACCCACAGATAAGTCATATGGGGAGCTGTGTACACTGGTTCGGGAGCATCTTAACCCGAGGGAGAGCGTGCTGATGGCGAGATATCGTTTTACACATGCCAGCAATCTGAAGGTCAGGAAGTGGCGAGCTACGTCGCCGAGCTAAGGCGACTTGCAGGACAATGTGAGTTTGATGGCTACCTGGAGCAAATGCTCTGAGACTTTTTTGTACTGGGCATTGGCCACGAGACCATCCTACGAAAACTTTTGACTGTAGAGACACCGCCCCTCAGCAAGGTCATTGTGATAGCACAGGCGTTTATGTCCACCAGTGATAACACCAAACAAATCTCTCAGCACACAAGTGCTAGCAGTGTTCATAAATTAACTGGAACTGTGCTTGCGAGCAGAAATGTACAGGGCAGAAACCACGAGTATGCAACTGCCAGCAGGCCTCAGGTGACCCAGATGACACAGAGTCCGCAACAAAGGATGAATGCAAGGCAATTCACACCTTGTTGGCGTTGTGGAGGCTTCCATTCAGCCTATTCATGCTGCTTCAAAGGGTATGTTTGCAAGAGTAGTGGAACAATGGGGCACCTCCAACGAGCTTGCAGACGAGCTGCAAGCTCTGCAAAACCTGCTAACCAACACGTGGCAGAGAAAGATTGGTCCATGGTGGATCAAAGCCATTTCGAGCCTCAAAGAGCGGAGGCAGATACTGAAGTACACGGGGTGCACACATTTTCGACGAAATGTCCACCTATAATGCTAAATGTAAAATTGAATGGCTTACGCATAGCCATGGAACTGGACACTGGCGCTAGACAATCCATCATGAGTAAAAAGATGTTTGAGAGACTGTGGTGCAACAAGGCACTCAGACCAATCCTGAGCCCCATCCACACGAAACTGAGAACGTACACCAAAGAGCTTATCACTGTCCTGGGCAGCGCCATGGTCAAGGTCACCTACAAGGGCACGGTGCATGAACTGCCACTCTCGATTGTCCTGGGCGATGGCCCCACACTGCTTGGAAGGAGCTGGCTGGGCAAAATCCGCTGGAACTGGGATGACATCCGAGCGCTATCACATGTCGATGAGGCCTCATGTACCCAGGATCTGAACAAATTTCCTTCCCTTTTTGAGCCAGGCATTGGAAACTTTTCCGGGATGAAGGTGCGGATCCACTTGGTCCCAGAGGCACGACCCATCCACCACAAGGCGCGAGCAGTACCTAACATGATGAGGGAGAGAATGGAAATCGAACTGGGCAGACTGCAACGCGAGGGCATCATCTCCCCAGTGGAATTCAGCGAGTGGGCCAGCCCAATTGTTCCAGTACTCAAAAGTGATGGCAAGGTCAGGATTTGACGCTATTATAAAGTAACTATGAATCCATTTTCTCGCTACAGGACCAATACCCGCTACCTAAGGCAGACGACCTATTTGCAACGCTGGCAGGAGGCAAGACATTCACCAAGCTCGACCTGACTTCGGTCTACATGACACAGGAGCTGGAGGAGTCTTCAAAGGGCCTCACATGCATCAACATTCACAAGGGACTGTTCATCCGTTTGGAACTTGGTCGGCTGCAGCGATCTTCCAGAGAAACATGGAGAGCCTACTCACGTCGGTACCACGCACGGTGGTTTTTCAGGACAACATATTGGTCACGGGTCGGGACAGCGTCGAGCACCTACAAAACCTGGAGGAGGTTCTCCAGCGACTGGATCGCGTAGGGCTGCGGCTGAAGAGGTCGAAATGCGTCTTCATGGCAACAGAAGTGGAGTTTTTGGGGAGAAAGATCGCGGCGGACGGCATTCGGCCCACAGACGCCAAGACAGAGGCTATCAGGAACGCACCCAGGCCACAGAATGTCACGGAGCTGCGGTCATTCCTGGGACTCCTCAACTATTTTGGTAACTTCCTACCGGGGTTAAGCACCCTCTTAGAGCCCCTACATGTGTTATTGCATAAAGGTGAGAATCGGGTATGGGGAAAAAAACAAGTAATTGCTTTTGAGAAAGCCAGAAACATTTTATGCTCCAACAAGCTGCTTGTATTGTATAACCCGTGTAAAAGACTTGTGCTAGCATGTGATGCGTCGTCGTATGGAGTCGGGTGTGTATTACAACAAGCTAACGTTGCGGGGAAGTTGCAACCTGTCGCCCATGCCTCCAGGAGCTTGTCTAAGGCCGAGAGGGCCGACATCATGATTGAGAAAGAGGCATTAGCGTGTGTGTTCGAGGTAAAGAAAATGCATCTGTACCTGTTTGGCCTCAAATTTGAGCTGAAAACCGATCACAAGCCCCTCATATCCCTATTCGCTGAAAACAAGGGGATAAATACTAATGCCTCAGCCCGCATACAAAGGTGGGCACTCGCGCTATCAGCATATAACTATACCATCCGCCACAGCCAGGCACTATGAACTGTGCGGATGCTCTCAGTCGGCTACGATTGCCCACCACGGGGATGGAAATGGCGCAGCCTGCAAACTTGTTGATGGTGGCGCAGCCCGCAGAATTGTTGATGGTCATGGAAGTGTTTGAAAATGATAAATCACCTGTCACGGCCCGCCAGATTAGGACTTGGACCAGCCAAGATCCTCTGCTGTCCCTATTAAAAAAACTGTGTACTGCATGGGAGCTGGGCCAGCATCCCCGTTGAAATGCAAGGGCTAATCAAGCCGTTCCAGCGGCGAAAGGACGAGCTGTCCATTCAGGCAGACTGCCTGTTGTGGGGCAACCGCGTAGTGCTACCCAAAAAGGGCAGGGAGACGTTCATCTCGGATCTCCACAGCACACACCCGGGTATAGTAATGATGAAAGTGATAGCCAGATCCCACGTGTGGTGGCCCGGTATCGACTCTGACTTAGAGTCCTGTGTTCAGCAACACGCCCAGAGAGGCACCACTAAGTTTGTGGTCCTGGCCCTCCAGACCATGGTCGAGGATCCATGTCGACTATGCGGGCCCGTTTCTCTGTAAAATGTTCCTGGTGATGGTGGATGCTTTTTCAAAATGGATTGAATGTGAAATAATGTCAGGAAGCACCGCCACCACCACCATTGAAAGCCTGAGGGCCATGTTTGCCACCCACGGCCTGCCTGACATACTGGTCAGTGACAACGGGCCATGTTTCACCAATGCCGAATTTAAAGAATTCATGACCCGCAATGGTATCAAACATGTCACCTCGGCCCCGTTTAAACCAGCCTCCAATGGGCAGGCAGAGCGGTCAGTACAAACAATCAAACAGAGCCTCAAACAAGTCACAAAAGGCTCACTCACAACCTGCCTGTCCCGAGTACTGCTCAGCTACCGCATAAGACCCCACTCGCTCACAGAGGTGCCCCCGGCTGAGCTACTCATGAAAAGGACACTTAAAACCAGAATCTCACTGGTTCACCCCAACCTGCATGATCAGGTAGAGAGCAAGCGGCAGCAACAAAATGTAAACGATGGTCGCGCCACTGTGTCACGGGAAATTGATCTGAATGACCCTGTGTATGTGCTAAACTATGGACATGGATCACGGGCACAGTGATAGCTAAAGAAGGGAGTAGGGTGTTTGTAGTCAAACTGGACAATGGACAAATTTGCAGAAAGCACCTGGACCAAACGAGGCTGCGGTTCACAGACTGTCCTGAACAACCCACAGCAGACACCACCTTTTTCGAGCCCACAACACACACCCAAAGGATCAACGACACCACCCTGGACCAGAAAATCAAACCCATCACGCCTAACAGCCCAGCAAGGCCAGGCTTACCCAGCAGCCCTCAGGGCCAACAACACGCCAGCCCAGCGAGGGCACAGCCAACACACCAGAACAGACATTTGTACCGAGGAGGTCCACCAGGGAAAGAAAGGCTCCCGACCGCCTCACCCTGTAAATAGTTTTCACTTTGACTTTGGGGGGGGGGGTGATGTTGTGTATCTGTAAAACATGCACTCCCATGTTCCGCCACCAGGGAGCGCATTCCCTGAAGGCCCACCGGCCCCTAAGGCCTGTCCCTCACTCTGGAGTGTCTTAATAAAGATTGAGGTCACTGTTACTTTAACCTCCCTGTGTGCAGTCTCATCTGTGTTAGGAACACAATAGAGGTGACGATAGATGGGGATCCGATGACACGGCCTCAGAAACAGTATAATTTTCCCCGGAAAGCAGAAAGGGATTTGGAAACTGCTATAAATTCCCTGGTGGAGCAAGGTGTGTTGAGGACCATAGCCACACATGTAAACTCACTCCTATGGCCAGTAATGAAGCATGACAACTCATGGAGGGCCACGGTAGATTACCGAGTCCTCAATAAAAATATTCCAGCCTGTGCACCCACGGTGGCGGATTTGATAGGGAGTATCCCTGCGGCCGCTACAACTTTCACCGTGCTAGACATTTCAAACAGGTTTTGGTCCATTCCCTTGAGACGGGAAGACCCGTATAAATTTGCTTTTACCTTTAAGGATCAGCAGGACACGTGGGCATGTCTTCCACAAGGTTCCCTCAATTTTTCACCAGAGTCTGGCCGAGACATTAAAAGGTTTTAGTCAGCCGAATCGGTTGGTCCAATATGTGGATGGCCTGTTGTTATTCTCCGAAAATGCGGAGGACCACGGGCCATTATTGAGTGAGTTACTGCATTTATTGAAAGAAGCAGGTTTTAAAGTAAATCCCAAGAAAGCTCAAACAAGCAAAGAGGAGGTGCAATTTCTAGGTTTGACCATTAGGGCAGGAGAGAGAGCTATAGATGGAGCTAAGAGAAAGACAGTCCAGGAACTACCTGTTCGTAAGGACGTGTCTGGAGTAAGGTCTTTCCTGGGAATGACGGGTTACTGCAGGGAATTCATAGAGGGATATGTAACCATGGCAGCTCCTTTGTTGAGGCTTCTTAGGAAAGGCATAGAGTGAGAATGGAGTGAGAGTTGTCAGGAAACCTTCGTTCGGTTAAAAAAGGTTACAGACAGCACCAGCGTTGGGAGCGGTAAATGGGGCCAGGACTTTAGCCTGGAGGTAGCAGCGACTGGGGATAGGTTGAGTGCAGTGTTACTCCAGGAGCTGAGACCGGTGGCCTACGCCTCCCGGGGTCTCACCGAAGTAGAAAAGAGCTTTTCAAACTCCGAGCGACATCTGTTAGCAACTTTTTCAGCAGTAAAGCATTTTCGATCACTCACAGGGTTAGTTACAGTAACTTTACTGACTTGTCACACCCCGACATAAATATTACTGGACGGTAGAGTGAAAGATGGGACAGTGACCAGTAACAGGATTGCTCACTGGACATTGTTGCTTATTCAGTTAGACCTGAAGATCGAGAGGCCAGGAGAATCAAAGCCGGCCCCGAACCTGGTTTATCCAGGGGCAGCACATGTGTGTTCAGTGGAAGGAGTATGGGATGTAGATGTGGGATTCCGAGCAGGGGAACACCCGACAGGCAGAGACATCTATGTAGATGTGTCCAGTTCAGTGATAAAAGGAGAGAGAAAAACAGGCTGCGGGATTTACAATCCTGAGGCAGGGATAGAGAAAGCCATAAAACTCCCCAACACTTTAAGTGCGCAGCGGTAGCATACGTAGTCACACACCCTAGCGAATTCCCAACTCCCTGTATGATATGTTCAGATTCCATGTAACTCCTGTACAGAGTATTTAGCCATATGGGCTAGGAGAAGGTTTAAGTCCTCAGTCGGAAAGCTGTTGGTGACAACTCCTTTGTTAAAAGTCATTTCGGACCAGAAGGATTACTACATCCAAAAGAGGTCAAAGCACACTCTAAGACAGACCCCAAGTGGGAAGGGAATGAGAAAGCTGACACACTGGCCAAAACAGGGGCAGGGGAAGGGACACCTTGGGATCCATATCACTGTGGACAGATTATGGCTGTAGCAGTCAGAGAGGGGCCCAAAGAAGTAACATTGCTGCCTGATTTAAAACAGGCACAGCTACAGGATGCAGACCTTAGAGCAGCCATTAGAGACAAGATAGACGGGAAGTCTGTAGCGGGACCTTTGGGAACTGCAGACATTGCAGGAAGGCAGGGAATAGAAACATAGAAACATAGAAAATAGGTGCAGGAGCAGGCCATTCAGCCCTTCTAGCCTGCACCGCCATTCAATGAGTTCATGGCTGAACATGAAACTTCAGTACCCCCTTCCTGTTTTCTCGCCATAACCCTTGATCCCCCGAGTAGTAAGGACTTCATCTAACTCCCTTTTGAATATATTTAGTGAATTGGCCTCAACTACTTTCTGTGGTAGAGAATTCCACAGGTTCACCACTCTCTGGGTGAAGAAGTTTCTCCTCATCTCAGTCCTAAATGGCTTACCCCTTATCCTCAGACTGTGACCCCTGGTTCTGGACTTCCCCAACATTGGGAACATTCTTCCTGCATCTAACCTGTCTAAACCCGTCAGAATTTTAAACGTTTCTATGAGGTCCCCTCTCATTCTTCTGAACTCCAGTGAATACAAGCCCAGTTGATCCAGTCTTTCTTGATAGGTCAGTCCCAACATCCCGGGAATCAGTCTGGTGAATCTTCGCTGCACTCCCTCAATAGCAAGAATGTCCTTCCTCAAGTTAGGAGACCAAAACTGTACACAATACTCCAAGTGTGGCCTCATCAAGGCCCTGTACAACTGTAGCAACACCTCCCTGCCCCTGTATTCAAATGCTGTTTAAAGGAGACAGTTGCATCGTGCCAGGGCAGTGCAGGGAAGAATTCTTGCAGCTAGCGCATTGGGGTCCAGGAGCTGGACATCCAGTGCCAGAAACAACGTGGAATAAAGTAGAAGCCGTAGGTTGGTGGCTCGGGCTTCGAAATGGTAAGGGATTATTGCCAGAATTGTCTGGTATGTGCCGCAAACAATCCAGACCCCCACCGTTGGGACACACGAGGAGGGTAGAGGGGCCATGGCAGTCTATACAGATAGATTTCACTGGGCCACTGCCCACCTCAGGCAGAGGCAATAAATATTGCCTGATGTTAATAGATCTCTTTACAAAATGGGTAGAAGCTTTTCGGTGTAGGCCACCGCAGTATTCACTGCAAAGATTTTGGTGCGAGAGGTATTTTTTCGATGGGGACTGCCCCGATAGTGGAATCAGATCAAGGGGGTCATTTCTCCGGAGCGGTAATGCAGGCCACCCTATCGCTGTTCGGGATACAAGGGAAATGGCATGTGGAGTATAACCCCAATCATCAGGCCCAGTAGAAAGGACACACCGGACCTTAAAAGAGAGGTTTTCGAAAAGAGATAGGAAATACCCCAAAGAAATGGGATGAGCTCCTACCGGCAAAAACCAGATAAAAATCCAGGTCAATTTAAGGAGAAAGAAACTGGGAAAATTCCTCTCCAATCCATGCAGGCGATCGATACTAGTCCAGGAGATCACCCTAACTGTATTCTATTCCCTGCAGTACTTACCATTATATCTGCGCCATCCAACAAAAGGTCATCCAGTCTAATCTCAATTACCAGCTCGAGGTCCGTAACCCTGCAGGTTACTGCACTTTAAGTGCCCATCCAACCATCTCTTAAAAGTGGTGAGGGTTTCTGCATCCACCGCTCTTCCAGGCAGCGAGTTCCAGATCCCTATAACCCTCTGCGTAAAGAAGCCCCCCCCTCAAATCCTCTCTAAACCTTCCACTGACCACCTTAAAACTATGCCCCCTTGTAATAGACCCTCCACCTTACTATCCACTATGTCCAGGCCCCTCAATATTTTGTACACCTCGTTGAGGTCTCCTCTCAACCTCCTCTGTTCTAATGAGAACAAACCCAGCCTATCCAATCTGTCCTCATAACTAAGATTCTCCACTCCAGGCAGCACCCTAGTAAATCTCTTCCGCACCCTCTCTAGTGCAATCACGTCCTTCCTATAATACGGCGACCAGAACTGCATGCAGTACTCCAGCTGTGGCCTAACAAAGTATTATACAATTTAAACATAACCTCCCTGCTCTTATATTCGATGCCTCCGGCCAATAAAGGAAAGCATTCCGTATGCTTTCTTAATCACCTTATCCATCTGGCCTGCTACTTTCAGGGAATCTATGGACCAATGGTGGAGCTTTGGAGGCATGGCCTATTCACTTGGAGCCTGGAGCAGTGAGAGAAGGAGCTACCTGCTGTTGCTCCTGCCTGGGAGGCCTTGAGTGAGCCCTGTGAAACAGCCCAGGAAGAGGAGGAAAGGGCTTTCTACAATTCCAATTCATCCAGAGAGAGAGGAGGAGAGCAGAAAACTCAACCACCTTTAATACTGCTGCAGAGAGTTGAAGAGAGGGGGAAAAAAGAACAACTATCCAGTGTGGAAGGAGGGAGAAACTTCATCAACCAAAGGTGGGTGTGTTTTGGTGCATTCCCCTAAAGACTTTGTTGTATCGGTGGGGGGAGGAAAGAAGACTTGCTAGAGGGCCGAAACATCGCGGGGGGTGTGTGTGTGTGTGGAAGTGTGTGTGGGGGTCTTGCTTGCAGCTAGGCCCCACACACCACTGAAGCACCCCTCTCCCATTGCCTAGCCTGGGATAGCTGGAGCTACCTGGCTGAAGAACTATTAATCACCTATTTAACATTGTCGGGAGTGTGTGCCTGGGTGGCTCCAGCTGTCCCAGGTGAAGACATCTTCTTCCCCCACCCGAAGACCATCTACAAAGACTGTGTTTGTTTTTCCATCATCTGGGGAGTGCACCCCAAGAAAAACACCCACCCATCGCTGTGAGGGGAGACCTGCCCTCACAGCTTCCCTCTTTCCCACCCCCCCACATTCTTTCTCTCTCTCTCTGTCTCTCCCCTCTCTCTCTGAGAGCCCCTTTCCTCCTAATTGAAAAACCAATTAAGACAACTGAGCAGAGGGAGCAAGGCCCCTCCCCAATTGTCAACTAGGGGCGAGGTGTGCCTCTTTTAGAGCTCCCTCTGTTCAAACACCAACGAGGCCATTTAAGACCATTAAGGCCTGTGACTTTGGGGTGGGTGTAGCCCTTAAAGGGACCCCGTGATGGCGACCCCATCCACGCCGGTGGCAGGGCCAGCTAAGACGTACGCGCAGGCGGCGTCCACATCCACGGTGCCTCCTGCGTCTCCTGCTGCCCTGCCACCGTTCAGACTTATAACAAAAAAAGAGCTACACTCACCCCACAATGAACATCGAGGAGTGCGTATGGGCGATGGCTGGGGTAGTCGGCCCCTCGGCCATTGTCGCAGCCTCCAAGATGTCTGGGAAGGCTGTATTCTTCCTGGGGTCGGAGCGGGCGGTGTCCCTGGCCCTTGAAAAAGGGCTCACAGTGAGCGGGACGTTCCTGCCAGTGGACCCTCTCGAGGCCACCGCGCAGAGGGTCATCCTTTCTAACGTCCCGCCCTTTGTTCCCGCTGAGCTCCTCCTACCTCACCTACACCAACTGGGGGAGGTAAGGTCAGGGATCAACCCCATACCGCTCGGCCTCAGGGAGAACAGCCTGCGCCACGTGTTCTCCTTCCGCCGCCAGCTCTTTGTCCGGCTGGCGCGAGAGAAGACGACAGAGGGTAGTTTTAATGTGGTGCACGAGGGGACTGCCTACCGCGTCTTCTGGACGTCGGACGGCGTGCGGTGCCATGCCTGTAGGGAGGTGGGGCATGTTCGTAAGAACTTCCCCACCTCCAAGGCTGCCAAACCACCGAGGGCGGCCAAGGCTGGCGCCGCCGTCACCCTTCCCCCTAGTAGCGTCCGCGTGCCGGGAGCTGTGGGTGCGCAGGCATCGTCGGGGGCCATTGTTTTCACGGCCTCCGCCGGGGGGGAGGGAGAGCGTCCGGTCAGAAAGAAGGCGCGGAGGAAGGCGAAACATCTCGAGGCGGGTCCCCTCAGTGCGCTAGACAGTCTGATCACCGCGCTCAGCCCAATCCTGTCACCGGCGAGCGCGGGGTGCCCTGAGCCCGTGCCCGAGCCCTTGACCAATATCACAGAGGGGCTCGGGCACGGGCAAGATAAGGAAAAGTGGGAAGTGCAGCGGGAGGCCTCGGCAGACATGGAGGTCTCCCTACCTCCGCGCCCACCCAGGAACAAAAGGAGGCGCCGCTCCAATGAGGCGGAGGGGGAACAAAATCCCTCCGCGGAGGAATCGGTGCCCGCCGCGTGTCCCGTGTCCCCCACCAGCGCCCCCAAACTGCCCCCAAACAGCCTCTGCCTTCCGGGGATGGCGTGGAAGATCTGCCTGTCGTGGGGGGCGTGGGGTCAGCGGAGGAATGCGTAGCCGCCGGGTCGAGCGTCCCGGGGACTGACGCGGGCGGGGCCGAAAAGGCCGAACCTGAGCCCGCCCAGCCTTTATCCAACTTCCCCCGGGATTTGCTCGACTCGGCAGAAAATGAAAATGTAAAAATTTTAATATACATCCACACGCTGGGCCGGGGGGTGGCGGCGGAGAGGGAGAAGAACACCAACCCTCGCCCCCTACTTTGGAGCTGGAGTACTTGGAGGACCTGGAACTTTTCTTTGACCAGGTCTCTCCGTGTTCCCTGGCTCCTGGGGCGGAGGAGGAATCCCTTCCGCTGTCGCTTCCTGACACAGCACCACTTTTAAAAGAGCCCAGTGGGGACTCCTCTGCCGATGATCCTGGGGGTGGGATCGGGGCAGAGCCAGGGTCGGATGGAGCGGCCGGGCCGTTTGCCGTACCTTGTGCGGTCGACGGGCCGGCTGCTGGCGGCGACCTCCCGGAGGGGGACGGGGACTCGGTGGGGGACGAGGGAGAAGATCTCGAGTCCATCGCCAGTGAGGCGGTGGATCTCCTCGTGCCCGCCGCTGAGTCCCCCCTCAATCCTGCAAAGGAACTCCGGGACTTTTTGGTCCAGAGCCAGGGTCGCCGCAACCGAGTCCATCTGGCCCTGGAAAAATGGTCCGAGCCGGGGCTGCTCATCGCGTCCGTCCGCGCCGCCGCTAAAACCATGGCCGCGGGCGGGCCCTTATCAAAGGCTCAAGGCCTTGAGCTGCGCCGGCTCAAAAGGATCCTCGTTGGGCTGCTGAAGGAGTGGAGGTCAACAAACGACTCCACTCCCCCCCCACAGTAGGTTAGGTAGAGGTTGCACTATGCTTTTGTCATGAAGATTACCATAGCCAGCCTCAACATCAACGGCAGCAGAGAGGCACGCCGTAGATTTAACAATTTTTCGCTCCTGTGGGAGGGGAAATATGCGGTGTGCTTCCTGCAAGAAACCCACACTGTTCTGGGAGACGAAGCCACGTGGCTCCTGGAATGGCAAGGAGAGGTCCGCATGAGCCACCTCACTACCACTTCTTGTGGGGTGGCCATCTTGTTGGCCCCGCATTTTCAGCCGGAGATCTTGGGGGTCGAGGAGCCCGTGCCAGGCCACTTGCTGCACGTCACGGTTCGCCTGGGGGACGTGCCGCTCCATCTCGTGAACATGTACGCCCCCCAGCCCGGCCCGCAGCAAACGCGCTTCTTCGAAGAAGTGTCCACTCTTATTGGCTCCGTCGACGTCGGCAACTGCATTGTCCTCGGGGGGGATTTTAACTGCACCCTCGAGGCGAAGGACCGCTCCGGTGCCCCGCAGAGCATGACGGCGATCGAGAAGTTGAGGGACCTGGTCGGGTCCTTCGACTTGGTGGACGTCTGGCGAAATCTCCATCCCGACTCCAGCGCCTTTACTTGGGTGAGGCCTGGAGTAGGATGGTCCTGAGTCGACCCCTTTCCGTGTCTCGGGCGTACGTTTCCTGCGTCCCGGCGGCCTCCATGCGACCGGTGCCGTGTTCGGACCACCACCTGGCGTGGACGGAGCTCGCTTCGTTCCGCGCGAGGACGGGGTCCGCGTACTGGCACTTTAACAACCGGCTGCTGGAGGACGTGCGGTTCCAGGACTCGTTCCGTCGTTTCTGGGCCGACTGGAGAAGGAAGCAGGGGGGCTTCCCCTCCTTGAGGCTATGGTGGGATGTGGGTAAGGCTCACGTCCGCGTCTTTGTCAAGAGTACGCGAGGGGGTCGACCAAGAGGCGGGCGGCCAGGGTCGGGCGCCTAGAAAAACAGGTGCTCGACCTGGACTCCCGTCTCCGTCAAGTCGTCCAGGACCCGGCCCTGCGGACGGTGTACGAAGCGAAGAAGGCCGCGCTGAAGGATCTGCAGCTCGTCGGGTCCCGAGGCGCGTTCGTGAGGTCGCGGATCCGGTTCCTGCGGGATCTGGACCGCGGCTCCCCCTTCTTCTACTCGCTGTAAAAAAGACAGAGTGTCCGTAAGCAGCTCTTGACGCTGCTGGCCGACGACGGCTCTCTCGTCTCGGATCCGGAGGGCGTCAACAACAGGGCCCGTGAATATTACGGGGCTCTGTTCTCTCCGGAGCCGTCCAACGAGGAAGCGCGTAGAGTATTGTGGGAGGACCTGCCGAAGGTTGGCCCGGAGGGCGCCGAAAATCTGGAAGCTCCGCTGAGCCTGGCGGAGCTGACCGGCGCCCTCGACCGGCTCTTGAGGGGAAAAGCCCCGGGGCTGGACGGGCTGATGGTGGAGTTCCACGGGCGTTCTGGGACGTCCTGGGGGGCGACTACGCGCGGGTCCTGGGGGAAAGTCTGGCGACCGGGGAGATGCCCTCTCTTGGCGCAGGGCAGTCATCGTCCTGCTGCCTAAGTAGGGCGATCTCCGCCTCCTTAAGAACTGGCGCCCGGTCTCCCTCCTCAGCACGGACTACAAAATCTTCGCCAGGGCGATGTCTGCTCGCCTTAGCGCCGTGCTGGACCACATGATCCACCCCGACCAGTCCTGCACGGTCCTGGGCCGGACAATCCACGATAACATCCATCTGGTCCGGGACCTCATCCATCATTCCCAGGAGGCTGGTCTGTCTTCCTATCTCTCGACCAAGAGAAGGCGTTCGACAGGGTGGATCACGACTATCTGTTCGGAAATCTGCACGCTTTCGGGTTCGGGACGCATTTCGTCGCCCGGATCTGACTTTTGTATGCCGCCGCGGAGTGTCTGATAAAGGTTAATGGGTCCTTGACGGCGCCTCTTCGCTTTGGGAGAGGGGTGCGCCAGGGATGCCCCATGTCCGGCCAGTTATATGCCATCTGCGTGGAGCCTTTCCTGCGCCTCCTGCGGACGAGGTTGACGGGACTGGCTCTGCAAGGGCCGGGCGTGGAGGTCGTCCTCTCGGCTTACGCCGATGACGTGCTCCTCACGGAAGAGGATCCCGCTGACCTGTGGAGGATGCGTGAGTGCCAGGAGATTTACTCGGCCGCATCCTCTGCCAGGATCAACTGGGAGAAATGTTCCAGACTCCTGGTGGGTCAGTGGCGGGTGGACTCCCTGCCGGAGGAGCTCAGGCCTTTTGCCTGGAGCATGACCCATCTCCTCTATCTGGGAGTCTACCTTAGCCCCGACGAGGAAGCCTGGCCGGCGAACTGGCAAGAGCTGGAGGCCAAGGTCGCCGCTCGCCTAGGGCGCTGGACAGGACTGCTCTGAGTGCTGTCCTACAGGGGTCGAGCGCTAGTCATAAATCAGCTGATGGCCGACATGTTGTCGTACCGGCTGGTCACTTTGACCCCTCCCTGTGCGCTTGTCACCAAGATACAGAAGAAGCTGGTGGACTTCTTCTGGAACAACAGGAAGCACTGGGTCTCTGCCGCGGTCTTGAGTCTCCAGCTTGGGGAGGGCGGTCAGTCGTTGGTGTGCGTCAGCACCCAGCTCACGACTTTCCGACTTCAGACCCTGCAGCGATACCTTTACGTCGAGCCCCCTCCCAGGTGGCGTGCTCTGGCGACGTATTTCTTCCGCCAGCAGCACGGCCTCAACTACGACACGCAGCTCCTGTTTGTGAGCTTGGGGTGCGTCAGGACCGCCTTCCAGGAGCTGCCTGTCTTTTCCAAGGAACTCATCAGGGTCTGGAACAAAGTCTCCACCAAGCGCAGCTCTCCACCGGCTGGAGTGGCGGCTGTCCTGCAGGAGCCGCTGCTTGGGAATCCGTACCTCCACGACCGAGATTTTAGGTGGTGGTCGGACGAGAGGGCTGTGGCTGGTGAGGTGACCAGGGTCAGGGACCTGCTCGATGGCGGAGGAGCGGGCTGGATGGCGCCAGACACGCTGGCGCGGTGCCTAAATTCTGCCAACGTCCGCCGCGCGGCCGATGCCATCGAGTCGCTAAAAACAGCTCTGGACCCTGACTCCGTTAGGTGCATCGAGGAGGCTCAAGCACGTGGGGAGATCCCGTCCGAACTGACCCCCATCCGGATGGAATTCCTCATCGGCGCCAAACCCCGGAACCTCCCTCGGGAGCCGGCGCCTCACAACTTGAGCCGCCTTGAGGAAATCCCCTCCGTGCCTTTCAGTTCCGCGCGGAGGGGTTTCCTGTACGGGCTGCTCCTGCACACTCTCAACTTTGCCATCCTCGCCTGCCGTCCGAACACGCTATGGCGTTCCAACTTGCCGTCCGGAGGAGGCGGGGGTCCCTGATGGAGGGCACTCTATGCGGGAGTCCTCCCACTATTTATCGGGGACTTGGCCTGGAGGGTGGTGCATGGAGCAGTGCCGTGCAATAAATTTTTAAGCCGGTTCACGGGCTCCCAGGCCGCCTGCAATTTCTGCGGTCTGAAAGAATCCGTGTTCCATGTTTTTACCGAATGCACGAGGTTGCAGCCTCTGTTTTATTATTTAAAGGGGCTGCTCCTGAAATTCTGGCTGCACTTCAGTCCCACACTCCTGATCTTTGGGCACCCTGTGCGGAGGGGAGCGGGTAGGTCCGAGGGCCTCCTCGTAGGACTGCTCCTGGGCACGGCCAAGGGTGCCATCAGCCGGTCCAGGCAGCGGGCGGTCGAGGGGGTCGTTCAACCTGACTGCCTGCCTCTCTTCCGCTCTTACATCCGGTCCAGGGTGTCCTTGGAGATGGAGCACGCGGTGTCCACCGGTACGCTCGCGGCCTTCCGCGAGAGGTGGGCACCGGAGGGACTGGAGTGCATCATCACGCCCGGCAACCAAATTTTAATTTGATTTTATGTTTTAAAGTTTAATTTGTTTTAATTGCCAATGTTTTTTAGTGTCCCACTCCCCTTTTATAGGGGGCACTTGGAGAAAAAAAAATATGATTTTAATGCCCAAAAAAAACTTTAAAAAAAAACAAAAACACAAAAAAAAAGGGCCTTGGAAATGTTTGGTGTGCCCCCCAGATCGGGGGGACACGATTTAATGATTTCATGTTTTAGTTTCCTCCCAAAAAGAGTTCTGTGGACAAGCACTCCAAGGTCCCTTTGTTGATCTACATTATTAAGTGGCCTACCGCTTAATGTGTATACCCTTTCCTTATTAGCCCTCCCAAAGTGCATCACCTCACACTTCTCTGAATTAAATTCCATTTGCCACTGCTCTACCCACCTGACCAGTAGATTGATATCCTCCTGCAGCCCATGACTTTCCTCTTCATTATCAACCACACAGCCAATTTTAGTGTTGTCTGCAAACGTCTTAATCATACTCCCTATATTCAAATCTAAATCGTTGATATATACCACAAAAAGCAAGGGACCCAGCACTGAGCCCGCGGAACTCCACTGGAAACTTCCTTCCAGTCACAAAAACATCCATCAATCATTACCTTTTGCTTCCTACCTCCAAGCTAATTTTGGATCTAACTTGCCACTTTGCCCTGTATCCCATGGGCTTTAACCTTCATGACCAGTCCACCATGTGGGATCTTATCAAAAGCCTTGCTAAAGTCCATATATACTACATCGTACACACTATCCTCATCGACCTTCTTAGTTACCTCCTCAAAAAATTCAATCAGGTTAGTCAAACACGATCTTCCTTTAACAAATCCATGCTGACTGTCCCTAATTAATCCTTGCCTTTTCAAATGCAGATTTATCCCGTCTTTCAGGATTTTTTCCAATAATTTTCCCACCACTGAGGTTAGGCTGACAGGCCTGTAATTACTCGGCCTATCCCTTTTTCCTTTCTTAAACAAGGGTACTACATTAACAGTCCTCCAATCCTCCAGCACCATGCCCACATCCAAAGAGGACTGGAAAATGATGGTCAAGGCCTCTGCTATTTCCTCCTTTGCTTCGCTCAACAGCCTGAGATGCATCTGAGATACATGGCTCCGGTTGGGATGGAGTGTAGATGTTTTCGGTATAAGGAGTGTTGCAGTTGTGTGAGGCAGACTGGTTGGGCTGGGTGCTCTTTGCCTTTCCGTCATTGTTCATAGGTTTATATGTAACCTTGAGGGCTGCTCACCAAGGGCTGTGCAGCTCTTTGTCGGCCGGTGCGTTACAATGAGGCGAAATGGCCTCCTTCTGTGCTGTAAATTTTTATGTTTCTTCTATGTTTCTAATACTGATGAGCCACCAAGCCAGTCTTCTAAGAGTACGGGACACTCTCCATATGCACTGATGACAGGGAGACTTATGAGGACCCCGACCCATATCCTAGCATCAGTCCTGACCGAAACGCACGTTAAAGAGGTCACACAGGCTAGGTTTGTCAGAGATCTGTATGATACTCTGAAGGGGCTCGCCCCAAGCACTGGCACCTGCTGGACTATGTCATCGTTCAAGCCAGGGATCGTAAGGATGTGCGCCATGACAGGAGCTGATGACTGCTGGATGGACCATCGCCTAATCCGATCTATCATCAATATTAACATAGCCCCAAGATAGAGGGAACAGCAGGAGCAGTGCCGTAAAAAAGTTAATATCGGGGCACTTAAAACCCAGCTAAGAGAGCCCTATACAGCCAGTGCCTCACATCCAATCTGGCGTGCCTTAATGACCCTGAGATGCTCAATGCTCACAGCGCTTGGTTGCCCTCCAGGCCTCCATAACCAGTGCCTGTGAAGAGACACTTGGTTACTCAACCAGAATACACCAAGACTGGTTTGATGAAAACGATCAGGAGATCCAAGAACTAATAGATCATAAGCTCAGAGCATTTCTGAGCCTCAAGCAACAACCCAACTCAGGAGCTACAAAGCAACGTTACAGACGGCTCAAGGCTGAGGTCCAACAAAACACCCGGGACCTAAAGACAGGTGGTGAATGGAGAAAGCGCAGGTGATACAACAACTAGCCGACAGCCATGACATGCGAGGATTCTTCATTGCAATCATGGCCACCTACGGTCCAAACTCCCAAGGCTCCACCCCACTCCTGGCCAAGAAAGGGGAAACACTCATCAAGGACACCGAGGCTATCAGGGCCTGCTAGTAGGAGCACTTTGAAGATCTCCTCAATCGAGACTCTACCTTTTACTCGAGTGTTCTCAACTCCATTCCACAGCATGCAACCCGCCACTACCACCGTTGTACGAGGTAGGCAAAGACAGCTCAAGAATAACAAGGCTACGGGTGCGGATGGAATTCCTGCTGAGATGCTAAAATATAGCAGAGAGGTACTGCTGGCGCGGATACATGAGCTCATCTCTCTCATTTGGAGGGAGGAGAGCATGCCGAGGGATCTCAGAGATGCAGCGATCGTGTCCATTTTGAAAAAGGGGAACAAATCCGACTGCGGCAACTATAGGGGAATCTCCCTGCTATCAACCACTGGGAAGGTTGTCGCTAGCGTTCTCCTGAACCGTTTTCTCATGAGGCCGAGGAGCTCCTCCCGGAGTCACAGTGCGGATTTCGTCCCCTACGGGGAACAACGGACATGATCTTTGCAGCACGACAACTGAAGGAAAAATGCAGGGAGCAGCGCCAGCCCTTATACATGGCCTTTTTCGATCTTACAAAGACCTTTGACACTGTCGAACGTGAGGGCTTATCGAGCGTCCTCCTCCGTTTTGGATGCCCCCAAAAGTTTGTCAACATCCTTCGCCTGCTCCACGACGACGTGCAGGCCGTGATCCTTACCAGCGGATCCACTACAGACCCTTTCCAAGTCCGGACCGCGGTCAAACAGAGCTGCATCATCGCTCCAACCCTCCTCTCAATCTTCCTTGCTGCCATGCTCCACCTCACTGTCAACAAGCTCCCTGCTGGAGTGGAACTAAACTACAGAACCAGTGGGAAGCTGTTTAACCTACGCCGCCGCCAGGCCATGACCAAGATTACCCCAACCTCTGCCGTTGAGCTGCAGTATGCGGACGACGCCTGCTTCTGCGCACATTCTGAGGCTGAACTCCAGGATATAGTCAATATATTCACCGAGGCATATGAAAGCATGGGCCTTATGCTTAACATCTGTAAGACAAAGGTCCTCCACCAGCCTGTCCTCGCCGCATAGCACTGCCCCCGAGTCATCAAGATTCACGGCGCGGCCCTGGGCACCGTGGACCACTTCCCATACCTCGGGAGCCTCTTGTCAACACAGGCAGACATTGATGCGGAGATTCAACATCACCTCCAGTGCGCCAGTGCAGACTTCGGCCGCCTGAGGAAAAGAGTGTTCGAGGACCAGGCCCTCAAACCTACCACCAAGCTCATGGTCTACAGGGCTGTAGTAATACCCGCCCTCCTGTATGGATCAGAGGCATGGACGATGTACAGAAGACACATCAAGTTGCTGGAGATATATCATCAACGATGTCTCCGCAGGATCTTGCAAATCCCCTGGGAGGACAGACGCACCAACATCAGTGTCCTCGTCCAGGCTAACATCCCCAGCATTGAAGCACTAACCACACTCGATCAGCTTCGCTGGGCAGACCAGACACGAGACTCCCTAAGCAAATGCTCTACGCGGAGCTCCTTCACAGCAAACGAGCCAAAGCAGAAACGTTACAAGGACACCCTCAAAGCCTCCCTGGTGAAGTGCAACATCACCACTGACACCTGGGAGACCCTGGCCGAAGACCGCCCAAGGTGGAGAAAGTGCATCCGGGAGGGAATTGAGCTCTTCGAATCTCAAAGCTGCGAGCGTGAAGAGGTCAGGCGCAGGCAGCGGAAGGAGCGTGTGGTAAATCAGTGGCACCTCCCACTTCCTCCAACAAATATCTGTCCCACCTGTGACAGGGTCTGTGGCTCTCGTATTGGACTGTCCAGCCACCAAAGAACTCATTTTAGGGGTGGAAGCAAGTCTTCCTCGATTCCGAGGGACTGCCTATGATGAATCTGAAGGGGCTGCATTGGGAAGCAGCTAACAATATGGGCAGGCAGCACCAGCAGAATAAACTGCTGCTGGAACCCCGGGTTACATAGGAATGGAAGGTAGGGGATCAGGTAATGGTCAGGAATTATGCCAGAATAGCGGTATTTGAACCATTGTGCAAAGGACCATATAGCATTGTAGACAAGGCACTATAATGCGTAAGCCTCCCACCAATGCTGTGGGACGATGAGGATGGAGATGTAAGGGATGGAGCAGTAAGGCGAAGTAGTCAGGTACTGTGACCTAGGGTGCCCTGGACGCCTCCACCATCTCCACCCCCGAGCCTCCATAAGCCCAGGCATCGGGATAAAAGGAGAGTGAAGCAGTGATCGTAAAAAGGTGTTCAGTACATATGTGACTAACTGAAGGAGGACCATTGAGGGGGAGGCCCCTCATGGAGCAGGGTTATTGCTTTCATTTTTGTCTTTATAGGAGCGAATCGAGCCGGGGATACGAGATGAGATGGATGCTGTGGATAGGCCTGTGGATGGCCCTGATTATCGCAGGATGGGGAGATCAGGGAGACACCGAGACATTCCTTACATATGGGTGTATGGGAGGAACCAGCCCCACCGTAACTCAAGGGGGAGCGATACGGAGCAACAAAGTCACAAACGTCCATGGGCACATTGGGAGTTGGCCAGGGTGGTTAGGGTCAAATTTGACCAAATACTCCAGACAAACCAAGGGTAAACTTGGAGAGGTGTCAGTGTCCTGCCCCAGGGTAAACATCGCGACCAGGAAGTACAGGTGAGAAAGGAGTTTGTCTGGAATGTAAAGGGAGTGCCCCCATGGGAGGTTGGTGGTGGTTACGGAAAGCAGACAGGGGAAAAGTTAATGCATCCACAGAATGGGAGAAACTGGGTAATAGCTCAAACAGGCGGATCACAGTAACAAAAGAAATTGTGTTGGGAAAAGTAGTGGAAGGAGGAACAGGGGATTTATGTCTGTCTGGTTGGATCTAGCCACAAGTGCAGGGGAGGTGTGGCGATTGTTTTTAAACGGCAATGGCAGGATTCCGGGTCGGGCATGAATTGGACGCAGGGTTTTGATTCCTGTGTGACCTTGAACCCTCTAAAAACAGGTCAATGCAACCGAGCTGATCGCGAGCAGATTAAAACCTCTCCCTAAAATGCTGGAGATTCCAAACCAAGAAATTCCATGTCCCGTCCTAACAACCGGACCTAAGAACGAGCTGGCGTTAATCCCAACAGGGAAAATGTTGTATCATTCTGTATATTATGAAGTAGTGTCGGTTATTCTAAATTTAACAGAGTTACAACTACCACGGTGCTGCCCGCAAGAAGCGGAAAAATTATACGAACGGTTGTTAAAGGAAATATTTAAACAATTCTATCAAAAGAATTAAGGGGATGAGAATCAGGGGGGAGCGTACAGACCGAGACAGAAAAGGGAGCGAATGAATGATGCAGCTACAGCATTTAATACTGGGACATCACTGGTAAATAGCGTGGATAATGCGCAATTGCAAGTCCAAGTGAATACCTTAAGGGACCAGTTAAAAAAGATACTGGAGGAGGGTAAAACATAGAAACATAGAAAATAGGTGCAGGAGTAGGCCATTCGGCTCTTCGAGCCTGCACCGCCATTCAATGAGTTCATGGCTGAACATGCAACTTCAGTACCCCATTCCTGCTTTCTCGCCATACCCCTTGATCCTCTGAGTAGTAAGGACTACATCTAACTCCTTTTTGAATATATTTAGTGAATTGGCCTCAACATCTTCCTGTGGTAGAGAATTCCACAGGTTCACCACTCTCTGGGTGAAGACGTTTCTCCTTATCTCGGTCCTAAATGGCTTACTACTTATCCTTGGACTGTGTGATCCCTGGTTCTGGACTTCCTCAAAATTGGGAACATTCTTCCTGCATCTAACCTGTCTAAACCCGTCAGAATTTTAAACGTTTCTATGAGATCCCCTCTCATTCTTCTGAACTCCAGTGAATACAAGCCCAGTTGATCCAGTCTTTCTTGATATGTCAATCCCGCCATCCCGGGAATCAGTCTGGTGAACCTTCGCTGCACTCCCTCAATAGCAAGAATGTCCTTCCTCAGGCTAGGAGACTAAAACTGTACACAATACTCCAGGTGTGGCCTCACCAAAGCCCTGTACAACTGTAGTAACACCTCCCCGCCCCTGTACTCAAATCCCCTCGCTATGAAGGCCAACATGCCATTTGCTTTCTTAATCGCCTGCTGTACCTGCATGCCAACCTTCAATGACTGATGTACCATGACACCCAGGTCTCATTGCACCTCCCCTTTTCCTAATCTGTCACCATTCAGATAATAGTCTGTCTCTCTGTTTTTACCACCAAAGTGGATAACCTCACATTTATCCACATTATACTTCATCTGCCATGCATTTGCCCACTCACCTAACCTATCCAAGTCACTCTGCAGCCTCATAGCATCTTCCTCTCAGCTCACACTGCCACCCAACTTAGTGTCATCCGCAAATTTGGAGATACTACATTTAATCCCCTTGTCTAAATCATAAATGTACAATGTAAACAGCTGGGGCCCCAGCACAGAACCTTGCGGTACCCCACTAGTCACTGCCTGCCATTCTGAAAAGTACCCATTTACTCCGACTCTTTGCTTCCAGTCTGACAACCAGTTCTCAATCCATGTCAGCACACTACCCCCAATCCCATGTACTTTAACTTTGCACATTAATCTCTTGTGTGGGACCTTGTCGAAGGCCTTCTGAAAGTCCAAATACACCATATCAACTGGTTCTCTCTTGTCCACTCTACTGGAAACATCCTCAAAAAATTCCAGAAGATTTGTCAAGCATGATTTCCCTTTCACAAATCCGTGCTGACTTGGACCTCTTTCCAAATGCGCTGCTATGACATCCTTAATAATTGATTCCATCATTTTACCCACTACCGATGTCAGGCTGACCGGTCTATAATTCCCTTTTTTCTCTCTCCCTCCTTTTTTAAAAAGTGGGGTTACATTGGCTACCCTCCACTCCATAGGAACTGATCCAGAGTCTATGGAATGTTGGAAAATGACTGTCAATGCATCCGCTATTTCCAAGGCCACCTCCTTAAGTACTCTGGGATGCAGTCCATCAGGCCCTGGGGATTTATCGGCCTTCAATCCCATCAATTTCCCCAACACAATTTCCCGACTAATAAGAATTTCCCTCAGTTCCTCCTTCTTACTAGACCCTCTGACCCCTTTTATATCCGGAAGGTTGTTTGTGTCCTCCTTAGTGAATACCGAACCAAAGTACTTGTTCAATTGGTCTGCCATTTCTTTGTTCCCCATTGTGACTTCCCCTGATTCTGACTGCAGGGGACCTACGTTTGTCTTTACTAACCTTTTTCTCTTTACATATCTGTAGAAGCTTTTGCAGTCCGTCTTAATGTTCCCTGCAAGCTTCCTCTCGTACTCTATTTTCCCTGCCCTAATCAAACCCTTTGTCTTCCTCTGCTAAGTTCTAAATTTCTCCCAGCCCCCGGGTTCACTGCTATTTCTGGCCAATTTGTATGCCACTTCCTTGGCTTTAATACTATCCCTGATTTCCCTTGATAGCCACGGTTGAGCCACCTTCCCTTTTTTATTTTTACGCCAGACAGGATGTACAATTGTTGTAGTTCATCCATGCGGTCTCTAAATGTCTGCCATTGTCCATCCACAGTCAACCCCTTAAGCATCATTCGCCAATCTATCCTAGCCAATTCACGCCTCATACCTTCAAAGTTACCCTTCTTTAAGTTCTGGACCATGGTCTCTGAAGTAACTGTTTCATTCTCCATCCTAATGTAGAATTCCACCATATTATGGTCACTCTTCCCCAAGGGGCCTCGCACAACGAGATTGCTAATTAATCCTCTCTCATTACACAACACCCAGTCTAAGATGGCCTCCCCCCTAGTTGGTTCCTCAACATATTGGTCTAGAAAACCATCCCATATGCACTCCAGGAAATCCTCCTCCACCATATTGCTTCCAGTTTGGTTAGCCCAATCTATATGCATATTAAAGTCACCCATGATAACTGCTGCACCTTTATTGCATGCACCCATAATTTCCTGTTTGATGCCCTCCCCAACATCACTACTACTGTTTGGAAGTCTGTACACAACTCCCACTAACGTTTTTTGCCCTTTGGTGTTCTGCAGCTCTACCCATATAGATTCCACATCACCCAAGCTAATGTCCTCCCTAACTATTGCATTAATCTCCTCTTTAACAAGCAATGCTACCCCACCTCCTTTTCCTTTTATTCTATCTTTCCTTTGTTGAATACCCTTGGATGTTGAGTTCCCAGCCCTGATCATCCTGGAAACACGTCTCTGTAATCCCAATCACATCATATCTGTTAACATCTATTTTCACAGTTAATTCATCCACCTATAAGATTACAGATACGCCTTGCATTAAGACACAAAGCCTTCAGGCTTGTTTTTTTAACACCCTTTGTCTTTTTAGAATTATGATGTAGTGTGGCCCTTTTTGTTTCTTGCCTTTGATTACTCAGCCTTCCACTATTGCTTTTTACCTTTCTACCACCTGTTTCTGACTCCATATTACTTCGCCCTGTTTCACTGCATAGGTTCCCATCCCCCTGCCATATTAGTTTAAACACTCCCGAACTGCATTAGCAAATGTTACCCCCAGGACATCAGTTCCAGTCCTGCCCAAGTCCAAACCATCCCTTTTGTACAGGTCCCACTTCCCCCAGAACTGGTTCCAATGTCCCAGGAATTTGAATCCCGCCCTCTTGCACCACTGCTCAAGCACGTATTTATTCAAACTATCCTGTAGTGACATAGAGGGTCACGAACTACAGGAGGATCAGGCAATGACAATTCATTTGAAGGAGATGGTAGCTGAGGTGGAGACACACGCTCAGACCATCAGTGCTTTAATCAAGGAGGGTAGAAATGTGTCAGATCAAGCTGCTCAGAATGACGTGTGTGTCGTGGTTGTTAAATGAAGGAAGCAGTAATTTAGAGGATTTAAAACAAGGCCACATACCATCTTGGGTCAGTAACAAGCATCTAAAAACTTTGAGTGTCTATAACAACCTCCTGAATTTGTGCCAGCTACGGTCAGCCTCTGAAGCTTATCCACTCCTGGTCAACTGTGGTCAGAGTAAACAATCCATAATGGGGATAGTGCTTCGAATATCGGTGATGGATCAGTCACAACGACCCATACCGGTATACCGGGTGGAAAACATTGGGGGATTCGGAACGGGGTACTTGTGAGGCATCATAAAACCCCGCAGTATGTGGTAAAATTGGGAGACTCAGTAACCGGTGCTAGTCTGGAGGGATGCCAGAGAGGAGGTAGACACGTGATATTGTGCCCCTATCTTCTGAATCCTTTCGACCGGCCGGTATGTGGGTTCAAGTATAAGCTGCATCATGGAAGTGACGGCTCATGACCATGTCTCGCCACAGGTTGCGTACAAGGGAAACAGGACATAACGTGTCACCACCAGCGAGAGTCGGTATAGAATACACCAGGACTCTTGGTGTCCAGTGACAGATTCCACCTTTTGCTTCAAACCCCAGGTAGAGACACCAGTAACACAAAAAAGGATAATTCCTATCTCAGACCACAAACACATAAGTACCATAGTCAATGGTACTTTACCGAACCTCCAGGAATACATATCGCATTTTGGATACGACATCCTGCCGTTACCCGAACATTTGACCAAGTTATTAAAGGACATCGAGCTCTACCACAAAGACTATTACACATTACACCAAACGAATGAGAAAGTAAGGGAGGAAATTGAGGAGAAGAAGGCCCCTCCACAATGCGATTTGGGATTCAATATTGAGATTCCCCCCTGGGTTCGAATCGTGTCTCACGCACTAGTCATTGTACGGTTGGTGATAGTGTTATCTTATCCTGTAAGTTAAAACAGAAGACAAAGGAAGGGAATCTTGAAGGGTTGTTATGATGAACCAAGGCCAAAGTATTTGCATATAAAACTGAAGTCAGATCAAGGCCAAACATTTTTGTTGAAAAGAAAAAAAAAAGCATTGGTTTGTCGGGAAAAAGTACTGTTTTTGTTTTCAAAAAAGAATGTAATCTGGAGTTTTGGACTGAAACGGCAATACACCCAAAAAGGGCTCATGGAAAAAGAAGAAACACACGAGTAATATCATAAGAACATAAGAATTAGAAACAGGAGTAGGCCATCGAGCCTGCTCCGCCATTCAACAAGATCATGGCTGATCTGGCCATGGACTCAGCTCCACTTACCCACCCGCTCCCCATAACCCTTAATTCCCTTATTGGTTAAAAATCTATCTATCTGTGATTTGAATACATTCAATGAGCTAGCCTCAACTGCTTCCTTGGGCAGAGAATTCCACAGATTCACAACCCTCTGGGAGAAGAAATTCCTTCTCAACTCGGTTTTAAATTGGCTCCCCCATATTTTGAAGCTGTGCCCCCTAGTTCTAGTCTCCCCGACCAGTGGAAATAACCTCTCTGCCTCTATCTTGTCTATCCCCTTCATTATTTTAAATGTTTCTATAAGATCACCCCTCATCCTTCTGAACTCCAACGAGTAAAGACCTAGTCTACTCAATCTATCATTATAAGGCAACCCCCTCATCTCCGGAATCAGCCTAGTGAATCGTCTCTGTACCCCCTCCAAAGCTAGTATATCCTTCCTTAAGTAAGGTGACCAAAACTGCACGCAGTACTCACCAATACCCTATACAGTTGCAGCAGGACCTCCCTGCTTTTGTACTCCATCCCTCTCGCAATGAAGGCCAACATTCCATTCACCTTCCTGATTACCTGCTGCACCTGCAAACTAACTTTTTGGGATTTTACGTTTTAAAGTTTAATTTGTTTTAATTGCCGGTGCTTTTAGTGTCCCCCTCTCCTTTTATAGGGGGCACTGGAAAAATTTGATTTTAGTGCAAAAAAAAAGGGGGAAAAAAAGGGCCTTGAAAATGTCTGGAGTGTCACCCAGGTCGGGTGGCACCGTTTATTGTTTTTATGTTTTCACAGGTGAACTCAAAAGAGTTTCATGCACAAGGACCCCCAGGTCCCTCTGCACCGCAGCATGTTGTAATTTCTCCCCAATCTCTGGTTTTATATTAACGAGACATTGAAGGAGGGACTGTAAGGTTAGAAATCTTCAGAAAAACACAGAAGGAGACCATGAACTAAAAATTGATTAATACAACCTATAGAATTTAATACAAGCGATTGGAATTAACTGGACACTGGGAGCAAAAAGAGCACCACCTGAGGGCAGGTGGTGACTCACCCCAATTAAGGACACTCTGGGGTCAGGGACCAGACTGACTTTATGCAGAACAACAATGGAGTTGTTACATTTTCATCAGTTAACTGATGAGGCCCTGAACTTGATTGGCCGGGGTGGGAGTGGGGGGGACACGGGAACAAGCTCGCTGGAGACGCCAAGTCTACAAGAAGACCAGACAACAAAGGAATCACCCCAGGTTCACATTTCTGGGGAACGAGGTGTTTAGGTGGGGAGTCATTTTGAGTCTCGCAGACTCCGAGTGCAAACTGTGAACAGTAGAGTCCATTATTGCAGGCAATCAACCAGGATCACCACAAAACAGCGTATCGATGCAAACACATTATCAGAAACCGCATTGGTAGGAGATCAGTCATAACATATGTGAGCTCAGAAGAAGAAGAAGAAGGACAGAGAGATGGACAGATGGATGTAGAAGAAGGATATACAGAAGGTACACGTACACCCACCACCAGTCGTCCATCATCGTTCGGCGGGGTAACAAAAGCGTGGTACCGAAGCGAGGTAAAGAATGTACGTGGAAGGAACAGCACTGCAGAGAATGGCCAGAAGAATAACCAACCAGTCACGGAACCAACGACCACGAACCAACAATAGTTACAACCTGGAAGTATGTCTTCAATCGATTTCTCTCAGAAGTCTAGTTCTGTAGTTTTTAGTTCGTTTTTTTGCATAATAAAACTGACACTGAGTTATGCCTAAATTTTGTGCCACGTGTTGACCTTTTCCCTTATAAGTCCCTTAAAGAATCAAGGGAGAGTGTAAAACAAATACGCCCTACAGAATTGGCGACCGGCGGTCGGACCTCGGCATTGGGAGTAGGATCACAGTCACAAAACCAGGGCAATAACCCCGAGGGAGGCTTGGTTAAGTCTAAGGTCAGCTAAGGTAGTCGAAAAGGAACTTCTCAAGGACGACTCGGGCAGCCAGGAGAGAAACAGTCTCTGACAGACAGGAGTAGTCTCAGGCTGACTAGGGTATCCACCGAGAAAAGAAGTCACAGATAATCTGCGCAGGGGTCTCAGGGAGACCATAGGTATATCAAGGGCAGCTACGGCAACCAGCAGAGGAAGGAAACAGTCTTGGTTAGGCTGAAGTAATCCCGGGTTAATTAAGAGTAGCCACCGAGAAAGTCGCAGGTAGTCTGCGGAGGGGTCTCAGGGAGACCAAAGTACTCTCAAGGGCGATTCGGGTAGCCGAAGAGCTGCGGCTGACTAGGAGGAAACGGCACGGAATCACTTTGAGTATTTACAGTGCCAGGTGACCGAGTGCAAAAAGCAGCAGCAGACCTACCATGATCAAAGTAAAAGGCACTTATAGAGAGAGCCAGAGAGGCAGAGTAACAGCTCAGGAAAATCAAAATAGCCTACCAGGTAGCACAGAAACAGGGTTACGAGAGGGCAGATCACAGACCTTGTAAGGAAAAGATCTGCCAGCTAATGACAGAGTTAGACGGGGCCAAAGGGACGGTTTGTCTCATGGCACCAGGGGGAGGGGAGGAAGATTGGGACCCAGAGGGGAAAGAGTCAGACGATGGGCCCTAGTATAGTGAGTATCGGCCGGCTCCCGAGGCACCGGGACCCCCGAAACCGATGTGTCCTTTGAGACAGCAGAAATTCAGCCTACCCCCACCAAATGGTGATCTGGCTCAATTACAGAGTGACCATGTGATCCCATACACACCGCTTCAGCTGCAGGAGATGCTGACAGGTGTAGTAAAGTTAAAGCCTCCGTTCATTTTGCTCAAATAGAGCAGATAGGGGGTATCAATAACTGCAGCGAGGAGGAGATAGTGAAGCTAACACTGCTCTCGCTGGAAGGAAAGAGTTTGTCGACAGCCACCAAGTTAGCTAGAGGAACCCCATAGGGCTTAAAGGAGGAAATCATGACAGCGTTAAGAGGTAGAACAGACTAGGCAGCAAGTAAATGAATCACCCGATATGTTTACAGACAGAGTGTGGCCTAGTTATTGGATGGCTCTGGAGGAAATCTGGTACGGGCAGACTTAATAGGGGAACCCAGAAACCATTGGCTGAGAACTGTAATGGCTAACAGTTTGCCATGGCTCAGAGCAAAGGTCAAAGCATGGTTTGACCCAGACCATCTCCAGAACACAGAGGCAGGGTTGTTGAGATTAACTCTAGCTTTTAAGTCCAGGCAAGGGGAGGAGGAGAAACTAAAAGGGAAGGTGCATGAAGTAAAAGGAGGTGTTAGGCTAAAGAAAGAATGGCGACAAGAGGGAGGTAATGCAGGTCGATCTAAAGGCGAATGTTTTAACTGTGGATGGTTGGGACACTGGAGCAAGGATTGTAGGCTCTCGAGAGGAGGGAAGCCAGGGTACGAGGGGGCTGAGACAGGAAAAGGCCAGAAGCAGGTAGCCGACGGCCCAGTACAGGTTTTAGTGGCTGCATTACAGCAGGTTATGGGCACGGGTGGAGGAAAGCTGGACCTAGAAGGATTAGTCGATAACATTCCGGCCCAGTATTAAGGGCATGTACGGGAGAATATGGATGCATTTGCAACGCACAAGCATGATTGTGGGAGAGTAACTGGGGTAGAGGTGAAGATAGATGGTGATCCGATGACACGGCCCCAGAAACAGTATAATTTTCCCCGGGAAGCAGAAAGGGATTTGGAAACTGCTATATATTTCCTGGTGGAGCAAGATGTGTTGAGGACCATAGCTGTGATGTATGTAGTACTCAAATCACTGTCTCCACACGGTCTCGTGTTGTAGTAACTGCTGTGACCTTAGTCCTTTATTAAGTAACTCCAGAGTGCCTCTCAGGTGTGGTGGGCAGCCTTTTATCCTCTGTCTTGCAGGTGCTTTCAGGTCTCCTACCACAGCGCCCTCTGTGGGGCACCATTGTACTATTACATTTAATGTACCTAGACAATACATAATATCTCACTCCTCCCCTAGTTCCAAAAGCCATTGCCGGTAACCTCAGCCTTGTTCGTCCTGATTGGTTTGTGAGTGTGAGTCCATGACCATCCACTTCCCTCTTCCCCCCCCATGTAGAGATTATGCTTGCGACCAGTGCAAGCACATGGTATTTGCAGTCCTTACATGGGTGATGAAGCACACAAACATAACCTCCAACAGAAAGCAGGTACACATAGACAGTACATTTATATGGTACATATGATATGTGGTACAGATGTTATGTCAAAAGGTTGCAGGTGCACTGAACAGTTATTTAATCCCAGCTCCACTGGGTGACATACGGTGGCAGTGTACTGCCCCTTTTTTTTGCCCGAGGTGATGGGCTGTGCTGAGACAGGGTATCGCAACTAATGTGTTGCCTCTGTTCTCAGTAGTCGCCTCAGCGGTTCACCTGCAGCCGCTGAACCATTGCATGAATCACATAATATCGGAAACCGCATTGGCCCCTTAGGCATGTTAGTCACGGATCCATTAACCCTTTTAATTGTACCTCGTGGTATTAACTCTTTTCGTAAATCATTCATCCCTATCACATTTTAAACACAGTAACCATTCAGCATCAAAATATCAGCTCTTATCCTAAATCACTACATCATACAAATCATATTATACATTTAGACTCGCTCTTGCCTTACAAAAGTCTTTTTGTGGGGACCGCCAACGGTGTAAGGCCCTTTTAAGGCTCCCGGGTGCATTTCCCTTATGAGACGCCATCTTGAGATTCCCATGAGGCTTCCCTTAGGCGTCAACATTTTAGTTGTACTGCTTGCCTTTGTTCTTTGCAGTCTGAGGCTTGCCACTATCTTGAGCTCGCTGGCAGTGATATCACTTTATTTTGTTATTTCTCCTTTAATTTAAAAATTATTAGATTTTAAAATTAATTCAAAGTTACATTTTTTTTTCAGAAGTTTGTTCATGATATTTCAGCATCTACCTTAACCCAGGTTACTGATTTCCAAGATGTTTGTCGAGTCAGGATTAGTGCCTGTCGGATTCGAGACTGTGTGTATCATCTGCTTGGTGCTGCAAGTCGAGGTCATAAATGCCCTGCTGATGTTGATGGCTTGCTTCAGGGTAACTGTAGGTTCCGTGGATAGCAGCCTGTGAAGGAGACCCTCATGGCCAATCCCCATAACAAAAATGTCCCGCAACGCCTCGTCAAGTTGTGTGCCAAAATCACACGGCGCCGCGAGTCTCCTGAGGTCCTCAGCATATTTGGTGACATCCTGACCCTCAGGTCGGCAGTGGTGATAGAATTTGTGCCTGGCTGTGAGGATGCTCTCCTTCGGTTTCAGTTGGTCACGAATGAGTGTGATCAGCTCCTCATATGACTTGTCCCTGGCGCTCTCGGGTGCCAGCAAATCCCTGACGAAACAGTAAACCTCATCGCCACAACTGGAAAGCAATATCGCCTTACGCTTCTCTCTCAGTGCATCTGTGTTCCCCATCAGGTCGTTTGCTATGAAGTAGTACTCAAGCCTTTCCGTGAAGACCTCCCAATCATTGCCCACCGTAAAATCCTTTAACGAGCCCAGAGTAGCCATGGTTGCATGAAGTTCGTCCTTGTCCTTGTCGCCAATGTGATGTATGTAGCACTCAAATCACTGACTCCACACGGTCTCGTGTTGTAGTAACTGCTGTGACCTTAGTCCTTTATTAGGTAACTCCAGAGTGCCTCTCAGGTGTGTTGTGGGCAGCCTTTTATACTCTGTCTTGCAGGTATTTTCGGGTCTCCCACCACAGCGCCCTCTGTGGCGCATCATTGTACTATTACATTTAATGTACCTGGACAATACATAACATCTCCACACATGTAAACTCTCCCCTATGGCCAGTAAAGAAGCTCGATAACTCATGGAGGGCCACGGTAGATTACCGAGTCCTGAATAAAAATATTCCAGCCTGTGCACCCACGGTAGCGGTGGTAGCAGATTTGATAGGGAGTATCCCTGCGGCCGCTACAACTTTCACCATGCTGGACATTTCAAACAGGTTTTGGTCCATTCCCCTGAGACGGGAAGACCAATATAAATTTGCCTTTACCTTTAAGGGTCAGCAGGACACGTGGACATGTCTTCCACAAGGGTTTCACAATAGTCCCTCGATCTTTCACCAGAGTATGGCCGAGGCATTAAAGAATCTAGTCAGCCAGATCGGTTGGTTCAATATGTGGATGACCTATTGTTATTCTGCGAAAGTGCGGAGGACCATGGGCCATTATTGAGTGAGTTACTGCATTTGTTGAAAGAAGCAGGTTTTAAAGTAAATCCCAAGAAAGCTCAAACAGACAAAGAGGAGGTGCAGTTACTAGGTTTGACCATTAGGGCAGGAGAGAGAGCCATAGATGGAGCTAAGAGAAAGACAGTCCAGGAACTACCTGTTCCTAAGGACGTGTCTGGATAAGGTCTTTCCTGGGAATAACAGGTTACTGCAGGGAATTCATAGAGGGATATGTAACCATAGAGGCTTCTTAGGAAATGAGTAGAGTGGGAATGGAGTGAGAGTTGTCAGGGAACCTTCGTTCGGTTAAAAGAGGTGTTACAGACAGCATCAGGGTTGGGAGCAGTAAATGGGGACCAGGACTTTAGTCTGGAGGTAGCAGCGACTGGGGACAGTTTGAGTGCAGTCTTACTCCAGGAGCGACACGACAAGCAGAGACCGGTGGTCTACACCTCCCGGGTTCTCACCAAAGTAGAAAAGAGCTTTTCAAACTGCGAGCGACATCTGTTAGCAACTTTTTGGGCAGTAAAGCATTTTTGGTCACTCACAGGGTTAGCTACAGTAACTTTACTGACTTGTCACACCCCAACATAAATGTTACTGGACGGTAGAATGAAAGATGGGACAGTGACCAGTACAGGATTGCTCACTGGACATTGTTGCTTACTCAGGTAGAAAGGCTAGGAGAACCAAAGCCAGCCCCGAACCTGGTTTATCCGGGGGCAGCTCACGTGTGTTCAGTGGAAGAAGTGTGGGATGTAGAGGTGGGATACCAAGCAGGGGAACATCCGACAGGCAGGGACATCTATGTAGATGTTTCTAGTTCAGTGATAAAAGGAGAGAGAAAAACAGGCTGCGGGATTTACAATCCTGAAGCAGGGATAGAGAAAGCCATAAAACTCCCCAACACTTTAAGTGCGCAGCAGGCTGAGCTAGCAGCGATAGCATACGTAGTCACACACCCTAGCGAATTCCCAACTCCCTATACGATATGTTCGGACTCCATGTTCACTTGTAACTCCTGACAGAGTATTTAGCCATATGGGCTAGGCAAGGGTTTAAGTCCTCAGGCGGAAAGCCGTTGGTGACAACTCCTTTGTTAAAAGTCATTTTGGACATCACGGGTAGTGACCAGAAGGATTACTACATCCAAAAGGTCAAAGCACACTCTAAGACAGAGCCCAAGTGGGAAGGGAATGAGAAAGCTGACACACTGGCCAAAACAGGAGCAGGAGAAGGGACACCTTGGGATCCATATCACTGTGGACAGATTATGGCTGTAGCAGGCAGAGAGGGCCCCAAAGAAGTACCATTGCCGCCTGATTTAAAACAGGCACAGCTACGGGATGCAGACCTTAGAGCATCAATTAGGGACAAGATAGACGGGAAGTCTGTAGCGGGACCTTTGGGAACTGCAGACATAGCAGGAAGGCAGGGAATGCTGTTTAAAGGAGACAGTTGCATCGTGCCAGGGCAGTGCAGGGAAGAATTCTTGCAGCTAGCGCATTGGGGTCCAGGAGCTGGACATCCAGTGCCAGAAACAACGTGGGATAAAGTAGAAGCCGTAGGTTGGTGGCTCGGCTTCGAAGTGGTAAGGGATTATTGCCAGAATTGTCTGATATGTGCCGCAAACAATCCAGACCCCCACCTCAGGCAGAGGCAATAAATATTGCCTGATGTTAATAGATCTCTTTACAAAATGGGTAGAAGCTTTTCCATGTAGGCCACCGCAGTATTCACTGCAAAGATTTTGGTGCGAGAGGTATTTTCTCAATGGGGACTGCCCCGATAGTGAAATCAGATCAAGGGGGTCATTTCACCAGAGCGGTAATGCAGGCCACCCTAAAGCTGTTCGGGATACAGGGAAAATGGCATGTGGAGTATAACCCCTAATCGTCAGGTCCAGTAGAGGACAAACTGGACCTTAAAAGAGAGGTTTAGGAAAGAGATAGCAAATACCGCAAAGAAATGGGATGAGATCCTACCCCTAGTACTGATGAACCACCGAGCCAGTCTCTCTAAGAGTATGGGACACTACCCACATGCACTGATGACAGGGAGACTTACGAGGACCCTGACCCACATCCTTGCACCGCTCCTGACCGAAACGCAGGTTAAAGAGGTCACACGGGACAGGTTTGTCAGAGATCTGTATGATACTCTGTAGGGGCTGCATTGGGAAGCAGCTAACAATATGGGCAGGTAGCACCAGCAGAATAAATTGCTGCTGGAAGCCCGGGTTACACAGGAATGGAAGATAGAAGATCAGGTAATGGTCAGGAATTATGCCAGAATAGAGACATTTGAACCATTGTATAAAGGACCATATAGCATTGTAGACAAAGCAAACTCTATGTTGTACGCAATGCAGCTGCCAAAACATATAAAATGGTTCCATATAAACCAGTGTAAGCTGTACAACCCCAGAGAGAAAAGTAAAAAGTGGGCCAAAGCCCAAGGAACTATAATGAGTTTAAGCCTCCCACCAATGCTGTGGGACGATGAGGATGGAGATGTAAGGGACGGAGCAGTAAGACGGAGTGGTCAGGTACTGTGACCTAGGGTGCCCTGGACGCCTCCACCATCTCCACCCCCGAGCCTCCATAAGCCCAGGCATCGGGATAAAAGGAGAGGGAAGCAGTGATCGTAAAAAGGTGTTATGTACATATGTGACTAACTGAAGGAGGACCTGTGAAGGGGAGGCCACACAAAGCAAAAGTATTTGTTTCATTTTTGTCTTTATAGGAGCGAATCGAGCCGGGGATACGAGATGAGGTGGACATTGTGGATAGGCCTGTGGATGGCCCTGATTATCGCAGGATGGGGAGATCGGGAAGACACCGAGACATTCCTTACATATGGGTGTATGGGAGGAATTGGCCCCACCGTAACTGAAGGGGGAGCGATACGGAGCGACAAGGGCACAAACACCCATGGGCACTTTGGGAGTTGGCCAGGGTGGTTAGGGTCAAATTTGACCAAGTACTTCCAGACAAACCGAGGGTAAACTTGGGGAGGTGTCAGTGTCCTGCCCCAGGGTAAACATTGTGACCAGGAAGGTACAGGTGAGAGAGAGTAGACGAGTTTGTCTGGAATGTAAAAGGATTACCCCCATGGGAGGTTGGTGGTGGTTACGGAAAGCAGACAGGGGAAAAGTTAATGCATCCACAGAATGGGAGAAATTGGGTAATAGCTCAAACAGGCGGATCACGAACAAAAGAAATTGTGTTGGGAAAAGTGGTGGAAGGAGGAACAGGGGATTTATGTCTGTCTGGTTGGATCTAGCCACAAGTGCAGGGGAGGTGTGCCGATTGTTTTTAAATGGCAATGGCAGGATTCCGGGTCGGGAATGAATTGAAAGCAGGGTTTTGATTCCTGTGTGACCTTGAACCCTCTAAAAACAGGTCAATGCAACCGAGCTGATCGCGAGCAGATTAAAACCTCTCCCTAAAATGCTGGAAATCCCATGTCCCGTCCTAACACCCAGACCTAAGATCGAGCTGGCATTAATCCCAACAGAGAAAATGTTGTATCATTCTGTATATTATGAAGTAGTTGTTGTGTCCTTACACACTACAGCAAATTGACACATACTGGAGACAAGGTCACTCTGTGACCTGTAACTTTATTCACAGAACGAAGAAGTGATGACCCTGCCTGGGACCTCTCTTTATATACCTGGATGACCAGGTGAGGAGTGTCTCCCACAAGTTCACCCCCTGTGGTCAAGGTGTGCATTTCTCAGGTGTATACAGTGTACAGTGTTGTTACATAAAGGTTACAGTTATGTGAGGTTACAAACATGACATCACCTCCCCCCAACGTCTTTGGATCAAAGATTGAGTCTTTCGGGTGGTCGACGCTCTCTCGTGGAGCGCCGCAGTTGGGGCTCTGGTTGTTGAGCCTTGGCATGCGTCTTTGTTACCTGTGGTGATTCCGGCTCGTCTGGGCTGACCGCAGGGACTGTGCATGCTGCTGACGGTTCTTGTTGCTCGTTCACTGGCGGTGGTGTGGGCAGCATCTCATGATTTTCCTCAGGTTCCTCAGTGTCCATGCTGAACCTTTTTTTACTTGGCCCAGATGCTTGCGGCATATCTGCCCATTGTTGAGTCTGACCACTATGATCCTATTCCTCTCTTTACCAATTACAGTACCCTTGAGCCACTTGGGCCCCACAGCGTGATTAAGAACAAATACAGGCTCATCGATTTCTATCCATCTCCCCTTTGAGTTACAGTCGTGGCACTCATTTTGGGACTGGCGCTTGCCCTCAACAATGTCTGACAAGACTGGATGAATGAGGGATAGCTGAGTTTTTAGTGTACGTTTCATGAGTTCCGCTGGCGGGACTCCCGTGAGCGAGTGCGGTTGGGACCTGTAAGCCAGCAGGAGCACGATAGACGGTATTGAAGGGAGGGTCCTTGAATCTGGAGCATGCCTTGTTTTATGATTTGGACCGCACATTCCGCCTGGCCATTGGAAGCCGGCTTGAACGGCGCTGTCCTGACATGTTTGATGCCATTACCCGACATGAACTCTCGGAATTCATAGCGAGTGAAACACGGGCCGTTGTCACTAACTAAGATGTCCAGCAAGCCGTGGGTCGCAAAGACTGCACGCAGACTCTCCACTGTGGTGGATGTCGTGCACGAATTCAATATGATGCACTCGATCCATTTCGAGTACGCATCAACAACAATAGTGAACACTTTTCCCATGAACGGGCCCGCGTAGTCTACGTGAATACGTGACCATGGCTTGGTGGGCCAGGGCCAGGGGCTGAGTGGGGCCTCCCTGGGAGCATTGCCCAGCTGGGCACATGTCGTGCACCTGCGAACCCACTGTTCCAAGTCTGAATCAATCCCCGGCCACCATACATGTGACCGGGCAATGGCCTTCATAAGCACGATGCCCGGGTGCTCGCTGTGGAGTTCCCTGATGAATGCTTCCCTACCCTTCTGGGGCATGACTACCCGGCTGCCCCATAATAGGCAGTCGGCTTGGATGGAGAGTTCATCCATCCGTCTGTTAAACGGTCTGATCTCTTCAGGGTATGCTCCATTTGCGGGCGCCCAATCCCCAGTCAGGACACATTTCTTAATCAGAGATAGGAGGGGATCTCTGTTTGTCCAGGTTTTGATCTGGTGGGCTGTGACGGGGTAGTCTGCGCTGTCAAAGGCATCGACAGCCATGACCATCTCCGCGCTTTGCTCCGCTGCCCCCTCAGTGGTGGCCAATGGAAGCCTGCTGAGCGCATCAGCGCAATTTTCGGTGCCTGGCCGGTGCCGTATGCTGTAGTCATACGCAGCCAGCGTGAGAGCCCATCGTTGTATGCGAGCTGACGCATTGGCATTGACAGCTTTGCTGTCGGACAACAGGGGTGTTGGTGGCTTGTGGTCCGTTTCTAACTCGAACCTTCTGCCAAAAAGGTACTGGTGCATCTTTTTCACCCCGTAGACACATGCGAGTGCTTCCTTTTCAACCATTCCATACCCCCTTTCTGCTTGGGAGAGTGACCTGGAGGCATAAGTCACAGGTTGGAGTTGGCCCTCATCATTACTCTGCTGCAACATGCACCCAACCCCATAGGATGATGCATCGCATGTCAAAACCAATTTCTTACAGGAGTCGTACAGGGTCAATAACTTATTAGAACAAAACAGGTTCTGCGCCCGATTGAAAGCCCATTCCTGACTGTCCCCCCAAAACCAACCGCAACCCTTACGCAGGAGCATGTGTAGCGGCTCCAGCAATGTACTTAAGTTCGGTAGAAAGTTCCCGAAATAGTTCAATAGTCCCAGAAATGAACACAACTCTGATGTGTTGCCGGGCCTGAGCGCGCGACGAATCGCTTCCATTTTGAATTCGGTGGGCCGGATCCCGTCTGCGGCAACCCTCCAAAAACTCGACCTCTGAGGCCAAAAACACACACTTGGACTTCTTTAGTCGCAGGCCTACCCGGTCCAGTCGGCGTAGCACCTCCTCCAGGTTGTGGAGGTGTTCCTCGGTGTCTCGACCCGTGATAAGGATGTCGTCCTGAAATACGATTGTTCCAGGGATGGATTTGAGCAGGCTTTCCATGTTCCTCTGAAAGATAACGGCTGCTGAACGAATGCCAAACGGACACCTGTTGTAGACAAACAGCCCCTTGTGCGTGGTGATGGTGGTCAGTAGCTTGGATTCTTCGGCCAGTTCCTGGGTCATGTAGGCTGAAGTGAGGTCCAACTTGGTGAACAGCTTACCGCCTGCCATCATGGCAAAAAGATCCCCTGCTCTCGGAAACGGGTATTGGTCTTGTAGTCGCGACAGATCCTGACCGAGCCATCCGTTTTTAGAACAGTGATGATGGGGCTTGCCCAGTCACTGAATTCAATGGGCGAAATTATGCCCTCTCTTAGCAATCTGTCCAACTCACTCTCAATTTTCTCCTGCATCACATACGGCACAGCTCTGGCTTTGTGGTGCACTGGTGTGGCGTCCGGGGTGATGCGTATCCTTACTTTGGTGCCTTTGAAAGTTCCGACGCCAGGTTGAAATAATGACTTGAACTTTTGTAGGACCTGTGAGCATGAACTTCACTCCACAGATGAAATGGCGTGCACATCCCCCCATGTCCAGTTCATCTCGGCTAGCCAGCTCCTCCCCAAAAGTGCGGGACCATTTCCTGGGGCAATCCAGAGTGGCAGCCGGTTCTGAGATCCATTATGTGTGACCACCAACATTGCACTGCCTAGCACTGGGATGATCTCTTTGGTGTACATCTGTAATTGCGTATCAATGCGTTCTAGTTTGTGTCTGCTAGCTCTGAGTGGCCACAGTTTCTCGAATTGTTGGACACTTATAAGTGACTGGCTGGCTCCTGTATCCAGCTCATGCGTACCGGATGCTGTTTAACAGTACTCTCATCATCATAAGTGGCATTTTTGTGTATGAGCTGTGGATGTTTGCCACCTGGACCCGCTGAACTTCAGCATCCATTGCTGTGTCCCAGGCATACCCCTGCCTTGCAGACCCCTCTTGTGGTTCATCCACTTCGTAAACTAGCCTCGCTGCGGGCTTCCTGCACATCCTGGCTAAATGTCCACTCAAGCTACAATTTCTGCAGATGAATTGTTGAAACCGGCAGGTCTTCGCAGCATGAGCTGAGATTGTTGTGAACAAAAGAGCTGTTACCAGACATTCCTCTCTGATTGTCTCTTTGATTACTCTTGCGCACTCTGTTTGTGGGTGTCAATGGTCCCATCCCAGGATGTATTGTCCCTCGTGATGGTGTAAATGTCCGTTCAACCTGCCATTGTCTCTGTTGCGGAACCACCCTAGAATCTATTACTGCCTGGTTGGAGTCGAATTGCCCTTGCCTGCATGCGGGGTTCTGAGTAGCATTTACCATGTTAACTCCCTGCTCCATCGCCACATTGGGAGCAGAGTTGTGCGCGTATATGATCTTGGTTTCCACCTCCCCTGCCATGAAGGTTTGAGCCATCAATGCCGCTGCTTCCAAGGAAAAGTCCTTGGTCTCAATTAGCTTCCTAAAAATCCCGGCATGACCAATGCCCTCAATGAAGAAATCCCGTAACATCTTCCCCCTGCAGGCGTCTGTGAACTTACAGAGGCTGGCCAAGTGCCGAAGGTCCGCAACGAAGTCTGGTATGCTCTGCCCTTCCCGACATCGGTGCGTATAGAATCGGTGTCGGGCCATGTGTATACTACTCACCGGTTTGAGGTGCTCACTGATCAGTTTGCTCCTCGAAGGTCTTGTCCGCCGGCTTCTCGGGTATGAGCAGGTCTTTCATTAGCGCGTACGTCTTAGGTCCACAGCTGGTCAGTAGATGCGCCCTTCACTTGCCAGCCGCTGCCGCTCCCAGCCAGTCCTTTGTGACAAAGCTCTGCTGGAGCCTCTCAACGAAATCATCCCAGTCCTCACCAACACAGTACCGTTCCTCTGTGCTACCGGTGGCCATTCTCTTCAGTCGTTGATTCCCGTTTCTCGTCGCCAAATGTTGTGTCCTTACACACTACAGCAAATCAACACGAGGCACATACTGGAGACAAGGTCACTCTGTGACCTGTACCTTTATTCACAGGACCAAGAAGTGATGACCCTGCGTGGGACCTCCCTTTATATACCTGGATGACCAGGTCAGGAGTGTCTCCCACAAGTTCACCCCCTATGGTCAAGGTGTGTATTTCTCAGGTGTATACAGTGTACAGTGTTGTTACATAAAGGTTACAGTTATGTGAGGTTACAAACATGATAGTAGTGTCGGTTATTCTAAATTTAACAGAGTTACAAATACCCCGGTGCTGCCCGCAAGAAGCGGAAAACCTATACGAACAGTTGTTAAAGGAAATGTTTAAACAATTCTATCAAAAGAATTAAGGGGATGAGAGTCAGGGGGAAGCCTACAGACCAAGACGGAAAAGGGGGCGAATGAGTGATGTAGCTACAGCAATACTGGGACATCACTGGTAAATAGCGGGACAACGCGCAATTGCAAGTCCAAGTGAATACCTTAAGGGACCAGTTAAAAAAGATACTTGAGGAGGGTAGTGACATTGAGGGTCACGAAATGCAGGAGGATCAGGCAATGACAATTCATTTGAAGGAGATGGTAGCTGAGGTGGAAACACACGCTCAGATCATCAGTGCTTTAATCAAAGAGGGTAGAAACGTGTCAGATCAAGCTGCTCAGAATGACGTGTGTATCGTGGTTGTTAAATGAAGGAAGCAGTAATTTAGAGGATTTAAAACAAGGCCACATACCATCGTGGGTCAGTAACAAGCATCTAAAAGCTTTAAGTGTCTATAACAACCTCCTGAATTTGTGCCAGCTACGGTCAGCCTCTGAAGCTTATCCACTCCTGGTCAACTGTGGTCAGAGTAAACAATCCATAATGGGGATAGTGCTTCAAATATTGGTGATGGATCAGTACAATGACCCATACTGGTATACTGGGTGGAAAACATTGGGGTAATTCGGAACGGGGTACATGTGAGGCATCATAAAACCCCGCAGTATGTAGTAAAATTGGGAGACTCAATAGCTGGTGCTAGTCTGGAGGGATGTCAGAGAGGAGGTAGACATGTGATATTGTGCCCCTATTGTTGATTTCTGGATTCTTTTACCTCAATCTGGTTCAGCAAAATTACTGAAATGAATACCGTTTGTGCTTTAAACAAAGCAAGCTTTTATTTAAAAAGCAAATCCCGATCGGGGACCTTATCAGACAGAAGGAATGCAACTCTGATAGAACGCACCCACTTCCTACGGACAAAGTGACGTTACATTGTAAAGGCACGACGGTTATACATTTTTGGCAAAAGATAACAAGATAGGGCTAGAGTGACATCCTAGTCCAGCCTATCCCTTTTGATCCCTCTTTCCCTTTGTCCACTCATAAGCCGACCTAAGTATGGTCTGATTTTAAACAAAGACCTTCTGTTAATGTTTCAGGTTAATAACATGATTTAATAAGACCTTGAGATTTTTCTGCAAGCTGTGGGTTTTGTTTCAATATGTGTTCGTGTTGTAACATTTCGCAGTCTCGAGTCTGAGATGTCATGGCTATTCCTCCATGAATTCTTTGTTAGCTTATACTGTCCCTATACAATTCCCACATTCTCAACTTCAATGTCTCTATACATTTTTAAACATTCACATTCCCCCCCTTTTATCATTCCATGATAACCCTGGTGACTATTCCAGGAGTTTCGCATTCAGCCGTTCGCACTCTCTTTCCTGATCCATATTGTTGTTATTGTCGAGTACTTCTTTAGTTCGTTGGATCATAACTTGGGAGCCCTTGACCACAAGAGGGTTTGCTAACCTTGCCATCATTACTTTACAACAAAAGTTAAGGCAACCAACAATTAGATAGGATCTCCAAGATCCATCTGATAGCCAATCAAACCAGCTAGATCCTTCTGCTGGTGTGGATAACTTCTTCACCTCCCTTCTTATGTGATCAGCGAGATTGGTTATGTTTTCTGAACTATCAGGAATGTAAGTGCAACATTCAGACCCTATCAGGGCACACGTTCCCCCTTTCTCAGCTAACAGGTAATCGAGGGCCATTCGGTTTTGTAATGCTACGGTCCTTATTGCTACCATTTCAGCTGTGATGCCCTCCAGAGCTTCAGCAGTATTGTATTGGCCCCCCTCCTCTCGTGATAGTTTGGCTCTGAATCCATCTGACAGTCTTAGTTAGGGTTAGTGGAACGGGGCGCAAAGGAATTCCCCCTTTGGAATGTATAGGGAAATGTATAAGGAATGTGAACACACCCAGCATCTAGAAAAGTTCCCATTTTGCGCATAAATATAAGACATGTACAAAAAGGTGTTTACATGGAGCTCTCGTCTCTGTCTCCCCTCCCATGCGCCGAAACTGTCATATATCAACACTATTATACAGACTGTGGCATACAGTTTCATCTTATGGCTCAGGATTCAGATAAATAGTCCAATTATTTTGCTGATTAAAAGAGTTCGGTTCTCCCGTCTCTCTTCTTAGGTCATCGTCAGTGTAGCTGGCTGTCTATCACTACGGGTAAAAGTTCAAACTGGTCCACATTCCAATTAGGATGCCAACGGCCTTGTTCAGCTATGGAGAAGAGGAAGTCTGGAACAGAAACAGGAATTAGAATAACCAGTAAAATAGGTTCGTTCGAGGGTGGTGAGCTTGCAGTGGTGCAGGTGAACCCAGGCACCCCTCCCCTCAACCTCGGCTGCAGTGGGGGTAGTGAGTAACATCTGAAAAGGCCCCTCCTATTGTGGCTCTAATCCCTTCCGAATCCATACTTCCCTGGTGCCACGAGGGACAATTCGGGTAAAACTGGGAGGTCGAGGTGAGCATCTTGAACCTGGTTGTGAGCTAATCGCAGAGCCTGAGTCAGAGAAAGAACATAGGTGGTCATCAGTCGAGCTGAGATACCATATCTAGGAACAATTTCCCTCATTAACACCTTAACAACAGTTTGAGCCTTATTGTCCAGGGTAGGGTAGGCTTCAATCCATCTGCTAAACACATCTACTATTACTAACACATATTTGCAACACTGAACTTTTTGCAACTCAATGTAGTCCAACTGAAATGTCTCAAAGGGACCTTCGGGTAGGGGCGTTTTACCCCAATCACAGGGGACTCCCTTCCCTGGATTATGTTGCTGGCAAACCAGGCAACGACTACTGATGTTCTGGGCGAGCGCCTGGAGTCTAGGGTGCCACCAAGTAGTCAAAAGTGTATCACTCGTGGTTCTTGCTCCACAATGAGTAGCAAAATGCATACAGTCAATAACCCATAGAGCCAACTCGTCAGACATGCAAGTCTGTTCCGCGGGAGTGGTCCAGAGTTTAGTAACATTGTCATAAGTACATCCATAATATTTCCACAACAGTTTATCTTTTTCAGGAGCGTCCTCCTGTGCTTTTATAACATCTTGGATGGTTGGCATTGGTTTTTCCGAGGCTAACTTATCCTTCACAGGATTTTTTAGTCTGACTCATCATTTTGGGCACTACCATCTGTTGGTCACGAGAGGCCTGTTTAGCCTCTTTGTCAGCACAGTGGTTCCCTATATCAACCAGAGAATTTCCAGTAGTGTGGGCGGTACATTTGACAATGGCAATGCGCTTGGGGAACATGAGGGCTTGCAACAAATCAGATACTAGCTGTTTATGAGATATCTCATTCCCCTGTGAGGTTAGGAATTTTTCCATAATTGTCCGAAATCATGGGCCACCCCAAAGGCATACCTAGAGTCGGTATAGATATTGACTTTGAGGTCTTTGGCCAAGATACAGGCTCGGATGAGGGCGAATAGTTCAGCTTGTTGGGCAGAATAGGCGGTTTCAAAAGTGGCAGATTCCAAGACCTGATTCTCCTGGTTTACTATGGCGTATCCTGAGATTCGTGTACCTTCTGGATTAATAGACGAACTTCCGTCAACATACATAATACAGTCTGGATCTTCAATTGGTACATCAACAAAATCTTCCCTGACTGATGTGGCCTCTTAAATTAAAGATAAACAATCATGACTGGGTTCTTCCTCACCTTGGGGTGGTTCAGTAAGAAAACAGGCTGGATTAATTGCAGTACAGTGCCGAAAGGTCAGTTTAGGATTGCCTGTGATTTCAGTGGGTTCTGTCGGATAGAGGGCCAGTCCACATTGCCCTGCACTGGGATCTGAATCGGATCAATGGGAGTATAACCCACTTGGGAGGGGTCCTCTGCCCACACATGAGGATCCACATAGTCAGGTATGCCAGAGCCAGTATGATGCTGCAGAGTCGTTAAGACCTTCTCGGGGTCCCCGTGGAATTTGCACATCCCGGCTGGTAGGGTCAGCCTCATCTATAGCCTGGCGCACCATAACTTCCAAATCTTTAGCGTGGTGGGGAGGTAATACTTCGAGTAATATGTGGTGCCACCATTGGGGGCTGTCCATTTCCACAAAATCTGCCTTCCCTTCCGGTCCAGTCACTCTAGCCCTTAATAGAATTTCCTTCACTTCCCCTTCGTGATCCTGATAAAAGTTCTTTCCACTGGGATCGTATGCTAGGGTCACGTGATAGGGTGCCTGCGGCAGGTCCAGAGACCACCACTGAGGGGTTCTAGTGGTATAATACTGCCGCTTAAGGGTTCCCTGTTTTACAATAATCCCATCATCTCCACACTCCAAATGCAACTGGAATTTGCAGAGGAGGTCTCTAGCCATCAAGTTACAGTCCAGATTGGTTGTGATAACAAATCGATGTTCGACCGATTCTTCCTGGTAACCCATTTTAACTGGTTCTGACACCGGGAATGTAGAGACTTGTCCCAGGAATCCTGACAGTCCCTGTGTTTCAGTGAAGGCGGGGAGTTTAAGCTTTGATTGTACAGAAGACATGAAGGCTCCCGTATCTATCAAGAAGGGTTGCCACTCATTCCGAATTTTTAACAATATCATCGGTTCGTCATCCGGGGAGGGTCCCTGCACAATCAAGCTGTGTAGTCAATACGAATTGGGGGACGGTTGGCCAAAGGGGTTGTTCTGGGAGAAGTTAGTGTAAGATCCCCGTCCTCTCCCCCCTTGCCCCCCTCCTCTTCCTCCTCTTCCTTTTTCGTGCTGACGGGAGGGACAATTTCTATTCCAATGTCCTTCTTGCCCACAAATAAAGCATCCATCTCGTCTTTCCCAGCCCCGACCTCTTCCCATACCAGGCTGGGGACAGTAGGGCGGTCCGTAATTAGCAGGGCCCGGGCCATTTGGGTGTTTGATATAACCGTATCCCTGTTTATCCACCCAACCCTGCACGCAATACTGCGGTTCCATCTGGTATCCCCTTGGGTCAGGTTTTGGTCCTTCCACCCGAGGCGGCTCCATACTGATGGGCTTCTGAAGGGTCGTGGTGAGAGCATTAAAGATAGCGTTTAGGTGATCCTGGACATCGTTAGGGTGAGCAACCACCAATGCATCATGAGTAGCACGTCCTAGGTGAGTTAGAAATCGGGCATGCTCAGTTGGGCTCAGGGTTTGCTTTACCAGGGCCCACAGGTCCCTTGATTCTGCATTATATCCATGCATGTCGAGGTCACTCCGTGAAATCGGAGGTCAGGGTTAAGTTGGGTTTGTGGATCCCTTTCAGCTTATTTATCTTAGCCTTTTAACTCTTCAATTTGTTTTGTTTGAGTATCTATTTCTTTATTGTATCAGGCAAGTATTATTACATAAGCTAGTTCTGTTTTTATTTTTATTCTGACTATCGCACCATTCCTCTGTTAGGTGAGTCTTTTTTCTGTAAAGAAATCCAAATTGATAATGTTCAGTATGAAATGGCTTTCAATGGAAAGGGTTAACTCCTTTACAGGTTTGTAAGAAGACCTGATGTCATTACGTGACTTCACGTAACCATCTGAAAAAAAAATCTTTTCATCAGGAAAGGCAGCATTTGATTAAACTCCAATATTTTTTTAACTTCTTATTCAAGTACTTGCCAAAGATATTTTTTTTTAATTGATTTAAAACGAGACCACACATTTGTTTACTGAAATTCAATTTCGTCATCAGCCTCGGTCAATGCAAAGCCAACCATTTTAACTAAGTCGTCTATCGATACCTTTCTCAGAGGTCCCAGTGGAACTCTGAGTACGTTTCTCGTGCGTGCACTCTTTCTTTAAGACGCCTACGGTTTTTAATATGTCCTCCTTCTGTCAATGAAAGCCCTAATTTAATGGAGTTTTTCTGCCACCTCGACAGGAGTGATTTTTTTTTAGACTGCAGTGAAATTTTTTTCATAATTTAAAATCTCAGAACATTTTTTTTTTCTTTCAGCACCTATATAGTACGTTACTTTTTTTTTGTCTTTTCCATAACTAGAGAGAAGTCTGGCACGTAGGCTGTGGACTGCTTTTCGTTATCTCAATTGTTCCAGCCTCAAGGTCGTGTTATTTAATATAATATTTTTTTTTAATCCATCTCAGTTGTTTTGCTGTGCCTTCTCTGAATGTTTTCTTTCGACAAGTAAGTGAGCATGTCAAATCCTTTTTTTTAACCACCGGGTCCATGTATTTTTTTCTTTTTTTTTTACTCAACAAACCTATCCTTTGTGCATTTCCTGGCTCCGTAACTTATCATCCGAATATACGTAATTCAATAAGGTTCACACTCTTAAACTTCCCACATACAGGACAACACTACGAAGGGTTAAAAAAAACTTTCATTCTGTTTGAAAAAGTGGGTGCAGCTAAAACAAACCACAACTCCCCGGCTTTTTTTTTTACACAGTAAAAATCACACAAGCATTTCTCATTTAAAACAAACGTTCACAAGAGTCTCTTTTCTTTCCTATTAATTTTTGGATCCATGATTGATCATCTATCCCTATCTAGCTCTAACTATTCTAACCTATCTTTCCAAGTCGCCGCTTGGTTTGCGTCACCGCGCAATACTTACCTATTCTAACCTATCTTTCCAAGTCGCCGCTTGGTTTGCGTCACCGCGCAATTTCCCTATCTCTATCCCTATTCTAAGTTTGAAAGGTATTCACCAGATTGTCCTGGATCTCGTTCAGACACTACCTGAGAACCAGCGAGTGGCTAAACTTTCCTCAGACTTTTGAAACCGGGGGAAACTGGAGCAGTATTGAAATCATACTCACTCCAGTGGCCACTTTCCCCTCGTCTCGTCCAAGGCTAGTCTGGCTCTTAATTCGCAAGTTTTCGGCAGTCGTCCGTTGAGATCCCACTTCTGACACCAAATGTTGATATCTGGATTCTTTTACCTCAATCTGGTTCAGCAAAATTACTGAAACGAATACCGTTTGTGCTTTAAACAAAGCAAGCTTTTATTTAAAAAGCAAATCCCGATCGGGGACCTTATCAGACAGAAGGAATGCAACTCTGATAGAACGCACCCACTTTTTACGGACAAAGTGACGTTACATTGTAAAGGCACGACGGTTATACATTTTCGGCAAAAGATAACAAGATAGGGCTAGAGTGACATCCTAGTCCAGCCTATCCCTTTTGATCCCTCTTTCCCTTTGTCCACTCATAAGCCGACCTAAGTATGGTCTGATTTTAAACAAAGACCTTCTGTTGATGTTTCAGGTTAATAACATGATTTAATAAGACCTTGAGGTTTTTCTGCAAGCTGTGGGTTTTGTTTCAATATGTGTTGTAACATTTCGCAGTCTCGAGTCTGAGATGTCATGGCTATTCCTCCATGAATTCTTTGTTAGCTTATACTGTCCCTATACAATTCCCACATTCTCAACTTCAATGTCTCTATACATTTTTAAACATTCGCATTATCATCTGAATCCTTTCGACCGGCCAGTAGGTGGGTTCAAGTACGAGGACGGGCAGCCTATAAGTTGCATCATGGAAGTGACAGCTCATGACCATGTCTCGCCACAGGTTGCGTACAAGGGAGATGGGACATACTGTATCACCACCACCTGGTACAGAGTACACCAGGACTCTTGGTGTCCAGTGACAGATTCCACCTTTTGTTTCACACCCCAGGTAGAGACACCAGTAGCTCGAGAAGGAATAATTACTATCTCAGACCACAAACACATAAGTATCATAGTCAACGGTACTTTACCGAACCTCCAGGAATACATATTGCGTTTTGGATACGACATCTTGCCGTTACCTGAACATTTGACCAAGTTATTAAAGGACATCGAGCTCTACCACAAACACTATTACAAGTTACACCAAATGAATGAGAAAGTAAGGGAGGAAATTGAGGAGAAGAAGGCCCCTCTACAATGCGATTTGGGATTCAATATTGAGATTCCCCCCCTGGGTTCGAATTGTGTCTCATGCACTAATCATTGTACAGTGGGTGATTGTGTTGTACCTATTTATCTTATTCTGTAAATTAAAACAGAAGACGAAGGAAGGGAATCTTGATGGGCTGTGAAGATGAACCAAGGCCAAAGTGTTTGTAATATAAAACTGAAGTTAGATCAAGGCCAAACATTTTTGTTGTAAAGAAAGAAAAAAAAAATATTGGTTTGTCGGGAAAAAGTAGTTTTTTGTTGTTAAAAAAAGAATGTAATCTGGAGTTTTGGACTGAGACTGCAATACACCCAAAGAGGGGCTCATGGAAAAAGAAGAAACACACGAGTAATGTCTCTGGTTTTATATTTACGAGACATTAAAGGAGGGACTGTAAGGTTATAAATCTTCAGAAAAACACAGAAGGAGACCATGAACTAAAAATTGATTAATACAACCGATGGAATTTAATACAAGTGATTGGAATTAACTGGACACTGGGAGCAAAAAGAGCACCACCTGAGGGCAGGTGGTGACTCACCCCAATTAAGGACACTCTGGGGTCAGGGACCAGACTGACTTTATGCTGAACAACAATGGAGTTGTTACATTTTCATCAGTTAACTGATGAGGCCCTGAACTTGATTGGCCGGGGATAGGGGTGGGGGTACAAGCTCGCTGGAGACGCCAAGTCTGCAAGAAAACCGGACAACAAAGGAATGACCCCAGGTGCACATTTTTGGGGAACAAGGTGTTAAGATGGGGAATCATTTTGAGCTTCGCAGACTCAGTATGCAAACTGTGAACAGTAGAGTCCATTATTGCAGGCAATCAACCAGGATCACCACAAAGCAACGTATCGACTCAAACACATTATCAGAACCGCAGTGGCGGGCGATCAGTCATAACGTGGATATAAATATGCGAGCTAGAAGCAGCTCTGAAGAAATAGAAGGACAGAGAGATGGATAGATGGATGTAGAAAAAGGATACACAGAAGGTACACGTACACCCACCACCAGTCGTCCATCATCGTTCGGCGGGGTAACAGAAGCGTGGTACCGAAGCGAGGAACAGAATGTACGCAGAAGGAACAGCACTGCAGAGAATGGCCAGAAGAATAACCAACCGGTCACGGAACCAACGACCACAAACTTACAATAGCTACAACCAGGAAGGGTGATGGTATGCCTTCAATCGATTTCTCTCAGAAGTCTAGTAGTTTTGTAGTTTTAGCTCATTTTTCTGCGTAATAAAACTGACACTGAGTTATGCCTCAATTTTGTGCCACGTGTTGCCCTTTTCCCCCTATAAGTCCCGAGGTCAAAGAATCAAGGGAGAGTGTAAAACAAATACACCCTGCAGGGGGGAGGGGAGAGGTTCACTGTCCAGGGATCACTGTCCGGGGGGAAGGGGTCACTGTCCGAGGTGAGAGGGGTCAATGTCCGAGGGGGAGTGGATCACTCTGGGTGGGGAGGGGGTCACTGTCTGGGGGGGAGGGGTCACTGTCTGCGGGGGGAAATGGTCACTGTCTGGAGAGGGGTCACTATCTGGGGAGGGGGAAGATCACTATCTGGGTGGAAGGGGTCACTGTTCGAGGAGGGAAGGGGTCACTGTCCGGGAGGGGGTACTGTCCGGGGGGGGGGGGGGTCACTGTCCGGGGGGAGGGGCCACTGTCTGGGGGGAGGGATCACTGTCCGGGGGGAGGGGTCACTTTCCGGGGGGAGAGGTCACTGTCCGGGGGGAGGGGGTCACTGTCCGGGGGGGCGTCAATGTCCGGAGGGGAGGGGTCAATGTCCGGCGGGGACACTATCCGGGGGGGGGGAAGGGAGGGGTCACTGTCAAGGGGGGGGAGGGGTTACTGTCCGGGGGGAGGGGTCACTGTCCGGGGAGAGGGGTCACTGTCCGGGGGGGGGGGGGTCACTGTCTGGAGGGGAGGAGAGGGGTCACTGTCCGGGGGGGGGGCACTATCCGGGGGGGGAGAAGGGAGGGGTCACTGTCCGAGGGGGGGGAGGGGTCACTGTCCGGGGGGAGGGGTCACTGTCCGGGGAGAGGGGTCACTGTCCGGGGGGGGGGTCACTGTCTGGAGGGGAGGGGAGGGGTCACTGTCCGGGGGGTGGGGTCACTGTCTGGAGGGGAGGGGAGGGGTCACTGTCCGGGGGGGGCACTGTCTGGAGGGGAGGGGAGGGGTCACTGTCCGGGGGGGGCACTGTCTGGGGGGAGGGGTCACTGTCCAGGGCGGAGGTCACTATCCGGTGGGATGGGGGATGATCACTGTCTGGGGGGAGGGGGTCACTGTCTGGTGGGGGGGGGTGGGGGGCTCACTGTCCGGGGGGAGGGGGGATGATCACTGTCCAGGGTGGGGAGAGGATCATTGCCCTGGAGTGAGGGGGTCACTGGTATTACATTTTGTTACGAAGAATAGGAATGTCACTTATTACTTGGAGGGTGCGAGTCTAGATGGGGTTGGAGAAGAAAGGGATCTCGGAGTACAAATACACAAATCACTAAAAGTAGCAAAGCCATAAGAAATGAAACCAAGCATAAGAACATAAAAAATAGGAGCAGGAGTAGGCCATTTGGCCCCTCAAGTCTGCTCCGCCATTCAATAAGATCATGGCTGATCTGATCATGGACTCAGCTCCACTTCCCTGCCCACTCCCCATAACTCTTCACTCCCTTATTGCTCAAAAATCTGTCTACCTCCGCCTTACTATGTCCAATGACCCAGCCTCCACAGCTCTCCGGGGCAGACAATTCCACAGATTTACAACCCTCTGAGAGAAGAAATTCCACCTCAACTCAGTTCTAAATCGGCAAACCCTTATTCTGAAACTATGCCCCCTAGTTCTAGATTCCCCCACGAGGGGACACATTCTCTCTGCATCTAACTTGTCGAGCCCCCTCAGTATCTTATATATTTGAATAAGATCACATCTCATTCTGCTAAACTCCAATGAGTACAGGCCCAACCTGCTCAACCTTTCTTCATAAATCAACCCCTTCAGCTCAGGAATCAACCTAGTGAACCTTCTCTGAACAGCCTCCAATGCAAGTATATCCCTCCTTAAATAAGATGACCAAAACTGTATGCAGTACTCTAGGTGTGGCCTCACCAATACCCTGTACAGTTGTAGCAGGACTTCCCTGCTTTTATACTCCACCCCCTTTGCAATAAAGGCCAACATTCCATTTGCCTTCCTGATTACTTGCTATACCTGCATACTAACCCTTTTTGTGTTTCATGCACAAGCACCCCTCCTCCCCCGCAGGTCCCTCTGTATTACAGCATTTTGTAATTTCTCACCATTTAAATAATAATTTGCTTTTTCATTTTTCCTGCCAAAGTTGATAACCTCATATTTTCCCACATTTTCCCACATTGTACTTCATCTGCCAAATGTTTGCCCACTCACTCAGCCTGTCTATATCCCTTTGCAGATGTTTTGTATCCTCCTCACAACTTGCTTTCCCACCCATTTTGTATCATCAGCAAATTTGGCTACATTACACTCGATCCCTTCATCCAAGTCATTAATTTGGATTATAAATAGGTGAAGCCCCAGCACCGATCCCTGTGGTACCTATTTGCCAACCGGAAAATGACCCATTTATCCCGACTCTCTGTTTTCTGTTCGTTAGCCAATCCTCTATCCATGCTAATATATTACCCCTAACCCCGTGAACTTTTATCTTGTGCAGTAGCCTTTTATGAGGCCTTTTATCTTACCGAATGCCTTCTGGAAATCCAAATACACCACATTCACTGGTTCCCCCTTATCCACCCTGCTTGTTACATCCTCAAAGAGCTCCAGTAGATTTGTCAAACATGATTTCCCTTTCATAAAACCATGCTGACTCTGCTTGACTGTATTATGATTTTCTAAATGTCCTGCTACTGCTTTGCCCTAAGTGGAGGAAGTGCATCTGGGAGGGCGCTGAGCACCTCGAGTCTCGTCACCGAGAGCATGCAGAAATCAAGTGCAGGCAGTGGAAAGAGCGTGTGGCAAACCAGTCACCCACCCTTTCCCTCAACGACTATCTGTCCCACCTGTGACAGGGACTGTGGCTCTCGTATTGGACTGTTCAGCCACCTAAGGACTCATTTTTGGAGTGGAAGCAATTCTTCCTCGATTCCAAGGGATTGCCTATGATGATGAATGGACTCCAGCATTTTCCCAATGACAGATGTTAGCCTAACTGGTCTATAGATTCCTGCTTTCTGTCATTTGCGGTTTTCCAATTTGCTTGGACCTCCCCAGAATCCAGGGAATTTTGGTAGATAACAACCAATGCATCCACTATCTCTGCAGCCACTTCTTTTAAGACTCTCGGATGCAAGCCATCAGGTCCAGAGGACTTGTCCACCTTTAGTCCCATTATTGTATCTAGTATTTTTTCTTCAGTGATAGTGAATATTGGGATGTTTTTAGTGTCTTCTACAAGACCGATACAAAATATTTGTTCAAACTTTCTGCCATTTCCCTGTTTCCCATTATTAATTCCCCAGTCCCATCCTCTAAAGGACCAATGTTTACTTTAGCTACTCTCTTCCTTTTTATATACCTGTAGAAGCTCTTAATATCTGTTTTATATGTCCTGCTAGTTTACTCTCATAATCCATCTTCCCTCTCTTTATTATTTTTTTCGTCGTCCTTTGCTGGTTTTTAAAAATTCCCCAATCCTCTGGCCTTCCACTATTGTTGGCCACTTTGTAAGCCTTTGTTTTCAATTTGATACCATCCTTTTACTTCCTTAGTTAGCCACGGATGGTTATCCCTTCTCTTAAAGTCTTTCCTTCTCACTGGAATATATTTTTGTTGAGAGTTATGAAATATCTCCTTAAATGTCTGGCACTGCTTATCAACCATCTTACACTTTAATCTATTTTCCCAATTCACTTTAGCCAACTCTGCTTTCATACCTTTGTAATCGCCTTTTTTTAGAATCAGGATACTGATGTGAGATCCGACTTTCTCACCCTCCAACTGAATTTGAAATTCAACCATGCTATGATCACTCTTTCCGAGCGGATCCTTTACTATGAGGTCATTTATTAATCCTGTCTCATTACACATTACCAGCTCCAAGATAGCCTACTCCCTGGTTGGTTCCACAATGTACTGTTCAAGGAAACTATCCCGGATACTGCAACTGTACAGGGTATTGGTGAGGCCGCACCTGGAGTACTGCGTGCAGTTTTGGTCACCTTACTTAAGGAAGGATATACTGGCTTTGGAGTGGGTGCAGAGACAATTCACTAGGTTGATTCCGGAGATGAGGGGGTTGCCTTATGATGATAGATTGAGTAGACTGGGTCTTTACTCGTTGGAGTTCAGAAGGATGAGGGGTGATCTTATCGAAACATTTAAAATAATGAAGGGGATAGACAGGATAGAGGCAGAGAGGTTGTTTCCACTGGTCGGGGAGACTAGAACTAGGGGGCACAGCTTCAAAATATGGGGGAGCCAATTTAAAACCGAGTTGAGAAGGAATTTCTTCTCCCAGAGGGTTGTGAATCTGTAGAATTCTCTGCCAAAGGAAGCAGTTGAGACTAGCTCATTAAATATATTCAAATCACAGATAGATAGATTTTTAACCAATAAGGGAATTAAGGGTTATGGGGAGCGGGCGGGTAAGTGGAGCTGAGTCCACGGCCAGATCAGCCATGATCTTGTTGAATGGCGGAGCAGGCTCGAGGGGCTAGATGGCCTACTCCTGTTCCTAATTCTTATGTTCTTATGTTCTTATACACTCTATGAACTCTTCCTCAAGGCTACTGTTGTATATGCATGTCTGTTTACTGTGTGATGTCTGTAACACTATTATGCAACACTAAATGTACCCTTACACTGTACACACCTTACCTGTACACCAGAGGGTGCTGCTGTTGGAGATCTAAGGATTACCTGCACACTGCAGGTAACCCAGTATATAAAGGAGCTCACAGCTTGGTGTCCTCACTCGAGGAGCTGCAAATAAAGGACTACAGGTCTACACAGTTTCAGTATCATACCCTGCCTCGTGGATTAATTTGCTAAAGGTATCTACATACACTACAACTGGCGACGAGGATTCAAGGTCATGAACTACACGCTCAACATGTCTAACCTCAGCAACTTTCAGCAATTTATAGAGGGGGAAGATTGAGACGCTTTAGTGGAAAGATTGGAACATTTCTTTATAGCCAACGACCTGGATGGGAACACAGCGGCTACACGACCGAATAAGCGCAGGGCCATCCTGCTTAGCAGTTGTGGGCCCTCCATCCATTGTCTCGTCAGGGATTTGCTAGCCCCAGCGAAGACAACCACCAAAAGCTATGGCGAACTTGTAACACATACAGAAACAACTAAAACCGAAAGAAAGCATCCTCACAGCCAGGCACCGGTTCTACACTTACCGGCGACCTGAGGGCCAAGAAATTGCTAAGTATGCTACACACCTAATAAGACTAGCTGCTCTGTGTGATTTTGGGAGATCTCCTAAATGAAGTCCTAAGGGACATATTCGTCATTGGAATCAGCCACGAGGGCCTCCTGCACAAGTTGCTCTCTGCTGAGATCACAGTCACCCTGCAGAAAGCAATCCAAGTGAGCCAGGCCTACATGGTTTCGGCCGGTGACTCCAAGCGAATATTGATCCAGGACTCTAAACTGGCGAGCGCAGTGCACCGCATGGATACTTCAAAAGGCAGGAAGGCTGCCGTGGGTCTAGCAACCCTGAGTCCGCCACATGGGGCAAACCGGATGGCCCCGTGCTGGCACTGTGGAGGAAACCACAAGGCCCACCAGTGCTGCTACAAAGATTATGCATGCAAAGGCTGCAAAGAGAAAGGGCACCTCCAAAGAATGTGCAGAAAAAGCTGTACTCACTGCGTCTCTGATGAGTTAGCTGATCACCCGGGCTCCGACACAGATGATGGTGAAGTTGCTCAAACCCTGGAAGAAGAGTATGGAATCTATACCTGTTCCACCGAAAGTTCTCCATGAATGATGGAAGTGGACATCGACGGGGTCCCAGTCTCCATGGAAATCGACACAAGGGCGAGCCAGTCTGTGATGAGCCAAACGACCTTTGAAACACTTTGGATAAATCCCGCCAATCGACCGAAACTGTCTCCTGTCCAGGCGCAGCTCCTCACCTACAACAAAGGTAAAATCCAAATCGTTGGCAGCGCGGACGTCCAGGTCTCACAGGGCACCGTGTTGAACAAACTCCCCCTGTGGATTGTAGTCGGCGACAGTCCCACGCTGCTGGGCAAGAATTGGATGAACTCGGTCCACATCAAGTGAAGTGGCGATGGCCTCTGGACCCCGGCAATCGATCTCGAACATGGATCCATCGCTGCAACCGGAGGTTCAACTGTCCAGCTCGACGGCGCGGCGACGACTCCACAGCACCCAGGCGAAATCTCCAAGACCGAGGATCCAAACTCCATTTTCCGGGCCGGAGCAGCACTCCAGGAGGTGAACATCAACGAAAGAAATGGATTCCTGACGTCCAGGGCGAACCTGTGGAAAAAAAGACCACCACAGCCTACCTGAGGGAGAGCCAGACGATGGCGGCCGAACCACGAGGAGCAGAACTTGTAATCAAAATGGCCGCAGCCATACCACGAGTGGCAGTATTGGAGGAGCAACATGTGGCTCCGAGCGGCCAATCAGATTGGGAGGCTCCCTTAAAGGAGACCGGTAACCAAAGAAATTTAAAGAGACAGTCTCAACTATTTGAGTACAAGGACTTTAAAGCTAAAGGTGCAATCAAAGGGTGCAAGTATGAAAATGTATGCAAAGTAACCATGAATTGTGATGCTGGTTTAATTAATATGACTAATGAGATGAATACAGGTGTCAGTAAGGTTAAGAACAAATTTATTATGCTTAACAATCATGATAGAGAATGTGAAATGCCTAATGTAACCATGTCTATTGAAACCAGGACACCCAAAAGTGATGCAAATGCTAAAATGTACAATGCAGGCTCAACTATGTGTGATCAGAGCCAAGGTGTCATGTATACCAGTAGGACACTGCCAAAGGACATTGGGTCCTACAGGGACCATGCTGATGCCAATGGAATCACTCAGTGGGAGACCCCTTGTTCCAGCAGGCTACCTGACCATGTAGCCTGGACCTTTGGAACAAATGTGATGCCCCTTGTAGAACACACACACACCCTGTGGGAGCAGACCCATTACAGGGACAGTGGTCAATAGGCAGCCCAGCCACCAACAATGGCAACCTGCACCAGACCAACCCTACACCCCCTGGCCACCAGGGCCAAAACCAGGAGTGTGAGGCCAATACCCTCCAATTTCCCTGGCAAACCCTGAGATGACCTGACCCTCATCCCAATTGGTGGACAAGGAGCCCACCCAGTCCTGTGGCCCTGCCCACAACTACCCACATCACAGAAAATACACCACACCCACTGCTGCTATGGCTAACCCCCCTGAGGAATCCCACAACAGTTACACCCACTTGGTTTGTGTGTGAGGGAAGGGAAACATATGAGGCCAGCCTCAAGCACAGGGGTCACACCTGGCAACCACACAACCCTCACCACAACCTCCCATAGTCCACCACTGATCACCTCCCCAGGTCATGACAATAAGGATATAAAAAATGCTGAGGGGGAGTGTTGTTGTATTTGTATGCCTGTTTACTGTGTGATGTCTGTAACACTGTTATGCAACAGTGAATGTACCCTTACACTGTACACACCTTACCTGTACACCAGAGGGTGCTGCTGTTGGAGACCTAAGGGTTACCTGTATATAAAGGAGCTCACAGCTTGGTGCCCTCCCTCGAGGAGCAGCAAATAAAGGACTACAGGTCTACACAGTTTCACTATCATACCCTGCCTCGTGGAGTCATTTGCTAAAGGTCACATGCACTACCTTGGCCAATTTGATTTGTCCAATCAATATGAAGATTAAAATGGCCCATGGTTAATGCCGTACCTTTCTTACAAGCCTCAATTATTTCTTGATTTATACTCCGTCCAACAGTATAGCTACTGTTAGGGGGCCTATAGACTACGCCCACCAGTGACTTCTTCCCCTTATTATTTCTTGTCTCCACCCAACTGATTCTACATCTTGATCTTCTGAGCCAATATCATTTCTCACTACTGTACTGATCTCATCATTTATTAACAGAGCAACCCCACCTCCTTTTCCTTTCTGTCTATCCTTCCGAATTGTCAAATACTCCTGAATATTCAGTTCACAGCCCTGGTCACCTTGCAATCATGTCATACCCATTTATATCTATTTGTGGCGTTAACTCATCTATCTTGTTATGAATGCTGCGTGCATTCAGGTAAAGAGCTTTTCATTTTGACTTTTTATTATTTTTCCCTGCTTTGACCCAACTTTCTGATTCTTATTTTTATTCATTCTGTCACTTCCTGTCACACTCTGGTTATCATTTCCCCCACCACTACCCTGCTCTATTGCCTTCTCCTTGCTCTTTGACTTTTTTAATTTCCGATCCCATAAACCCTCTCCGCCATTATTTCGTTTAAAGCCCTCTCTACAGCCCTAGCTATTCGATTCGCCAGGACACTAACACCAGCCTGGTTCAAGTGAAGCCCATCCCAACAGAACAGCTCCATGTACTGGTGCTAATGCCCCATGAATCAAAACCCATTTCTCTCACACCAGTCTTTGAGCCACATTTATCCGATGCAAATTTGCTTGTGGCTCATGTAGTATTCCAGAGATTATTACCTTTGTGATTCTGCTTTTTAATTTAGCCCCTAGCTGTTCATAATCCCTCAGCAGAACTTCTTTCTTTGTTCTACCTATGTCATTGGACCACGACAACTGGATCTTCCCCCTCCCACTCCAAGTTCCTCTCCAACCTAGAGGAGATGTCCTTAACCCTGGCACCAGTCAGGCAACACAGCCTTTGGACTCATGCTCTCGGCTGCAGAGAACTGTATCTATCCCCCTAACTATACTGTCCCCTACCACTACAACATTTATTTTTACTCCCCGCACTTGAATGGCCTCCTGTACCACGGCGCTGTGGTCAGTTTGCTCATCCTCCCTGCAGTCCCTGCCCTCATCCACACAGGAGGCAAGAATCTCGTACCTGTTGGATAAGAGCAAGGGCCGAGGCTCCTCCATCACTACCTCCTGGGTCCCCATACCTGCCTCACTCGTACTCACACCTCCTGTCTCTGACCATGGACCAAATTTGAATTCATTAATCTAGGGGATGTGACTGCCTCCTGGAACACAGCGTCCAGGTAACTCTCCCCGTCCCTGATGTGTCGTAGTGTCTGCAGCTCGGACTCCAGCTCATCAATGCGGAGCCAAAGTTTCTCGAGCTGCAGACACTTGCTGTAGATGTGGTCGCCGTGGATCTCAATGGGATCAACCAGCTCCCACATGCTGCAGCTGCAGTAACACATCGCCTGCCCTGCCATCTCCAATGGATTTAATGAATTAAGTTTTCACGTTTTGAAAGTTTCGATTTTTAATCCGAGCTCTTAATTTAACCCAATGCCCAAGAAAAGAGAGAAAAACTGACCAACCAATCACTTCCCTGCTTTCCTGTGACATCACACTTTTAATCTTTTTACTTCTTATCCTCCCAGGTCAGTTGGTGCTGGTTGGGCTGGCTGCTCTGGCTGACTCACTCACGCCCTTTGTAGTGTCACCGCTCCTCCCACTCTCGCACTAGGGTTTATTTCTAGAGGGATAGAATTGAAAAGTAGGGAAGTTATGCTGAACCAGTATCGAACCTTGGTTAGACCACACTTGGAGTACTGTGTACAGTTCTGGTCGCCATATTAAAAAAAGGATATAGAGGCACTGGAGAAGTTGCAGACAAGATTTACAAGGATGATATCAGAAATGCGAGGGTATACATATCAGCAAAGGATGAACAGGCTAGGTCTCTATTCTCTTGAAAAAAGAAGGTTGAGGAGTGACCTAATAGAGGTCTTTAAAATTATGAAAGGTTTTGATAGAGTGGATACAGAGAGAATGTTTCCACCTGAGTATAACTAGAGGGCATCAATATAAGATAGTCACCAAGAAATACAATAGGGAATTCAGAAGAAACTTTTTTACCCAGAGAGTGGTGAGAATGTGGAACTCGCTACCACAGGGAGTGGTTGAAGTGAATAGTATAAATGCATTTAAGGGGAGGCAAGACAAGCATATGAGGGAGAAGGGAATATGCTGATAGATTTAGATGAGGAAAGACGGGAGGATGCTTGAGTGGAGCATAAACGCCGGCATGGACTGGTTGGGCCAAATGGCTTTAGGTGTTATATATCCAATGTAACCCTGTGTAATTATTAAGGACGTGGTAACAGGGCATTTAGAAAATAATAATAGAATTGGGCAGAGTCAACACGAATTTATGAAGGGGAAATCATGTTTGACGAATCTGTTAAGAGTTTTTTGAGGTTGTAACTCGCAGAATAGATAAGGGGGGACCAGTGGATGTGGTGTATTTGGATTTTCAGAAAGCATTCGATAAGGTGCCTACAAGAGATTATTAAACAAAATTAGAGCTCATGGGATTGAGGGTGATATACTAGCATGGTTTGAGGATTGGTTAACAGACGGAAAACAGAGAGTAGGAATAAACAGGTCATTTTTGGGTGCAGGCTGTAACTAGTGGGGTGCCGCAAGGATCGGTGCTTGGGCCCCAGCTATTCACAATCTATATCAATGATTTGGATGAGGGGACCAAATGTAATACAGGGTATATCCAAGTTTGCTGATGATACAAAGCTAGGTGGGAATATAAGTTGTGAGGAGGATGCAAAGAGGCTTCAAGGGGATATAGACAGGCTAAGTGAGTGGGCAAGAACATGGCAAATGGAATATTATGCAGAGAAATGTGATGTTATCCACTTTGGTCGGAAAAATAGAAAAGCTGAGTATTTAAATCAATTCGAATTGTAAAAAAGCACTGCCTTCTTAATTTGGTTACTAAAATTTTCTTTAAATTATAAATTGGAGTTATTAAGGTTGATTAACCTATTAAAACCAGACTTTCATTGTGGCCACAGTGAAATTCTGGTTATTTTAAATTATGTGGGGGTCTCTCGTTCCGGACATGAGGCTGTCACATTGTGAGGTTTTCACATTGGGAAAAAGAGGAAAAAAAGAGATCCAATTGTTCTAGCAGCGAACCCTACGTTTTGGGAGGATTTACGGGAAATACGCTGGCTGGCACGGTATCAAAACCTCTTCACATAGTCATAAATGGCAAGGGCACACATGTAAATTCTGAAAATGAGTACGTTACTTTTTTTAACCAATCGGATCTGCGTGGCCTGGATAGTGTAGCAGGGGCCAACGCAGAGCAAAACTTTGTTTATTTTATTTTACAGGGAAAAGGGGAAAAGGAGGAAAAAATGAAGAGTGTGCTCGTGCTTCTCTTGGGAATCGTGTGGTGCCAAAGTGTAACCTTCGAAGTAGATGGTCACCAAGCTGTGTAAATGGCTGAAGCTGAAACATACACTAACAAACTGTATTTTGCATGTCCTATTGACAGCTTAGCAGCTCTGAAAAAGGGGCAACAGGATGCAAGAATAATTTAGCTTTGGTAAAGGTGATAGAAGGTAGACGAATATGTGTAAAATGTAGCTTTGAGTCACCTGGGGAAAGTAATAAATGCACAATACCTAAATTACGTAATGCCACAGACACAGTACTGCTCACGCCTGAACCGGGAAAACCTAGTGTGAAAAGGTTAAATGTAGAACTGGTTGAATCTGTAAGATTGTACGAAACCTATCACTCTGTGAGTGACAGTATAGTCTACTGTTGGCCGAATTGGTATAAGTGATACGAAGACAGATATTATTGTGAGTTTGGGAATAATGCAGCAGGAAAGGGTGCGAGTAAAGAAGATGTAAACCATCGAGCTTCCGGTCGCCTGTCACTTTAATTCTCCACTCCACTCACACTCTGACCTCGTTGTCCTCGGCCACCTACAATGTTCCAATGAAGCTCAACGCAAGCTCGAGGAACAACACCTCATCTTTTGTTTAGTCACTTTACAGCCTTCCAAACTCAACATTGAGTTCGACAATTTCAGAGCGTAACTCCGCCCAAATTTTGTTCCCTTTCTTTTTTAACAAAAACTCCTCCCTTCCCGCCCCCCTTTCTTTATTTTAGTTTATTTCTCTCCATTTTCCGTGGCAGCTGAGAATCATTCTGCCATTCACACCCTATCGAGACTCACCTTTTGTTTCCTAATTGTGCTATTACCGTTTCAATTCGGCCCATCATCCCCTTTGTCTCTCAAATTTTTTCTGCCTCCCACTCTATTACAGACCTTCCCTTTTCTTTCCTCCCCTCCCCCTTTCAGAGTCACAGCCCTTCCTTAAGAATCTGTTTTTCAATATTTCAAACTATTGCCAGTTTTGACGAACAGTCTTTGACCTGAAACATTAACTCTGTTTCACTCTCTATAGATGCTGCCTGACCTGCTAAGATTTCTAGCATTTTCTGTTTTTATAAACTATAATAATGTATCAGTTAAAAACAACACCAAAGAATACAGAGGTAGGAATAGTGTTGAAATTCCCTCTCATAACTCCAAACCATCAGGAATATCCTGTTTAGAGTAGAAAACATTGGACATGTATTATATGGGACCCAAATAGTAACGGAGCACCAAAACAATGTTCCTTATGTAGCCTATAACCTCTCCGTGGGTGGATAGCTGGATTCCCACAGACCTAGTGGAATGTCAGCAAGTGAGAGAGACAGTAATTTCTCCCTATCGACTATGTGGCCATGAAGCATCAGAATGTGGATTCTCTGGGAAGAGGGCAAATTGTACCATACAATCTACATCAGGTGGAAATGGAGATGTTAACTCTGCTTATAGAGGGAATGGAATGTATTGTGTAACCGCAATTGTAAAATCTTTTATTAATGGAAATAATTTGACAAGCCCAACCTTTTGTATTGAGCCTGCTCATGTGGTATTGATAGGACATAGGATCCTACAACCTTTACACAGAGGAAAGGAAACTGGTATCGATGTATCAGACCCACTCTCTAATTTGAACATGGAAGAATTTGTTAATAAGTTTGACTATGATGTAGATTTACTTGAACCCGAAGTTCAGACTAAAATAACTACATTACTAAATGATCTTGATGTAACCCTGCATGTATTGTAGGAATTACAAATCACAAAGTGAAGTAAGGTAAGACATACAGAACATTAAAATTGTCCCATGGTGCAAACAATTATGGAATTTGGAAACTGCAGTTGCGATAAATCCTTGGATAAGAATTGTGCCTCATGTGTTAGTCATAAGCCAATTGATCATTGCGATCTATTTGCTATGGTGGAGAAAAGACGGCGGAAGAAGAAAAGACAGCAAAAGTTAATGCATCAGGTCTCGGCCCAGCAAAAACAGGAGAAGCTGGTTTAAAAGTGGCTGATTTTCCTGAGGAGTCAGTACACCAGTCACTTGGGAGTGGACTCTGTAATCAGACCTTCAGGCAGATCGCATTTAACTTAAAGTAAAGCAACAGTTAAAGGATTAACTGCACTGTGGAGACCAGATCTCGTATCAACTTGATGATCACGGCCGCACCAAGTCTGGAATGTGTAACGAGATAATGTATAGCGCCCTCTAGCTAGGAAGTAGCAATCATCATAACCATCATAGGCAGTCCCTCGGAATCGAGGAAGACTTGCTTCCGCTCTTAAAATCAATCCTTAGATGTCTGAACAACCCAATACGAGAGCCACAGTCTCTGTCACAGGTGGGACAGATAGTCGTTGAGGGAGAGGGTGGGTGGGACAGGTTTGCCGCACGCTCTTCCCGCTGCCTGCACTTGATTTCTGCATGCTCTCAGTGATGAGACTCGAGGTGCTTAGCGCCCTCCTGGATGCACTTCTTCCACTTAGGGCGGTTTTTGGACAGGGACTCCCAGATGTCAGTGGGGATGTTGCACTTTTTAAGGGAGGCTTTGAGGGTGTCCCTGTAACGCTTCCTCTATCCACTTTTGGCTCATTTGCCATGAAGGAGTTCCGAGTAGAACTCTTGCTTTGGGAGTCTCCTGTCTGGCATGCGAACTATGTGGCCTGGCCAGCGGATCTGAAAAAGTGTGTTCAGTGCTTCAATGCTGGGGATGTTAGCCTGGACGAGGACGCTAACGTTGGTGCCAGGGGATTTGTAGGATCTTGCGGAGACATTGTTGGTGGTATTTGTAAAGTCCTGACCCTGCAGTACAGGCTTACACGAGGCACATGCTGAAGTCAAGGTCACTCAGGACCTGCACCTTTATTTCACAGCTCTCGAATGCCACACTTGCCTGAGACCTGCCTTTATATACCTGTGTAGGACAGGTGTGCAGTGTCTCCTGCAAGTGCACCCCTGGTGGTAAGGTATGCTTGTGGTTACAGGTCAGATCTAGTTACAGTCATGTACAGCATGGTAAGATACAGTTATATACAGTGGTGTGTGATACATGACATCACCCTCCCCCAAGGTCTTATTGTCTTTATAGATTCAGTCTCTCAGGTGGTCTACGCTCTCGTGTGGAGCGTCTTAGTTGTGGTTCAGTTGTTTGCCTTGGTGCCTGTTTTTCTTTCGGTGTGATTGCTGGTATCTCGCCTGGGCTGTCTGTTTCATTCAGTATGATTGCTGGTATCGCACCTGGGCTGTCTGTTGAGACTGCCCTTTCCTCAGGCTGTTCCCTCTGTCTGTCCACCAGGTGTGATGTGAGTTCCACATTGTAGTCTGCCTCTGGTTCTGCAGTGTTGTTGGTGAATCTACTTTTTACCTGGTCTACATGGCTCCGGCAGGTTTGGCCATTGTCCATTTGTACAACCAGTAGCCTGTTTCCTTCCTTGCCTGTTACTGTCCCTGCAAGCCATTTGGGACCCCTGCCATACTTTAGCACAAATACTTTGTCGCCGATCTCATTCCACCTCCCCCTCGACTTTTGGTAATGGTACTCAGTTAGCTTCCGGCACTTTGCCTCAACAATTTCATGCATGTCTGGGAGGATTAACGAGGGCCTGGTCTTTAAGGTCCGTTTCATCAATAGTTGCGTGGGGGGAACCCCAGTCAAAGAATGCGGACGAGATCTTTATGCCAGCAGCAGTCGCGACAGGCGGCTCTGCAGCGTGGGACTTTGGATTTTAAGCATGCCTTGTTTAATGATTTGCACTGCTTGCTCCGCCTGGCCATTGGAGGCCGGCTTGAACGGTGTCGTCTTAGCATGATTTATGCCGTGGTCAACTATAAAATCTTGGAATTCTGCGCTGGTGAAGCACGGACCATTGTCACTGACCAATATGTCAGGAATTCCATGTGTGGCAAACATGGTTGTAAGGCTCTCCACAGTGGTGGAAGTGATGATCGAGTTTAAAATGGTGCATTTGATCCACTTTGAAAATGCATCGCCGACTACGAGGAACATTTTGCCCATGAATGGGCCCGCATAGTCTACGTGCACCCGCGACCACGGTTTGGTGGGCCAGGGCCAGGGGCTCAGGGGGGCCTCCCTGGGGGCATTGCTGAGTTGGGCACAAATGGTGCACCGCCGGACGCAGAGCTCCAAGTCCGCGTCAATGTCAGGCCACCAGATGTGGGATCTAGCTATGGCCTTCATGAGAACGATCCCCGGGTACTCGCGATGGAGCTCCCGGACAAACGCCTCTGCCTCGCAAAGGCATGACTACTCGGCTGCCCCACATCAGGCAGTCTGCCTGTAGTGATAGTTCATGCATGCGTCTATGGAAAGGTTTGATCTCCTCGGGGCAGGCATCGCGAGCCTCTGCCCAGTCACCAGTTAAAACACATCTTTTGACTAAGGATAACGTGGGGTCGCTGGTCGTCCAGGCTCTGATTTGGCGAGCCGTCATGGGCGAACCTGTGGACTCAAAGGCATTGATTGCCATGACTATCTCACAGTCCTGTTCGTCGGACCCTTCCATGGTCGCCAGGGGTAGCCTGCTAAGCGCGTTGGCACAATTGTCTGTGCCTGGTCTGTGCCTTATTGTGTAGTCATAAGACGCCAGCATGAGTGCCCACCGCTGAATGCGCGCCAAGGCGTTGGCGTTGATTGCCTTGCACTCGGATAGTAGGGACGTGAGGGGTTTGTGGTCGATTTCTAACGGAAACTTGGCCCTGAAAAGGTATTGGTGCATCTTTTTGACACCGTACACGCACGCGAGCACCTCCTTCTCAACCATACCGTACCCGCGCTCCGCCCGCAAAAGTGACCTGGAGGCATAAGCAATGGGTTGTAATTTACCCGCACCATTGACATGCTCTAAATCGCACCCGTCCCCGTACGCTGACGCATCACATGTAAGAACTAGCTTTTTACCTGGGTCAAAAAAAGTCAAAACACTGTTGGAACATAGAAGGTTGTGTGCCTTATTGAAGGCGCGTTCTTGGGCGTCCCCCAAAACCAATCGCACTCCTTTCTGAGTAGCACGTGGAGAGGCTCCAGCAGCGTGCTCAAGTTCTGCATAAAGTTCCCAAAGTAATTGAGTAGCTCGAGAAAGGCGCGCAGTTCCGAGACATTCCGGGGCCTGGGTGCCAGATGAATTGCTTTGGTTTTGGATTCTGTTGGGCGGATTCCATCAGCGGCAATCCTTCTGCCCAAAAATTCAACCTCGGGCGCGAGAAACAGACACTTAGATTTCTTAACTCTTAGGCCTACCCGATCCAATCGCTTTAGTACTTCCTCCAAATTGCGGAGATGGGAGTCGGTGTCCCTGCCCGTGATGAGTATGCCGTCTTGAAATACGATCGTCCCTGGGATGGACTTGAGCAGACTCTCCATGTTGCGCTGGAATATAGCAGCTGCCGACCTGATGCCGAATGGGCATCGATTGTACATGAAAAGGCCTCGATGTGTGTTGATGGTGGTGAGTAGCTTAGACTCTTCGGTCAGTTCTTGCGTCATAAATGCAGATGTGAGATCTAGTTTCAAGAAAAGTTTTCCTCCAGCCAATGCGGCAAATAGGTCCTCCGCTCTGGGCAGTGGGTATTGGTCCTGTAGGGAGACTCTGTTTATGGTAGATTTGTAATCCCCACCGATTCATACGGATCCATCAGGCTTCATGACAGGGATGATGGGACTTGCCCAGTCGCTAAATTCCACGGGTGAGATAATGCCTTCCCGCAGAAGCCAGTCCAGTTCATGTTCAATCTTTTCCCTCATCACATAAGGCACAGCTCTAGCCTTGTGATGGACCGGTCTAGCATCCTGTGTGATGTAGATTTTAACTTTAGCCCCTTTGAAGGTGCCCACACCTGGCTGAAAGAGATGTTCAAATTGTCTTAGAACTGTTGAGCAGGGGGTCCGTCCCTCTGATGACATGGCGTGAACATCATCCCATTTCCAATTTAGTTTTGCCAGCCAGCTTCTCCTCAACAGTGCTGGGAGATCTCCGGGGACAATCCATAGGGGAAGTGTGACTGAGAGCATGGCGCTGCCAAGGACTGGGACGATTTCTTTGGTATAGGTCCTTAGTTTGGTGTCAACCCTTGTGAGTTTTGGTCTGTTGCTTTTGTGCGGCCACAGCTGTTCAAATTGTTGGACGCTCATGAGAGATTGACTCACTCCCGTGTCCAGTTCCATGTTGACGGGTATCCCGTTGAGTAGGACCCTCATCATTATTGGCGGCGTCTTGCTGTAAGAACAGTGGACATTGATCGTGTTGACCTGCTGTACCTCGGTGTCCCGGGCACTGTCCCCACCGTCTTCTGGTCCGCTTTTCGATCCTTCCGATTTATATACCAGCCGAGCTGCTGTTTTTCTGCACATGCGGGCCAGATGCCATGTAGAGTTGCAGTTTCTGCAAACGGCATGCTGAAATCGACACCCCATTGTATTTCTCATCTGAGCCGTTGGTAGCCATTCTGTGGATTCTGTGATCCCGTAACTCGTCGCCACTGTAAAGTCCTGAACCTGCAGTACAGACTTACTCGAGGCACATGCTGAAGTCAAGGTCACTCAGGACCTGCACCTTTATTTCACAGCTCTCGAATGCCACACTTGCCTGAGACCTGCCTTTGTATACCTGTGTAGGACAGGTGTGCAGTGTCTCCTGCAAGTGCACCCCTGGTGATAAGGTATGCTTGGGGTTACAGGTCATATCTAGTTACAGTCATGTATAGCATGGTAAGATACAGTTATATACAGTGGTGTGAGATACATGACAGTTTTTCTCCAGCAACTTGAGATGTCTACTGTATATGGTCCACGTCTCTGAGCCATACAGGAGAGTGGGTATTACTACAGCCCTGTAGACAATGAGCTTGGTGACAGTTTTGAGGGCCTGGTCTTCAAACACTCTTTTCCTCAGGCGGCCGAAGGCTGCACTGGAGACAGTGTTGGATCTTGTCGTCAATGCCTGCTCTTGTTGATAGGAGGCTCCCGAGATAAGGGAAGTGGTCCATGTTGTCCAGGGCCGCGCCATGGATTTTGATGACTGGGGGGCAGTGCTGTGTGGCGAGGACAGGCTGGTGGAGGACCTTTGTCTTGCTGATGTTTAGCGTAAGGCCCATGCTTTCATATGCCTCAGTAAATACGTCGACTATATCCTGGAGTTCAGCCTCTGTGTGTGCACAGACGCAGGCGTCGTCCGCATACTGTAGCTCGACGACAGAGATTGGGGTGGTCTTGGACCTGGCCTGGAGACGGCGAAGGTTGAACAGGTTCCCACAGGTTCTGTAGTTTAGTTCCACTCCAGCGGGGAGCTTGTCAACTGTGAGGTGGAGCATGGCAGCGAGGAAGATTGAGAAGAGGATTGGGGCGATGACGCAGCCCTACTTGACCCCGGTGCGGACGTAGATTGGGTCTGTGATGGATCCGTTGGTAAGGATTACGGCCTGCATGTCGTTGTGGAGCAGGCGGTAGCGATATATCTAGGAGCTGGCAATATAATGTATAGCGCCCTCTAGCTAGGAGGTCATCATAGGCGGTCCCTCAAACGAGGATGACTTGCTTCCTTCCACAAGAGTTCACAGATGTTTCAATGAAGGACCCGATGTTCCAGTCCTGAACTCTAATTGAGAGGGTGGAAGATACCTGTGCGTGGATTTTTTTAACGTGTGGCTCTGGAACATCGTGGGCCAGCCCGACCTGTGTGAGAACACCACTGCATGCCGGGGCTATGGAGTTGGAGCGCCAGGAGGTAGCGGTATAATTTTTAGTGCCCTCTAGCTAGGAGGTTCTCGGCCTTTTGGCTAAGATCTGCATAACCAACCTGACCAGCCACCATGACTTCCGGGTGGTTTCTCCCTGGTCAGGAAGGTATATGCTTACATTTTTGTAAACAGGAGGTGGGTGGGATTGGTGACCCATCCACCTCCACGGAGGTGTGTGGGGGACCTGACCCATCCACCTCCATGGCACGAACCTGGTATTGCAGTACTTCCAGGAACGGTGCAGTGGCTCTAGGCCTTTTGGCTAAGAGCATTGGCGCAGAGTGATCCTTGACTGGTGCAGGGTGACCTCTGGCGTTTGTGACTTGACAAAGAATTGGAAACGATTGGCTATGAATTTATAAAAAAAAAGGTATTGATATAATTTTTAGCGCCCTCTAGCTCGGAGGTATAGGGAGCTGTATTGAGAGAGAAGGTCTGTGAAGGAACGCCATCTTAAGTTCCACTTGGCTGTCTGAGATCTCCCAAATAAATAGAGTTAAGTTGAACTAAGAGTGTTCAAGAGACTATAAAATAGAGTGGTTGCCTCATCCTTTTGAAATGCTAATGTCAACCTTGTGCAAGATTCATTGTCACGGGTAGGACCTTCTGTATTATAAAAGGATTGTGTTTAGGGATGAACTTTGGCAACTTGCAAGGCAAACTGCGGGCGGTCTTGGTCAACCGCACACATATGGAAACTTATGTCCCTGAGTGACTGCTGGGGTGAGTAAAGTTTAAAGGTAAAGAGAGTTACTGTTCGAAGTTAAAGAGGACAATGCAGTGACGTTTGTTATCCTTCGTGTGATAAAGTTAAACGGCGCGAATCACTTTCCGGCTGGGATGTCACTATCCCCGGGGGAGGGGTTACTGTCCGGGAGGGGGGTCCCCTGTCCGGAAGGAGGGGTCACTGTCCGGGAGGAGGGTTTGCGGAAGTCCTGGGGAAGTCGCGTCGAGCCGGAAGCGGACGTTGTGCCGGGCCTGAAGCGGAAGCTGTGGCGAGCCGGGCGGTGCGGGAGGAGGCACCATGGAGCTGGGGAGCGGCGGAGCGGCGAGAGAGCGGACAGGCACCGGGGTCGGGCCCCGCTCCTCCAGCCTCGTGAGCGCGGCCGGCACCAACGGCAAGGCGGTAGTGTGCGAGCGCTGCGGCTCCCGGGTGCTGAGCCCGGGGACAGCGCGGTACCACCGGAGAGAGGTGGGTGGGCGCCGGAACCTCACTGCTCTGGGCCTCATACTTGATCTGCAGGTTCAGTGCGCTCAGTCAGCAGCACTCTGAATCCAGGCTGTCACTCGAGGGCGGTGCTGAGGGAGCGCCGCACTGTCGGAGGGGCGGTACTGAGGGAGCGCTGCACTGACGGAGGAAGGGGCAGTACTGAGGGAGTGCCTCACTGTGGGAGGGGCAGTACAGAGGGAGTGTTGCATTGTCGGAGGGGCAGTGCTGAGGGAGCGCCGCACTGTCGGAGGGGCAGTACGGAGGGACCATACTGTCGGAGGGGCGGTACTGAGGGAGCGCCGCACTGTCGGAGTGGTAGTACTGAAGGAGTGTTGCATTGTCGGAGAGGCGGCACTGAGGGAGTGTTGCATTGTCGGAGGGACGTTACTGAGGGAGTGTCGGAGGGACCTTACTGAGGGAACCCCGCACTGTCGGGGGGGGGCGGTGCTGAGGGAGCGCCGCACTGTCGGGGGGGGGGCGGTGCTGAGGGAGCGCCGCACTGTGCGGGGGGGGGGCGGTGCTGAGGGAGCCCCCGCGCTGTCGGGGGGGGGTGGCGGTGCTGAGGGAGCCCCGCACTGCCGGGGGGGGGGGGGGGGGGCGGCGGTGCTGAGGGAGCTCCGCACTGTCGGGGGGGCGGTGCTGAGGGAGCGCCGCACTGTCGGAGGGGCGGTGCTGAGGGAGCGCCGCACTGTCGGAGGGGCGGTGCTGAGGGAGCGCCGCACTGTCGGGGGGGCGGTGCTGAGGGAGCTCCGCACTGTCGGGGGGGCGGTGCTGAGGGAGCTCCGCACTGTCGGAGGGGCGGTGCTGAGGGAGCTCCGCACTGTCGGGGGGGCGGTGCTGAGGGAGCGCCGCACTGTCGGGGGGGCGGTGCTGAGGGAGCTCCGCACTGTCTGAGGGGCGGTGCTGAGGGTGCCCCGCACTGTCGGGGGGGGGGGGCGGTGCTGAGGGAGCCCTGCACTGTCGGGGGGGGGGGGGGGGGGCCGCGGTATTGAGGGAGCGCCGCACTGTCGGAGGGGCGGTGCTGAGGGAGCGCCGCACTGTCGGAGGGGCGGTGCTGAGGGAGCTCCGCACTGTCGGAGGGGCGGTGCTGAGGGAGCTCCGCACTGTCGGAGGGGCGGTGCTGAGGGAGCGCCGCACTGTCGGAGGGGCGGTGCTGAGGGAGCTCCGCACTGTCGGAGGGGCGGTGCTGAGGGAGCGCCGCACTGTCGGAGGGGCGGTGCTGAGGGAGCGCCGCACTGTCTGAGGGGCGGTGCTGAGGGTGCCCCGCACTGTCGGGGGGGGGCGGTGCTGAGGGAGCCCCGCACTGTGTGTGTGGGGGGGGGGGGGGGGGGGGGGGGCGCGGTGCTGAGGGAGCCCCGCACTGTCGGGGGGGGGGGGGGGCGCGGTGCTGAGGGAGCCCCGCACTGTGCATGGGGGGCGGGGGGGGCGGTGCTGAGGGAGCCCCGCACTGTCGGGGGGGGGGGGTGCTGAGGGAGCCCCGCACTGTCGGGGGGGGTGGCGGTGCTGAGGGATCCCCCGCACTGTCGGGGGGGGTGGCGGTGCTGAGGGATCCCCCGCACTGTCGGGGGGGCGGCGGCGGTGCTGAGGGAGCCCCGCACTGTCGGGGGGGGGGGGGTGCTGAGGGAGCCCCGCACTGTCGGGGGGGGGGGGGGGGGGTGTGGTGGTGCTGAGGGAGCCCCGCACTGTCGGGGGGGGTGGCGGTGCTGAGGGATCCCCCGCACTGTCGGGGGGGGGGGGGGGGGGTGTGGTGGTGCTGAGGGAGCCCCCGCACTGTCGGGGGGGGGGGGGGGGCGGTGCTGAGGGAGCCCCGCACTGTGCGGGGGGGGGCGGCGGTGCTGAGGGAGCCCCCGCGCTGTCGGGGGGGGTGGCGGTGCTGAGGGAGCCCCGCACTGTCGGGGGGGGGGCGGTGCTGAGGGAGCTCCGCACTGTCGGGGGGGCGGTGCTGAGGGAGCTCAGCACTGTCGGAGGGCCGGTGCTGAGGGAGCTCCGCACTGTCGGAGGGGCGGTGCTGAGGGAGCGCCGCACTGTCGGAGGGGCGGTGCTGAGGGAGCGCCGCACTGTCGGAGGGGCGGTGCTGAGGGAGCGCCGCACTGTCGGAGGGGCGGTGCTGAGGGAGCGCCGCACTGTCGGAGGGGCGGTGCTGAGGGAGCGCCGCACTGTCGGAGGGGCGGTGCTGAGGGAGCGCCGCACTGTCGGAGGGGCGGTGCTGAGGGAGCGCCGCACTGTCGGAGGGGCGGTGCTGAGGGAGCGCCGCACTGTCGGAGGGGCGGTGCTGAGGGAGCGCCGCACTGTCGGAGGGGCGGTGCTGAGGGAGCGCCGCACTGTCGGAGGGGCGGTGCTGAGGGAGCGCCGCACTGTCGGAGGGGCGGTGCTGAGGGAGCGCCGCACTGTCGGAGGGGCGGTGCTGAGGGAGCGCCGCACTGTCGGAGGGGCGGTGCTGAGGGAGCGCCGCACTGTCGGAGGGGCGGTGCTGAGGGAGCGCCGCACTGTCGGAGGGGCGGTGCTGAGGGAGCGCCGCACTGTCGGAGGGGCGGTGCTGAGGGAGCGCCGCACTGTCGGAGGGGCGGTGCTGAGGGAGCGCCGTACTGTCGGAGAGGCGGTAGAGGGCTGTCGCACTGTGGGAGGAGCAGTACTGCGGGAGTGTTGCATTGTCGGAGGGGCGGTACCGAGGGAGCATACTGTCGGAGGGGCGGTACCGAGGGAGTGCTGCACTGTCGCAGGGGCGGTACCGAGGGAGCACCGCACTGACGGAGGGCGGGGCAGTACCGAGGGAGCGCCGCACTGTCGGAGGGGCACTACCGAGGGAGCGCCGCACTGTCGGAGGGGCAGTACTGAGGGAGCGGCGCACTGTCAAGTGCCATCTTTTGAATGAGACGTTAAACCGAGGCCCCATCTGCTCTCTCAGGTGGACATAACAGATCCCATCGCCACTATTTCGAAGAAGAGCAGGGGAGTCCTGGCCAATATTTATCCCTCAATCAACGTAATAAAAACAGAATTTCTGGTCATTATCACATTGCTTTTTATGGGAGCTTGCTGTGCCCTAAACGTACTTGACTGGCTGTTAAGCATTTTGGGATGTCTTGAGGTTGTGAAAGGCGCTCAGAAATGTATTCACAGGATGACTGTCCCACAAGCTGGCAGTGTCCACGGAACAGGAGGAGGCCATTCAGCCCCTCATGTCTGTTCCGCCATTCAATTGGATAATGGCTGATCGGTACCATTTACCTGCCTTTACTCCATATCACTCAATACTCTTACCCAAAGATGTTTTATAAGTACATTAAGAGCAAGAAGATAATTAAAGTGTAGGGCCAATTAGAGACCATAAAGGTAATCTGAGTGTGGAGGCGGAAGATGTGGGTATGGTTCTTAATGAATACTTTGCATCTGTTTTCACAGAAGAGAGGGGCGGTGCAGATACTGCAATCAGGGAGGAGGATTGTGAAATATTAGATTAAATAAACATAGTGAGAGGAAGTATTAAGGGGTTTAGAAGCTTTGAAAGTGGATAAATCCCTAGATCTGGATTAAATATATCCCAGGCTGTTAAGAGAAGCAAAGGAGGAAATAGCAGAGGCTCTGACCATCATTTTCCAATCCTCTCTGGCTACAGTGTGGCACTGGAAGACTGCAGGCCAGTCAGCCTAACCTCGGTGGTGGAAAAATTATTGGAAAAAATTCTGAGTGACAGGATAAATCTTCATTTAGAAAGACACTGATTAATCAAGGACAGTCAGCATGGATTTATTAAGGGAAGGTTGTGTCTGACTAACTTGATTGAATTTTTTGAGGGTGTATCACAGAGGGTCGATAAGGGTAGTGCATTTGATGTATATGTAAGAAGGAGCAGGAATAGGCCATTTAGCCCCTCAAGCCTGCTCCACCATTCCATAAGATCATGGCTGGGCTGATCTGATCATGAGCTTAGCTCCATTTCCCTGCCCGCTCCCCATAACCCTTGACTCCCTTATCCACAGCTCTCGGGTAGAAAATTCCAAAGATTCACGACCCTGTGAGAGATGAAATTCCTCCTCATTTCCGTTTTAAATGGGCAACCCCTTATTCTGAAACTATGTTTTAGATTTCCCCCACGAGGGGAAACATCCTTTCTGCATCTACCCTGTCAAGCCCTCTCAGAATCTTATACATTTCAATAAGATCACCTCCCATTCTTCTAAACTCCAATGAGTATAGGCCCAATCTGCTCAACCTTTTTTCATAAGACAACCCCTTCATCTCAGGAATCTACCTAGTGAACCTTCTCTGAACTGCCTCCAATGGAAGTATATCCCTCCTTAAATAAGGAGACCAAAACTGTACGCAGTACTCCAGGTATGGCCTCACCAATGCCCTGTACAGTTGTAGCAGGACTTCCCTGCTTTTATACTCTATCCCCTTTGTAATAAAGGCCAACATTCCATTTGCCTTCCTGATCACTTGCTGTACCTGCATACTAACTTTTTGTGTTTCATGTACAGGGATCCCCAGATCCCTCTGTACCTCAGCATTTTGTAATTTCTCTCCATTTAAATAATAATTTACCTTTTACTTTTCCTACCAAGTGGATAACCTCACATTTTCCCACATTATTCTCCATCTACCAAATTTTTGGCCACTCACTTAGCCTTTTGCATATTATTTGCATCCTCCTCACAACTTGTTTTCCCACCCATCTTTGTATCATCAGCAAATTTGGCTACATTACACTCGGTCCCTTCATCCAAGTCATTAATATAGATTGTAAATAGTTGAGGACCCAGCACCGATCTCTGTGGCAGCCCACTAGTTACAGTTTGCCAACCGGAAAATGACATATTTATCCTGACTCTCTGTTCTGTTAGCCAATCCTCTATCCATGCTAATATATTATCCCCAACCCCGTGTGCAGTAACCTTATCGAATGCCTTCTGAAAATCCAAATACATGACATCTACTGGTTCCCCTTTATTCACCCTGCTCATTGCATCAAAGAACTCCAGCAAATTTGTCAAACGTGATTTCTCTTTCATAAAACCTGACTCTGCTTGACTATTATGATTTTCTAAATGTCCTGATATTACTTCCTTAATAATGGACTCCAGCATTTTCCCAATGACAGATGTTAGGCTAACTGGTCGATAGTTTCCTGCTTTCTGTCTCCCTCCTTTCTTAAATAGGGGTGTTACAAATGCAGTTTACTGATCTGTTGGGACCTCAGAATACAGGGAATTTTGGTAGATTACAACCAATGCATCCACGATCTCTGCAGCCATTTTTAAGACCCTAGGATGCAGGCCATCAGGTGCAGGGGACTTGTCCAACTTTAGTCCCATTAGTTTGCCTAGTACTTTTTCTCTAGTGATAGTGATTGTTTTACGTTCCCCCCCTCCCCCTATCAATAGCCCCTTGATTATCAATTATTGGGATGCTTTTTATGTCTTCTACCATGAAGACAGATTTGTTCAAAGTTTCTGCCATTTCCCTGTTTCCCATTATTAATTCCCCAGTCTCATCCTCCAGAGGATCAATGTTTACTTCAGCTACTCTCTTCCTTTGTATATACCTGTAGAAGCTCTTATTATCTGTTTTTATATTTCTTGCTAGTTTACTCTCATCATCTATCTTCGCCCTCATTTTTTAGTCGTCCTTTGCTGGTTTCTAAACATTTCCCAATCCTCTGGTCTCCCACTATTCTTCACAACATTGTATGCCTTTGTTTTCAATTTGATTCCATCCTTTTCTTCCTTAGTTAGCCACGGATGGTTCATCCTTCTCCAAGAGTCTTTCTTTCTCACTGGAATATATCTTTGCTGAGAGTTTATGAAATGTCTCCCACTGCTTTTCTACTGTCTTACCCTTTAATCTATTTTCCCAGTTCACTTTAACCAACTCTGCCTTCATACCTTTGTAATTGCCTTTATTTAAGTTTAGGACACTAGTTTGAGACCTAGCTTTCTCACCCTCAAACTGAATTTGAAATTCTTCCATGCTATGATCACTCTCCCCAAGAGGATCCTTTACTATGAGATCATGAATTAATCTTGTCTCTTTACACAGTACCAGATCTAAAATAGTCTGCTCCCTGGTTGGTTCCACAACGTATTGTTCTAGGAAATCATCCTGAATACACACTATGAACTCTTCCTCAAGGCTAACTTTGCCAATTTGATTTGTCCAATCAATATGAAGATTAAAATCACCCATGATTATTGCCGTACCTTTCTTACAAGCCTCTATTATTTCTTGACTTTTACTCTGCCCTACAGTGTAGCTACTGTTAGGAGGCCTATAGACTACATCTACCAGTGACTTCTACATATTGATGATCTGAGCCAATATAATTTCTCACTGCTGCACTGATCTCATCTTTTATTAACAGAGATACTCCACCTCCTTTTCCTTTATGCCTATTCTTCCAAAATGGCAACTACCCCTGAATATTCAGTTCCAGCCTTGGTCACCTTGCGACCACATCTCAGTAATGGCTATCAGTTCATACCCATTTATTTCTATTTGTGCCATCAACTCATCTATCTTGTTACGAATGCTTCGTGCATTCAAATAAAGAGCTTTTAATTTTGTCTTTTTACCATTTTTCCCTACTCGGACCCCACTTTCTGATGCACTCTTATGTTTATATGCTCTGTTCCTTCCTGTCACACTCTGGTATCATTACCCTGATCGTTACCCTGCACTATTGCCTTCTCCTTTTTGACTTTTAAAATTTCCACTCACCTGATCCCATTCCCCCCACCCCCACCCCCCCGCCCCCCACCACCACTATTTAGTTGGGGGAGTACAAAGAAATGTTGTAGAGATGAGGGATGGTATAGTTAGGATGATAGATACTCTTCTTTGCAACCGTGAGCGTGAGTCCCGAAGGCTGAGTTGCCTGCCCGGTTCTAGAGTTAAGGACATTTCCTCTGGGCTGGAGAGGAACTTGGAGTGCTTATTCAATTCACCAGGATACTGGTCCGAGCCTGGTTCAAGTGAAGCACGTCCCGAAGTAACAGCTCCCTCTTATCCCAGTACTGGTGCCAGTGCCCATGAATCAAAACCCATTTCTCCCACACCAGTTTTTGAGCCACGCGTTCATCGCTCTGATCTTATTTACCCTATGCAAATTTGCTCGTGGCTCAGGTAGTAATCCAGAGATTATTACCTTTGTGGTTCTGTTTTTTAATTTAGCCTCTAGCTGCTCATACTCCCTCAGCAGGACCTCTTTCTTTGTTCTACTTGTGTCATTGGCACCTACGTGGACCACGACAACTGGATCTTTCACCTCCCACTCCAAGTACCTCTCCAGCCCAGAGGAGATGTCCTTAACCCTGACACCGGGCAGGCAACACAGCCTTCGGGACTCATGCTCTCAGCTGCAGAGAACAGTATCCCCCTAATATACTGCCCCCTACCACTACAACATTTAGAAACATAGAAATTTACAGTGCAGAAGGAAGCCATTTTGGCCCATCGTGTCCGCCTTGGCCGACAAAGAGCCACACGGCCCTCAGTCAGCAGCCCTGAAGGTTATATATAAACCAATGAACAATGGCGCAAAGGTAAAGAGCACCCAGCCCAACCAGTCCACCCCACACAACTGCGACACCCCTTACACTAAAACATTCTACATTCCACCCCAACCAGAGCCATGTGATCTCCTGGGAGAGGCAAAAACCAGATAAAACCCCAGACCAATTTGGGGAAATAAAATCTGGGAAAATTCCTTTCCGACCCATCCAGGCGATCGAAACTACTCCAGGAGATCATCCTGGCCGTATTCTATTCTCTGCAGTACTTACCATTATACCTGCGGCGGCCAACAAGAGGTTATCCAGTCTAATCCCAATTACCAGCTCTAGGTCTGTAACCCTACAAGGTTTAAGTGCCCATCCAACCATCTTTTAAATGTGTTGAGAGTGTCTGCATCCACCACTCTTCCAGGCAGAGAGTTCCAGACCCCCACAACCCTCTGCGTGAAGAAGCCCCCCCCCTCAAATCCCCTCTGAACCTTCCACCTCAAAACTATGCCTCCTCGTAACAGACCCCTCCACCAATGGAAATAGGCCCTTGTTATCCACTATATCCAGGCCCCTCAATATTTTGTACACCTCAATGAGGTCTCCTCTCACCCTCCTCTGTTCCAATGAGAACAAACCCAATCTGTCCTCATAGCTAAGATTCTCCATTCCAGGCAGCATCCTAGTAAATCTCCTCTGCACCCTCTCTAGTGCAATCACATCCTTCCTATAATATGGCGACCAGAACTGCACACAGTACTCCAGCTGTGGCCTAACCAAAGTATAAAATTTAAGCATAATCTCCCTGCTCTTATATTCTCTGCCTCGGCCAATAAAGGCAAGCATTCTGTATGCCTTCTTAGCCACCTTATCCACCTGGCCTGCTACTTTCGGGGATCTGGGGAAAGCACTCCAAGGTCCTTTTGTTCATCTACACTATTAAGTGGCCTGCTGCTTAATGTGTATTCCCTTTCCTTATTAGCCCTCCCAAAGTACATTACCTCACACTTCTCTGAATTAAATTCCATTTGCCACTGCTCTGCCCACCTGACCAGTGGATTGATATCCTCCTGCAGCCCATGACTTTCCTCTTCATTATCAACCACACGGCCAATTTTCGTGTCATTTGCAAACTTCTTAATCATACTCTCAATATTCAAATCTAAATCATTGATAGATACCACAAAAAGCAAGGGACACAGCACTGAGCCCTGTGGACCCCACTGGAAACAGCCTTCCAGTCACAAAAACACCCATCAACCATTACTCTTTGCTTCCTGCCTGAGCCAATTTGCCATTTGCTTGGATTCCATGAGCTTTTACTTTCATGATCAATCTGCCATGTGGGACCTTATCAAAAGCCTTGCTAAAATCTATTTAGCAATATTTAGCATTAATTAAATACATTAGAGATGGCAGGGCGGGCGACGTGTTGCAGGTGTAGCATGTGGGAGATGGTGGACACCAGTGTGATCCACGGCGACCACATCTGTGGTAAGTATCTGCAGCTCGAGGAACTTTGGCTCCAAGTTGATGAGCTGCAGTCCGAGCTTCAGACACTGCGGTACATCAGGGAGGGGGGGGGGAGTTACCTGGATGCTGCGTTCCAGGAGGCAGTCACACCCCTTAGGTTAAATAATTCAAATTTGGTCTGTGGTCAGGGACAGGAAGGTGTGACTACAAGTGAGGCATATATGGGGGACCCAGGATGTAATGATGGAGGAGCCTCAGCCCTAGCTCTTGTCCAACGGGTACGAGGTTTTTACTCCCTGTGTGGACGAGAGCAGGGATTGCAAGGAGGATGAGCAAACTGACCACAGCACCGTGGTACAGAGGGCCATTCAATTTGGGGGAGGCTGAGGGCTACGTGGATAGCACGTTTCAGGAAGTGGTCACCCCACAGCTTAAAAGCGTGCAGGCAGGAGGGAAGTGGGTGACCACCAGACGAAGTAAAAACGCTAGACAGGTAGTGCAGGAGTATCCCCGCGAGTCCATCTCGCTTTCAAACCGATATTCTCTTCTGAGCACCAGTGAGGGCGATGGTGCCTCTGGGGAGTGCAGCCAGAGCCAAGTCCAAGGCACCACGGGTGGCTCAGCTGCACGGGGGGGCGAAGAAGAGTAAAAGAGCTCTAGTGATAGGGATTCTATAGTTAGGGGAATAGAGAGGCGTTTCTGTGGTATATATTAATGATTTAGACTTGAATGTAGGGGTATCAGGAAGATATCAATAGACTGGTCAGATGGGCAGAACAGTGGCAGATGGAATTCAATCCGGAGAAGTATGAGGTAATGCATTTATGGAGGGCTAACAAGGCAAGGGAATACACATTAAATGGTACGACACTGAGAAGTGTAGAGGAACAAAGGGATCTTGGAGTGCTTGTCCACAGATCCTTGAAGGCCAGGTAAATAAGGCGGTTAGGAAGGCATACAAGAATGTTTGCCTTTATTAGCCAAGGCATTGAATACAAGAGCAGGGAGGTTATGCTTGAACTTTATAAAACACTAGTTAGGCCACAGCGTGCAGTTCTGGTCACCACATTACAGGAAAGAGGGGATTTACAAGGATGTTGCCTGGATTGGAGAATATTAGCTATGAGGACAGATTGGATAGGCTGGGTTTGTTTTCTTTGGAACAGAGGAGGCTGAGTGGAGACTTAATGAGATTTATAAAATTATGAGGAGCCTAGATAGAGTGAATAGGAAGGGCCTATTGCCCTTAGCAGAGGGGTCATGAACCTGGGCGCATGGTTTTAAAGTAATTGGTAGAAGAGTTAGAGGGGATTTGAGGGGAAATTTCTTCAGAGGATGCTGGGGGAAGGAACTGACTGTCTGAAAGAGTGGTAGAGGCAGAAACCTTCACCACATTTAAAAAGTACTTGGATGTGCACCTGAAGTGCTGTAACCTACAGGGCTACGGACCGAGAGCTGGAAAATGGGATTAGGCTGGGTAGCACGGACACAATGGGCCAAATGGCGGCCTCCCGTGCTGTAAATTTCTATCTCAAAATCTATTGATCTCAGTCCAGTTGACCCACAGCCTTTTGGGGGAGAGAGTTCCAGATTTCCACTACCCTTTGTATGAAGAAGTGCTTTCCAATTTTACTCCTAAACATCCTGGCTCTAATAAAATTATGCCCCCTTGTTCTGGTTACCCTCACCACAGGAAATAGTTTCTATATACCTTATTGAATCCTTTTAACGTTTTAAACTCTTCAATGATATCACCCCTTAATCTATACTCAAAAAAAAATACAAGCCTAGTCTGTGCACTCTGTCCTCACAATGTAACCCTTTGCACCCCGGTATCATTTTGGAGAATCTGCTCTGCGCCCCTCCGAGGCCAATGTATCCTTCCTGAGGTGCGGTGCCCAGAACTGAGCGCAGTGTCCACATTGGGTCTGACCAGAGCTCTGTACAGCTGTAACACAACTTCCACCCCTTTGCATTTCAGCCCTTGCAATAAAGGCCACCATTCCATTAGCCTTTTAAATTATTTTTGGTACATGTCCACGAGCTTTTAGTAATTTCTGTACTTGGACCCGATCTACACTATTTACTGTGTCACCGAGCTTGGTGTCATCCGCAAACTGCTCTCTATTCCTTCATCCAAGTCATTGATATATATGGTGAAAAGCTGAGGCCTCAGTACAGATCCTGGGAAATACATTTGTCACAGCCGGCCAATCGGAGAATATTTCAGAATAAGGGATTGCACATTTAAAACGGAGATGAGGAGGAATTTCTTCTCTGTGCGGGTCGGGAATCTTTGGAATTCTCTACCCCAGAGAGCTATGGAGGCTGGGTCATTGAATATATTTAAGGTAGAGATAGACAGGATTTTGAACGATAATGGAGTCAAGGGTTATGGGAAACGGGCAGGGAAGTGGAGTTGAGTCCATGATCAGGTCAGCCATGATCTTATTGAATGGTGGTGCAGGCTCGAGGGGCCAAATGGCCTACTCCTGTTCCTATTTCTTCTGTTCTATTTATCCCTACTCCCCCTCTCCTACTTCCCAACCAGTTACCAACCCTTGTTATAAGGTTACCTCCAATTCCATGCACTTTTATTGTTGCTAATGATCTCTTATGAGAATCTCATCGATTGCCTTCTGGAAGTTCAAATAGACAACATCTTAGTGACCTCCTCAAGAAATTCCATGAGATTAGTCAGACACGATCTACCCTTCACACAGCCATGGTGGAGCCAGTGCTGATTGGGCGTGCAGTTAATGGGTGTGTTTTATCTTCTAGCTTTTCCTTCCATCCATGAGGCAGAAAGTGGCACTGGGCACTGAGGGCAGCTCAGTCGAAGGGGACGTGCTACAAGAGCACTGGTTCGTCGATGACATGTACACGTTTGAGAATGTTGGCTTCACGAAGAACGTGAACAACATCAAGTACCTGGTCTGTGCTGACTGTGAGATCGGCCCCATTGGCTGGCACTGCCTGGATGACAAGAAGAGCTTTTACGTTGCTTTGGATCGAGTGCAGCATGAATAGTGGGCGGTGAGGAGCTGGCCCTTCTCAAGTAGATCCGCTGATGGGGTGGGTCTGTGTCTCACTCTTCGCCTGCAGCCTGTCACTGGGGACCGCACAGAGTGCCTCACACGATGTCTCACGCAGCAAGCAGCTCGATAGTATCAGTCCGAGTCACGGTGTGGAATGCCAGCAGCAGCTCTTCCACCGTGACATGCTCACCGGTCCGGTGTTCTGGGGTTGTGTGCAGCACTGTGGTGACCAGCTGATTGCTCGGCCTGTAATATTTGGTTGTTATTAAAAAAATCTTCTGAAAGCCATATGATGTCATTGGTGAGCAGCCCCAATCAGATCTTGGGAGGGGGGGAGGGAGGAGGGCTGTACCAATGATATCCCAATTTGAGGGGTGGAGGGCTGTACCACTCAGCCCACGGTTAGAGGAGTTTGGAGGCTGTAGCATTGATATCCATCAATGAAGGTGGTTGGGGGGGGGGGGGGGGAGAAGGGCGCTGTATCACTGATAACCCACAGTACATCTGGGTATGTGAGAAGAGGAAGAAAACAAAATGAATGAGTTATAAATTGGGATAACAAGTAAAAATTGGGGGTGCACAAAAAAATAATGTGGAGGAGTAACGTGAAAAAAGGTTAAAGTCAACAGTTTGTGGTAAATAAACTAGGAAAATTGGATGTGATTATTTACAGAAAGATGTCGACTTAGCATTAACGTAAACCTGGCTGCAAACTTGATCATGAAAAATAAACACATTGAGATAAAGTAATTTTAGGGATAGAAAAGATGCAAAAGTAGGTGGCGTGGGAATATAGGTTAAAGGGGAAATTCATGGGGTAACGAGGGTGATATGCATACAAAAAGGCTACAGAGAGTTAGTATGGTTGGAGGTCAAAGATAAAGGTTCTATTAGGAGTATATTACAAACCTCTAAATTGTAGCAGGAAATGTAGAGTCAAATTAGAGAGTTGAGTAGGAATAATAAAATGATTGTTCTGGGAGATTTTAATTATCCACTTATCAATTAGGACAGTGTGGGAGTAAATGGAACAAAGGAATGGAACTGCTGCAATGTGCACAGGACTCCTTTCTCGAGCAGTGTGTTGGTCAGAGGTGTTGCTGGAGCTGGTTATGAATAATGAAATAGATCCGGTGGATGGGCTGAATGTAGGTGAGTACATTGGGAGCAGTGTCCACACTATGATGAGGTTTAACATTCGACCGGAAAGGGTAATGTCAGTACAAGAACTAAAGTACTGGATTGGATTTGGGCAGATTTCAGAGAGGATGACCACGGCTAAATCAAAAGGTTACAAACCAATTAAAATGGAAGAAACGGCCTTAAGAGGCTATAATAATAATGGAAAAACGAATGAAGAGAATAAGAAAAGTAGTTTAGAGTGAGATAAGGAAAGATAAGAGGAGAGGGAGGGTGAGGAAATAAATTCAAAAAACATCGAAAGGAACTGTAAGGTCATTTCAAAGAGTAACAGTATAAAGATAATTGTTAAAAGTGAGGTGGAACCTCAGAGGAGAAAATACAAAAGAAACTTCAAAAATTGGTGGTTTATAATCAAGGAACAGCCCATCGAATGCTGCTCACAACATAGATCTGGAGCTCCGCGGTGCGCCAGGGAATCCTCTGCCTCGTTGCCGTAGATCTTGTTCATATCATCATAGGCAGTCCAATACGGGAATTACAGTCTCTCACAGGTGGGACAGACGGTGGTTGAAGGAAGGGATCGGTGGGTAGGGAGTCTGGTTTGCCGCATGCTCCTTCCGCTGTCTGCTTGATTTCTGCATGCTCTTGGCGATAAGACTCAAGGTGCTCAGCGACCTCCCAGATGCTCCTCCTCCACTTAGGGCGGTCTTGGGCAAGGGATTCCCAGGTGCCTGTGGGGATGTTGCACTTTATCAAGGAGGCTTTGAGGGCGTCCTTGAAATGTTTCCTCTGTCCACCTGGGGCTCGCTCGCCGTGTAGGAGTTCCGAGTAGAGCACTTTGGGATTCTCGGGTCGGACATGCGGACAATGTAGTCCGCCCAATGGAGCTGGTCGAGTGTGGTCAGTGCTTTGATGCTGGCCTGAGCGAGAACACTGACATTGGTGCGTCTATCCTTCCAGGGGATTTGCAAGATCTTGCAGAGGCAGCGCTGGTGGTACTTCTCCAGCGCTTTGAGATGTCTACTGTACATGGTCCATGTCTCTGAGCCATATAAGAGGGTGGGTATCACTACTGCCCTTGAGACCATAAGCTTGGTACCAGATTAGAGGTTCTGGTCTTCAAACTTCCTCAATCGACCGAAGGCTGTGCTGACACACTGGAGGTGGAGGTGGTGTTGGACCTCGTCATCGATGCCTGCCCTTGATGATAGTAGGCTCCTGAGGTATGGAAAATGATCCACGTTGTCCAAGGCTGCATACATTCAGAGGCCGAACTCCAAGCCATCGTCAACATCTTCACCGAGGTGTACAAAAGCATAGGCCTTACACTAAACATCCATAAGCCAAAGGTCCTCCACCAATTTGTTCATAACATGCCCCCATCTGCCCATACCTGGACACCTATACCTCCTTCCTCAGGGGTACCTGGACACCTCCCACTCCTGACACTCCAGTGCGGTGCTGAGGGAGTGCTGCACTGTCAAGAGGTGCCGTCTTTCGGATGAGCAAGCTGTTAAATCGAGGTCCCGTCTGCCCTCGGGAGGACGAAGGGGGAGAGAGAGCAAGGGAGTTATATCCCTCAATCAACATTACTAAAACAGATTATCTGGTCATTATCACATTTCTGCTTGTGGAACCTTTTGTCAGAACTGGAAAAAGTTGGAGATGTTACAGATGTTAAGCAAGTGCTGGGGCAGGGAAAGAACAAAGCGAAGGTCTGTGATAGGGTGGAAGACAGGAGTGATTAAATGACAAAAAATATGACTACAAAGCAAAAGGAGATGGTAATGAGACAAGAAACAAAAGATGGGTCTCGAAGAGGTGTAAATGGGAATGGCAGAATCATTAACAGCTGCCATGTGAAAAAATGGGGCAGAGGTTATGGTCTGAAATTGTTGAACTCGATGTTGAGTCCAGAAGGCTGTAAAGTGCCCAATTGAAAGATGAGGTGCTGTTCCTCGAGCTTACGTTGAGCTTTATTGGAACATTGGAGGATGTCGGAGAGGTCAGACGGAGATGGAGCGACAATTAAAGTAACAGGCGACCGGAAGCTCGGGGTCACGCTTATGGACTGAACGGAGGTGTTCCGCAAAGCAGTCACCCAATTTGCACTTGGTCTCCCTGCTGTAAAGACCACATCGTGAGCAGCAAATACAGTATACTAAATTGAAAGAAGTACAAGTAAATCACCGTTTCACCTGGAAGGAGTATTTGGGGCCCTGGATATTGGGAAGGGAGGAGGTAAAAGGGCAGCTGTTGCATCTCCTGCGCTTGCATGGGAAGGTGCCGTGGCAGGGGGTGCTGCGGGTGACTGTGGAATGGACCATGGTGTCACGAGGGAGCGGTCCTTTCGAAATGTTTGGTGGTGTGATCACGCTGGAGGGTGATCCAAGGTGGAAGGTGAGGACAAGGGGAGCCCTATATGATTCAGGGACGGAAACGGTTGGTCAGACTCCGTCCTATGAGGAGCAGCTCGCTTTCCGATTGGCGCTGCAAGGTGGAGTGAAAGGATTGACGTGTTGGGCAACCAATGGCAGGAGAGTAGGGCGGGTGTAAGAGGATTGACGTGTTCGGCGACCAATGGCAGGAGAGTGGGGGCGGGGCGTGCAATGATTGACGTGTCGAGCGAACAATGGCAGAAGAGAGGGGCGGTGTAAGAGGATTGACGTGTTGGGCGGCCAATGGCAGGAGAGTGAGGCGGCGTGTAAGAGGATTGACGTGTTGGGCGGCCAATGGTAGGAGAGTGGCGGGGTGTAAGAGGATTGACGTGTTGGACGACCAATGAGTGGAGTTGGGCGGGGTGTAAGACGATTGACGTGTTGGACGACCAATGGCAGGAGAGCAAGGCGGTTGACGGCCTCCCAGGTCCAGCTCCGGGCCTGGCCCTGTAGCCGGGACCTCACCGACACTCCCGCCCAGGACAGGCCCACTCCCCTCGCCTGCCGATCCGCCCCGCCGCAGCGGCTTGTTCGCCAATCGGTTTCGCCTCGGCCTCGCATGCGCCTATCCTGTCCAATGGGTGAACTCGGTTGACGCGGAAGCCCCGCCCTCAGATGGTGCTGTCTAATGGCTGAGCTGGGCTAGTGCGGAGGCCCCGCCCTCAGATGGTGCTGTCTAATGGGTGAGCTGGGCTAGTGCGGAGGCCCCGCCCCAAAGCGCTCCCTATTTAAGGCTGCGCGGGCGGCGCGGTCCTGATTGCTGAGTTGGCGCGGGCTTGGAGCGTGTGAGAGCTGATAGCTGAGAGGGAGCAGAGCCACCCCACCCCACCCGCACCGCACCGCACCGCCCGAGAGCATGGTGAGTATCGGGGCCGCTCTCGCATACTCCATCGCGGCCTGGCCTATGACCTGGAGCCCCATCCCGGCGGGGGCGGGGGGGAGATTTGGGAAAGGAATCCGCATAATCCGGCGGGGGGGCGGTGACCCAGGGTGGGGCCGGTGTACTGGGGCTGGGGGAGTACATTGGGGGTCAGGGGAGTGGTGGTGCCTCTGAATGGGGCCAGTACCTTGAGGGAGGGGGGGGACGCCGGTGCATCCGGGTGTGGGGGGAATGTGGAGGTGCCGCTAGGATGGGGTCCGTACCCTGGGGGTGGGGGAAGTTGCAGTACGCCAGGGGTGGGGGCAGAGGCGGTACGTACTCTGTACATCTGGCCGTGCTGACCCCTGGAAGGGGTGCTCACACAGATTGGGAGTGGGGGTGTCTGTCCTGTTGTCTCTGCGGTGAAGTGTCAGGCAGCTGGCGGTGAGGTCTGGGCCGGGTTTATGGAGCCGCAGGTTCTGACAGGTATATAGTCAGCTTCCTGCGTTCCTGTGCAGCGTTTGGAAATCTCCCTCCCACTGCAGCTGGGCTCGAGCTGCTGATTCACTCAATTCTCTGCGGCCCCTTCAGGTACACACACTCCTCGCCCTGCCCGCTGCCTTCATTCCCATGCCTGTGGTTATGGGCCTGTGATTTGCCTTAGCTTAGTGTTGCTCAGTGACCCTGTGTGATTTCTCCCTGTCACCACGCCTGTTAGCCTCGATAAAATAACACCCAGTCCATTGCTCAGAATGCTGCTGTGTTCTAACCCCTACACTGCAGAAACTGAATATTTATCTGTATCCAAAGACCCTGGAACCCGATCCCACACCACCTTCTATCCACAATTCTGGAAATGTATTTCTGAGATACATCTGCTGCTCGCAATCCATTCAATAACCAGTGGTGATGCTGAAGGTGAAACTGCTTCATCAAGTGGTGTGGGCCTCTCCTGGGGTAACAGTCTGTCGCCTCCCCGCCTAGGATGCTGTGAGAGAATGAGCAAAGCGAAGGGGTTAACATTTTTTGCCTTCTGGCCCAATACTGATCAGGCAACAAGGTGAGCCGGTCTGACTGCTTCTACTTTCCTTCAATGCACCACCCTCCCAGCCTGTGTAACGACTTGCTCACCAACGACTGCAGGGCTTGTCAGACCAGAGGCAAACTTGGGTTTTGTAGCTGGTTTATTTTTATGTCTGGAGTGTTTCTCCATTTCCCCGCTCCCCCCCCCAAGCTGTGAGTAGCCTGACGTTCTCCGTCATGTTTCAAGCCTCAGCAAGTCAGCACAAGGAAGAGCTGCATAGCCAAATTGCACCTGGCTCGATGAAGCCTTGTCGCAAGATCTTTTACATCTGTCTTGAGCCCCTGGTCAGTTGTAGGAGTAGACTGCAGTCAGCCTGGTCTCACAAACGGGCATGGAGCCTCTGGAATGGACACACAGCCTGGAGCTGCTGGAAGTTACCACTTTTGGTTCACTAGCTGCAACATGCTGGTATATTTTAGTGATTTGCAGAGAGTAGGAGCAGAGACGCAAGTGCTGCAGGAGAATGAGGGGGGGAAATTCTCTGCTTCGCCTCAGTCAGGGCAAGACCGTCTGCAGGCTTCGTGCAACCCAGGGCTTGGCTGGCTCTCCTTCAGTGGTTAGTGACATGAAGGTTATCAAGGAGCCCTGGTTGTGCATGGAGAGTTTGGGATGGAGTGAGCGAGGATTGGGTGAGCTGTGCTAAGCTGCAGTGACATGTGCCTGGCAGGTGCAGGGGGCAGAATGAAACAGCCAATGCCAATTACAGAGACCAAGCCTGCTTGTGGGTGTTATTTTGATTTGTTACTGGTAGTACTTGTGTCCTTGGGTCTTGGGGGGGGGGGGGGTGTGTATTAGACACACTATCTGGCGGGGGTTGTGGGACACACTGACCATGCCCTGTTTGTCTCTTTCTTCCCCCCCCCCCCCCCACCCCCAGAGAGAGTGTATCTCTGTCCATGTGGGACAGGCTGGAGTCCAGATTGGCAATGCATGCTGGGAGTTGTACTGCCTGGAGCATGGGATCCAGCCTGATGGGAACATGCCAAGCAGCAAGACCATCGGTGGGGGAGATGACTCCTTCAGCACCTTCTTCAGCGAGACGGGGGCCGGAAAACATGTACCCCGCGCAGTCTTCGTGGACCTGGAGCCCTCTGTGATCGGTAAGGAGTGAGGGGCAAAGGGCGGTTAGTGGGGCTGGTTGCGTGTGACGGTGGCAGATGTATAATATCAGGATTTATCTGGGTCTGTTACTGTGAATCTAATGCTGTAGAGCGTGTCTGCGGAGCAAACTAGCCCTGATTAACATCACTGCGGAGTCCTTTCCTCCTGTGATGTCTGCTCCTGGTCAGGCTGGGTGAAGGATTATTTTGAGGCCTTTGGCCCACAGTTAATTAAGGCCTCTCTCTCTTTCCCCACCCCCTTGCAGACAGTCATTCATTCATTAATATGTTTCTCAGTGATCCTGTTTGCTCCATCTGATTAGTGTTTAATAGCTGCAAATCTGTGTTAAGGTAATGGGGTCGATGGGAGAATGAGTCAGCAATACACAGCATACACTCGCAGCATCTGATAGTCTCAATACATTAACTCTATAGGACCTTTATTCCCACATGTACAGGCTCGGCAGATTATTGTCTTTAATGTTTGAGTCAGCTGTTGCAGGTCAGCTCGCTGAACAGTTTAATAGTTACACCTTAAGCCAATCAACAGGGGTTTACAGATCAGGCTAAGGGAACGAGTTAAATCCTTCAGCTCAGTCCTTAGTTGAAACCAGGGAGTGATATATCAAGGATTACTGCTTATTTCAACAGTTGGGTTACCACAACGAGTATCTTCAAGAGGTTGCACATTGACTTTAGTCAGTCCTTGGGTCTAGGTTATTAATTGACAGGCTCTGGATTATAAAGTTATGCTCAACGGTCAAGGTTACATGGTTTATTGAAGTTAGATTTAGTGACACTAACAGCAAGTTTGCAACCCTGGGCGTTTGTCTTTTATTTTATCTCCTGGCCATAGTCCATTCATTGGCCTTATAGGATGATGGGGGTCAGGGGTTGTGCATGGGATGGGTGGGTGCAGGTCATCACGGGTCTGGTCTGTGCACGGGGTATGGGGGGGGAGGCGCAGGGACTGGGTTTATGTATATGTACGGGGTGTGTCCGGGGCTGGGACTATCGATATATTGATATGTCTTGAATATACTCTAGCTGCATCCACAGCCATCTGGGGTAGAGAATTCCAAAAATTCACAAACCTGAATAAATAAATTTCTCATAGAATCATAGAAATTTACAGCACGGAAGGAGGCCATTTCGGCCCATCGTGTCCGCGCCGGCCAACAACACTACCCAGCCGAATCCCACTTTCCAGCTCTCGGTCCTTAGCCCTCTAGGTTATGGCACTTCAAGTGCACATCCAAGTATTTTTTTAATGTGGTGAAGGTTTCTGCCTCTACCACCCTTTCAGGCAGTGAGTTCCAGATCCCCACTACTCTCAAGAAATTTCCCTTCAAATCCCCTCTAAACCTTATAACCAATTACTTTAAATCTATGCCCCCTGGTTGTTGCCCCCTCTGCCAAGGGAAATAGGTCTGTCCTATCCACTCTATCTCGGCCCCTCATAATTTTATACACTTCAACAATAAGTCCTCGTCTCAGTACTAAATGGCCAACTATTATCCGAGACTATGCCTCCCAAGCTCTAGGATATCCAGCCAGGGGAAACAGTCTCTCAGCAACTATCCTGTCAAGCCCCCTCAGAATCTTGGATGTTTCAATGAGATTACCCCTCATTCTTCTAAACTTGAGAAATCATAGGACAGCCGCTTCATCCCAGGTATCCGTCTAGTGAACCTTCATTGCACACCCTCTTAACGCAAGTACATCCTTCCTTGGGTAAGGAGACCAAAACTGTACACTGTCATCATCAATGGCAGTCCCTTGGAATCGAGGAAGACTTGCTTCCACTCTTAAAATGAGTCCTTAGGTGGCTGAACAGTCCAATACGAGAACCATAGTCCATGTCACAGGTGGGACAGATAGTTGTTGAGGGAGAGGGTGAGTGGGACAGGTTTTCTGCACACTCTTTCTGCTACCTGCGCTTTGTTTCTGCATGCTCTTGGCGATGAGACTTCAGGTGTGCAGCACCCTCCCGGGTGCACTTCTGCCACTTAGGGAGGTCTTTGGCCAGCGACTCCTGGGTGTCAGTGGGGATGTTGCACTTTATCAGGGAGGCTTTGAGGGTGTCCTTGTAATGTTTCCTCTGTCCAACTTTGCGCCAATGCTGCCTGAGGAAAAGTGTTTGAAGACCAGGCTCTCAAAACTGCCACCCAGCTCATGGTCTACAGGGCTGTAGTAATACCTGTCCTCCTGTATGGCTGAGACATGGACCATGTACAGTAGGCATCTCGAGTCGCTGGAGAAATACCACCAACGATGTCTCCACAAAATCCTACAAATCCCCTGGGAGGACAGGCACCAACATTAGCGTCCTCGACCAGGCCAACATTCCCTGCATTGAAGCACTGACCACACTTGATCAGCTCTGATGGGCAGGCCACATAGTTCGCATGCCAGACACTAGACTCCCAAAGTACACAGTACTCCAAGTGTTGTCTCTCCAAAGCCCTATATAATTGCAGCAAGGACTATTGTACTCCAATACTTTTGTAATAAAGAGTAACATACCATTTGTCGCCTTAATTACTTGCTGTTAAATTGCATGTTAACTTTCTGTGATTTGTGTACAAGGACCCACAAATCCCCTGAATACCAATATTAACTAATCTCACCTTTTTTTAAAAATTCTGCTTTTCCATTCTCCCTACCAAAGTGGATAATTTGACATTTCCCCACATCATACTCTGCCGACCAATCACTTAACTGGTCTGTATCCCTTTGCAGACTGTCCCACCTCCCAGCTTACTTTCCTATCTAGCTTTGTATCGTCAGAAAACTTGGATACATTACACTCGGTCCCCTCATCTAAGTCATTGATATTATCCTAGGCGGTCCCTCGAACGAGGATGACTTGCTTCCACACCAAAAGGGATGAGTTTGCAGATGTTTCAATGAAGGACCCGATAATCCAGTCCTGAACTCCAGGCAGGGGTGGAAGATGCCTGTGTGGATTTTTTTTTTAACGTTGCAAATCAGCCATCACACGAGCTTGACAGAGCTAGGCCTTTATCCAGTGGCAAGGGTTAACCAGGACGACTGGAGACCTGCTCTGCTGCACGGACCTAGTGCACACATATATCGCAGTGTGGGTTGGCCCTTGCTGCCCCTGGGCCCTCTGTTCCTCTGGGCCCTGTACCCTCATTTGCCACACCTCTGCCACAATGTCTTGCCGCTCCTCTGCCACAAAACATTTGCTGCCACGATTTCTCTCCACACCAAACATTTACTGCACCTCTACCACGACCTCACGCTGCTCCTCTGCTGTACCTGGGCCCTGCCGATGTTCTGCCCATGATCCAAACAGCGACCTGGGTTTTGATGACTTCGCCCACCACAAAGTCGTCGCACACTTGGAGCAGCTCGCGCTGGAAGTTGTAATAGCATGCTCCAGCTCTTATCCTCCCAACTTGCGGTGGTGTCCTCTTGCAGGTCGGGGTGGCCCATGATGTCAATCGTTGATATAGATTGTAAATAGCTGGCGCCCAAGCACCGATCTTTGCAGTACCCCACTAGTTAAACCCTGCCAAACCGAAAATGATGTGTTTATTCCTACACTCTATTTTCTGTATGTTAACCAATCCTCAATCCATGCTAATTGATACACAATATTGGGGCTCATGGGATTGGGGAACAGCCTCTTGTGTGGCACCTTATCAAATGCCTTCTGAAAATCTAAATATATTACATCTGCACAATCCCCCTTATCTACCTGGCTAGTTACACCCTCAAAACTCCAATAGATTTGTCAAACACAATTTTGCTTTCATTAAAGCCATGTTGACTGCCTAATAGTGATTTTTTTTCCCCCAAGTACTCTGTTGCCACCTCCTTAATAACAGATTCTAGCATTTTTCCCACTTCTGATGTCAGGCTAACTGACCGAAAATGCCCCCTCCCTCTCTTAAATAGAGGGCTTACATTTGCTACCTTACAATCCACAGAGACCATTCTAGAATCTGGGGAATTCTGGAAGATTAATATCAATGCATCCACTAACTGTAGCCACCTTTTTTTTAAAAAAAACATAATTTCTCCAGTACTTTGTCTTTACTAATACTAATTTCTCTGTTCCTCACTCTCATTCGACACTTGGTTCACCACAATTTCTGCTATGTTTGTTGTCTTCTACTGAGAAGACACACAATGTTAACGAGTTTTAACTCGTGCTCTGTGACCACCTCCCACTGTTTAACCAAATAATATTCTGCATTCCCCTTCTCAGTAGAATGTTTACCTCTGAGGCCATCGCAAGACACTTCCTTCATAGGCTGAAGAGCCTGAGTCTCCAATCCTTCCACATACCTCAGGCCCTGATCCTGGGGATCAGTCCCATGGCTCCTCTGCCTCCAGTGCTATAATTGGGAGTCCTGACTGACTCCTAGTTCTCTTTCCACTTTGTCGCTGTTTATTTCAACACCCTTCTTGAGGTGGTGGTGCTCACTTTCCTATGTGCAATGCTTTCATCCGTTGACTGTCCTTTATCACCTTCTCTAGACGAGGTCAGGAATGGGATTTACCGCCAGCTTTTCCACCCGGAACAGCTAATCACAGGAAAAGAAGATGCTGCCAATAACTATGCCAGAGGACATTATACTGTTGGGAAGGAAATCATCGACATAGTGCTGGAACGGGTCCGGAAGTTGGTGAGTATCATGGGCTGGCAGTACAGGGGAATGCCACTTGTGTGCCTCTTGTAACCTGTATTCCCTGCTCCTTGACTCCAATCTTTCCATTGAAGGTCCTTTCTCTGTTCTTCCAAACATCTCATTGACCAGCACTTGTCATCTGCCTGTGCTCTCCTTCAGTCCTTGTCACAATTTCCCATATTGTTCCCTCAATTGCTAGATTGCAATATCTTGATTTACTCTACATGGAAGAGCAGTCCCAGCACAGGCCCCTGTGGAACACAAAGAAAAAAAAGAAAGACTTGGATTTATATAGTGCCTTTCATGACCACCGGATGTCTCAAAGTGCTTTACAGCCAATGAATTACTTGGATTGTAGTCACTGTTGTAATGTGGGAAATGCAGCAGCCAAACAGCAATGTGATGATGACCATTGCTTTTTTTAGTTATGTTGATTGAGGGATAAATATTGTCCAGGGCACCGGGAATAACTCTCCTGCTCTTCTTCGAAATAGTGCCATGGGATCTTTTACGTTCACCCAAGAGCAGACGGGGCCTCGGAGACAGTGCAGCACTCCCTCAGCCTAGATTGTTGTGCTCAAGTCCCTGGAGTGGGACTTGAACCCACAATCTTCTGACTCGGAGGTGAGAGTGCTACCCACTGAGCCACAGCTGACCCTGCTCACCACATTTCTCCTGTCTCCTCCTACAGTTAGTATCTCTTTCTCTCTCTTCTTTCCCCCCCCCCCCCCCCCCCTCTCTTCCCCATGTCAGATCACTAACCAAACTAGTGTGTGATTTGTGTTGAATGACTGCCTGTACCAGAAGATTTGTGTTCTTGTCGTATTTATTTGAATGCACATATTAGGCTTGCTGGGGTTTGGCTCCATGGAGCGATCCCTTGGGCTTTTGGCATCGCTGTAGTTGGTCATTTCTGTTTTACGCGTGGCCTTTTTTTTTTAAATGGCCAAGCTAAATTCTACCTGGTTTAAAGCTTTTGAAATTTGCCCTCTAGCTTTTCTTCAAATCACTGGAAAAAATTACCAAACAGATTTTGAGACAGAATATTGTTGATGCATACTGTGAAATTGTGCAAACTGTAGTGCTTCGACTGGAGGGTGAAGCCCAGGCTATTACGACATTATGAAGACATTAAAAACACACGACAATTAAATGGCAAATTGTTGCTGTGAAGCATTACTTTTAAAATTTTTGTTTAAAACCTTATTGATGTGAGAAATTTTAATTTGAGAAAATAAAAAGGCACTGACTGGTTCATTGACAGTGATGGTGTGAAATGTTGACATGGTGTTTGGCCATTCTAAATGCTGACATGCAGGTGTCAAAATCATGACGCCGGAAGTGAGGCTTGTGGACAGGAAGCGTGTGGCATACACAAGATCTTTGGCAATATCTGGAGGAATTGATATGTGTTTACTAATGGGAGCAAACTGTAATGCTGAATGTTCATACTGACTAACTAAACATCCTTTACTTCACAGTCAGACCAGTGCACGGGCCTCCAGGGTTTCCTGATATTCCACAGTTTTGGGGGAGGCACAGGCTCCGGCTTCACCTCGCTGTTGATGGAGCGTTTGTCTGTCGACTATGGGAAGAAATCCAAGCTGGAATTTGCTATTTACCCAGCGCCTCAGATCTCCACTGCTGTGGTTGAGCCATACAACTCCATCCTCACCACTCACACCACCTTGGAGCACTCGGACTGTGCTTTCATGGTGGACAACGAGGCAATTTATGACATCTGCCGTCGAAACTTAGATATAGAGCGTCCTACGTACACCAATCTCAACCGTCTGATAGGCCAGATAGTGTCGTCAATCACTGCCTCACTGCGCTTTGATGGGGCCTTGAATGTAGACCTGACAGAGTTCCAGACTAACTTGGTCCCCTACCCTCGTATCCACTTCCCATTGGTCACGTACGCACCTATCATCTCCGCTGAGAAGGCCTACCATGAGCAGCTGTCTGTGTCAGAGATCACCAACGCTTGTTTCGAGTCCTCCAACCAGATGGTAAAGTGTGACCCCCGTCACGGCAAGTACATGGCGTGCTGCATGCTGTACCGAGGAGACGTGGTGCCCAAGGACGTCAACTCCGCCATCGCCACCATCAAGACCAAGCGCTCAATCCAGTTTGTGGACTGGTGCCCCACTGGGTTCAAGGTGAGTGTCGTCACACGGGGAGGGAGGCATACATCCCAGCCATTGGATTCCATTCTTGCTGAATCTGACCCAAATTAAATTGCAGCTGTAATTGAACTTCTGGTCTATTCAGCGGGGTGCCTCTGGCTCAGTCTGCTTCACAGTGTTGCTGACCCAGTCCGGCCAGCTAAGGCCCCAGGTCATGAGTTCAAATCCCACCACAGCTGTTTGAGAATGTGGCAGGAGAAAGCTGGGATCAGTAAAAGTGACTATGAAACTGTCTGTCAGAAAAACCCAACTGTGCCCTTTTTAGGGAAGGAAACCTGCAGTCCTTACCCAGTCTGTCTTGTAGTGACTCCACTGCCGCTCAGCAATTCACTTTTAACTACCCTCAAGTGGCAAGTCACAAGGGCAGCTAGGGAAGGGCATTGCTGGTGACACCCACATCTTGGGTTTGATCCCTGGTTGGTGCTGTGAGTTAATCTTCAATGGCCGAAGAGAGGAGAGGAGAGGAGAGGACTTAAGACAAATGGCCAAAGCTAACCTGATTTATTAGTTTCAAAGATGGCCCATGGGCGAGTCATCCCAGGGCAGTCTGCCTTTTAGTGACTGGTTACTGACTCAGACCGAATGTAACGTTTAAGTTCAAATTGATACTGCCTTAGCGTTGGGAAAGGCTGTTGAGACCTTTCCTCTTCATGCTTGGTTACTTTATAAATTCTGAGTTTACTTGCTTTTCACTGCTATCTGCTTCACCTGGACTGCAGGTGAATGAGCGCTTCACATTGCTGTTGGGCTGACTGACTCTCCCTGACACTGGTGCAGGAGTGGAGTTGATGGGTGTTAATTTAACACAGTGGTAGTTTTGTGTAAAATGTAGCAGTCCCCGGTGTAATTGGCTTGTTCTCTGTGACTGATGAATATTCCATCAGTTTTATCTTAACACTGCTTTTTCTCTCTCTGGTCATCAGGTTGGGATCAATTACCAGCCTCCCACTGTGGTGCCTGGCGGGGACCTGGCCAAGGTTCAGCGTGCTGTCTGTATGCTGAGTAACACAACTGCCATTGCTGAGGCCTGGGCTCGCCTGGATCACAAGTTTGACCTGATGTATGCCAAGCGTGCATTTGTCCACTGGTACGTGGGCGAGGGGATGGAAGAGGGAGAGTTCTCTGAGGCACGTGAAGACCTGGCTGCTTTAGAGAAGGACTACGAGGAGGTGGGAGCAGACTCCCTGGAGGAAGAAGAGGATGGAGAAGAATACTAAAAGCCACATTCCAGTAATAGTAATCAATAAATGTGCTGTGCTGTATTACCTGTGCAATGTATAAACTGCAATGAATAAACCCCGGGAATGACCTTTTCAGTGTTTTTAATGGGAGATTTGGTTTAATATCCCACATATTCTGTATTAAATGCTGCTGTTTCTACTCTACCCATTATTTAAAGGGGTGTTTGGGGAGGACACCAGACCCGCCCCCCGCAGTACAGTCGGGTCGGAGTGGGTTTCACTCCAAATGTAACTGACGCTGCAGGAAGTAGAATGTTTGGAGATACAATTGCCCTCTAATTATCAGTTATTTGCAGACAACCAACCAGTTTGCCTTTACTGAAATTTCAAAATTAAATGGACATTTAAAGACCCTCTCGATTTAGGGGGAAGGTAAAAATGTTGAATGATGACTGCATCTGTTGTTTTTCTTTGTTGCACTGTATGTCAGCCTCGCACTGTCTCATTTAAACTCTGCTCAAATTTGTCATCTAGTTGGTATTAGAATCACTTTCAAAATTAAAAGCTACAATATGATTATGCACAAAGGCATAATTTGACTTTTCTATTGAAAAATTTATAGAATTATACAACAGAGGGAGGCCATTTGGCTAATTGTGCCTCTTTGGCAGAGCTGTCTAATTAGTCTCACACCCCAACTCTCATCACAGGCAGTCCCTTGACATTGACTTGCTTCCACTCTAAAAGTGAGTTCAGGTGACTGAACAGTCCAATACAGGAATTACAGTCTCTGTCACAGGTGGGACAGACAGTAATTGAAGCAAAGGGTGGATTTGCTGTAGGTGCCCAGAGCATGCAGAAACCCCAACTCTGTCTACCCACAGCCCTGCAAATTTCTCCCCTTAAAGTATTTATCCAATTCCCTTTTGAAAGTTACTATTCAATCTGTTTCCTCTACCTTTTCAGGCAGAGTTCCAGATCACAACTTACTGCATAAAAAATTCCTCATTGCCTCTGGTTCTTTTGCCAATTACCTTAAATCTGTCCTCTGGTTATCAACTCTCATCTCTAGAAACTATTTCTCCTTATTTACTCTATCAAAACCCTTTGTGATTTTGAACACCTGTCAAATCTCTCCTCAAACTTCTACTCTAAGGGAATATGAGCTTCTCCAATCTATCCACGTGACAAGTCCTCCTACATTCCTGGTAACATTCTGGTAAATCTCTGCATCCTCTCCAAGGCTTCCTGATGGGTCGTGCCCAGAATTGGTCAATGCTGCTTCTCAACTTGTACTGCCACCTTCAGAGATTTGTGTACATACAACCCTGGCCTCTGTTCTTACACCCACCTTACCATTTAGTTTATATTGTCTTCTCATTCTCCCTACCAAAATGAATCACTTCAATGTGTTAAATTTCATCTGCCATTTCAGAAGTCACTACTCACTGTTACTACATTGCAAACTTTAAAATTGTGCCCTATGTACCCAAATCCATTTGGGTCACCTGTGAAGTGGGTTAGCCTAGGCCCAGTGGTAGCACTCTTGCTCCTAGGTCAGAAGGTCAGGGTTCAACCTCCCCCATCCCATAGATTTGAACACATAAGCCAGGCTGACACTCCCGTGCAATAGAGGTGCTATCTTTCAAATGAGATGTTAAACCAATGGATAAGATCCCACAGCATTATTTTGAAGAGCTGGGGAGTTCTTTCCTGGTCAATATTTACTTGCCCCAACCAACACCAGAAAAAAATAATTATCTTATTGTATGATCTGCCACATTTCACACACTTCAAAAGTACTTAATTTGATGTAAAGTGTTTAGGATATCCTGAGGTGAAAGATAAAAAAGGAGGCAGACAAAAAGCATAAAACTACAGACCAGTTAGCCTAACATTTGTCATTGGGAAAATGCTGGAGTTCATTATTAAGGAAGCAGGACATTGGAAAAGCATAATTCAATCAAGCAGAGTCAGCATGGTTTTATGAAAGGGAAATCATGTTTGACAAATTTGCTGGAGTTCTTTGAGGATGTAATGAGCAGGGTGGATAAGGGGGAACCAGTGACTGGATTTCCAGAAGGCATTCAATAAGGTGCCACATAAAAGGTTACTGCACAACATAAAGGTTCACGGGGTTGGGAGTAATATATTAGCATGGATAGAGGATTGGCTAACAGAAAACAGTCGGAATAAATGGGCAATTTTCCGGTTGTAGGGTGCCGCAGGGATCGTTGCTGGGGACTCAACTATTTACAATCTATATTAATGACTTGGATGAAGGGAACAAGTGTAATGTAGTCAAGTTTGCTGATGATACAAAGGTGGGTGGGAAAGCCAATTGTGAGGAGGACTCAAAAAATCTGCCACAGGATATAGACAGGCCAAGTGAGTGGGCAAACATTTGGCAGATGGAGTATAACGTGGGAAAATGTGAGGTTATCCACTTTGGCAGAAAAAATAGAAAAGCAACTTATAATTGAAATGGAGAAAAATTGCAAAGTGCTGTAGTACAGAGGGACCTGGGGGTCCTTATGCATGAAACACAAAAAGTTAGTATGCAGGCACAGCAAGTAATCAGGAAGGCAAATGGAATGTTGGCCTTTGTGGCAAGGGGGATAGAGGATAGAAATTTACAGCGTAGAAGGAGGCCATTTTGGCCCATTGTGTCCGCGCCAGCCAACAAAGCCGCACGGCCCTTAGTCAGCAGCCATGAAGGTTACATATAAACCTATGAACAATGGCGGAAAGGCAAAGAGCACCCAGCCCAACCAGTAACATTTTACACTCCACCCCAATTGGAGCCATGTGATCTCCTGGGAGAGACAAAAACCCAGGCCAGTTTAGGGAGAAAAAATCTGGGAAAATTCCTCTCCAACCCATCCAGGAGATCCTCCTGGCCGTATTCGATTCCCTGCAGTACTTACCATTATTTCTGCGCTGGCCAACGAGGTTATGCAGTCTAATCCCAATTACCAGCTCTAGGTCCATAAGCCTGCAGGTTATGGCACTTTTAAGTGCCCATCCAACCTTCTCTTAAAAATGGTGAAGGTTTCACTCTTCCAGGCAGCGAGTTCCAGATCCCCACAATCCTCTGCGTAAATAAGCCCCTCCCCTCAAATCCCCTCTAAACCTTCCACCAACCACCTTAAAACTATGCCTCCTCGTAATAGTCCCCTCCACCAATGGAAGTAGACCCTTACTATCCACTATGTCCAGGTCCCTCAATATTTTGTACACCTCAATGAGGTCTCCTCAACCTCCTCTGTTCCAATGAGAACAAACCCAGCCTATCCAATCTGTCCTCATAACTGGTTCTCCATTGCAGGCAGCATCCTAGTAAATCTCTGCACCCTCTCTAGTGCAATCACGTCCTTCCTATAATATGGCGCGCAGAACTGCACGCAGTACTCCAGTCGTGGTAAACCAAAATATTACACAATTTAAGCAAAACCTCCCTGCTTTTATATTCTATGCCTCAGCCAATAAAGAAAAGCATTCCGTATGCCTTCTTAACCACCTTATCCACCTGGCCTGCTACTTTCGGGGATCTGTGGACAAGCACTCCAAGATCCTTTTGTTCACCTACACTATTAAGTGGCCTACCGCTTAATGTGTATACCCTTTCCTTATTAGCTCTCCCAAAGTGCATTATCTCACATTTCTCTGAATTAAATTCCATTTGCTACTGGTCTGCCCACCTGACCAGTAGATTGATAACCTCCTGCAGCCCATGACTTTCCTCTTCATTACCAACCACGCAGCCAATTTTAGTGTCGTCGGCAAACTTCTTAATCATACTCCCTCTATTCAACTTAAATCGTTGATAAGGTTCGAAAAAGGGTGAAAAGCAAGGGTCCGAGTACTGAGCCCTGCGGAACCCCACTGGAAACATCCTTCCAGTCACAAAAACATCCATCAAAGCAGAAAAGTCCTGCTACAACTGTACAGGGTATTGGTGAGGCCACACCTGGAGTACTGCATACAGTTTTTGGTCTCTGTATTTAAGGAAGGATATACTTGCTGTTCAGAGAAGGTTCACTGGGTTGATTCCGGAGGTGAGGGGGTTGAGTTATGAAGGTAGGTTGGGACTATACACATTGGAGTTCAGAAGAATGAGAGGTGATCTTATCGAAACATATAAGATAATGAGGGGGCTTGACAAGGTGGATGCAGAGAGGATGTTTCCACTGATAGGGGAAACTAAAACTAGGGGGCATAGTCTCAGAATAAGGGGCCGCCCATTTAAAACTGAGATGAGGAATTTCTTCTCTCAGAGTGTTGTAAATCTGTGGAATTCTCTGTCCCAGAGAGCTGTGGAGGCTGGGTCATTGAATATATTTAAGGCGGAGATAGACAGATTTTTGAGCGATAAGGGAATAAAGGGTTATGGGGAGCAGCCAGGGAAGTGGAGCTGAGTCCATGATCAGATCAGCCATGATATTAAATGGCGGAGCAGGCTCGAGGGGCCAAATGGCCTACTCCTGTTCCTATCTTCTTATAACTTCTCTCTGCTGCACAAATAGTCTCTCTTTCCAAAAAAAAACTCAAACTTTACCTTAAAGCTTTGACATTTACCCTTAACCTTGGAAAAACAAAACAGACAGAGAAGCCTCCTTGTATTTGGTCTGGTGGCATGCTACAGGTGTATCATGGGAAATTGAACTTCTGCACATTCTCTGTGTGCAGGAGCTGGCCTCAGTTACATATCACCGCTCTAGATAGACATAGCAGCATTGAAAACAAAAACTCCTCCTTTAAACTTAGATATAATTGTTAATGTGAAAAAGGTAACCCTTTTATTTTACAAACCTTTATTTTGGACATTAGAAATTTCAGTTACTGAGGAAAGATTCTGGATAATTTGACAAGTATTTTGAGTGAATTGTTTACTGCATGGTTTTCTTGACTGCTAACTTAGGATTGGCTATTTTTATGAGCAGTTAATTTCTGTTGAGCAGAGTTCCAGCTGCTTGCTTTTCATTTATATGTTCCTTTTTATTACATTTCTGCTCTTACTGTAGATGTTTTGGCTCCTGTACTTCAAATCACATGGAAAACATAGAAAATAGGCCATTCGGCCCTTCGAGCTTGCACTACCATTCAATATGATCATGGCTGATCATGCACTTCAGTACCCCATTCCTGCTTTCTCTCCATACCCCTTGATTCCTTTAGCCGTAAGGGCCACATCTAACTCCCTTTTGAATATATCTAACGAACTGGCCTCAACAACTTTCTGTGGTAGAGAATTCCACATGCTCACAACTCTCTAAGTGAAGAAGTTTCTCCTCATCTCAGTCCTAAATGGCTTACCCCTTATCCTTAGATTGTGACCCCTGGTTGTGGATTTCCCCAACATCGGGAACATTCTTCCTGCATCTAACCTGTCCAATCCCGTCAGAATTTTATGTTTCTATGAGATCTCCTCTCACTCTTCTAAATTCCACTGAATATAAGCCTAGTCGATCCAGTCTTTCTTCATATGTCAGTCCTGTCATCCCGGGCATCAGTCTGGTGAACCTTCGCTGCACTCCTTCAATAGCAAGAATGTCCTTCCTCAGATTAGGAGACCGAAACTGTACACAATATTCAAGGTGTGGCCTCACCAAGGCCTTGTACAACTGTAGTAAGACCTCCCTGCTCCTATATTCAAATCCTCTCGCTATGAAGGCCAACATGCCATTTGTCTTCTTCACTGCCTGCTGTACCTGTATGCCAACTTTCAATGACTGATGTACCATGACATCCAGGTCTCGTTGCATCTCCCCTTTTACTAATCTGTCACCATTCAAATAATCTGCCTTCCTATTTTTGCCACCAAAGTGGATAACCTCACATTTATCTACATTATACCGCATCTGCCATGTATTTGCCCATGCACCTAACCTGTCCAAGTCACCCTGCAGCCTCTTAGCATCCTCCTCACAGCTCACACTGCCACCCTGCTTAGTGTCATCTGCAAACTTGGAGATATTACATTCAATTCCTTCGTCTAAATCATTAATGTATATTGTAAATAACTGGGGTCCCAGCACTGAACCTTGCGGTACCTCACTAGTCACTGCCTGCCATTCTGAAAAGGACCCGTTTATTCCTACTCTTTGCTTCCTGTCTGCCAACCAGTTCTCTATCCACATCAATACATTACCCCCAATACCATGTACTTTAATTTTGCACACGAATCTCTTGTGTGGGACCATGTCAAAAGCCTTTTGAAAGTCCAAATACACCACATCCACTGGCACCCCCTTGTCCACTCTACTAGTTACATCCTCAAAAAATTCTAGAAGATTTGTCAAGCATGATTTCACTTTCATAAATCCATGCTGACTTGGACTGATCCTGTCACTGCTTTTCAAATGTGCTGCTATTACATTTTTAATAATTGATTCCAACATTTTCCCCACCATCGATGTCAGGCTGACCGGTCTATAATTCCCTGTTTACTCTCGCCCTCCTTTCTTAAAAAGTGGGGTTACATTAGCTATCCTCCAGTCCATAGGAACTGATCCAGAGTCTATAGAATGTTGGAAAATGACCACCAATGCATCCACTAATTCTAGGGCTACTTCCTTAAGTACTCTGGGATGCAGACTATCAGGCCCTGGGGATTTATCGGTCTTCAATCCCATCAATTTTCCTAATACAATTTGCTGACTAATAAGGATTTCCTTTAGTTCCTCCTTCTCACTGGACCCTTGTTCCCCTGGTATTTCCGGAAGGTTATTTGTGTCTTCCTTAGTGAAGACAGAAGCAAAGTATTTGTTCAATTGGTCTGCCATTTCTTTGTTCCCCATTATAAATTCACCTGATTCTGACTGTAAGGGACCTACATTTGTCTTTACTAATCTTTTTCTCTTCACGTATCTGTAGAAATGTTTGCAGTCAGCTTTTGTGTTCCCTGCAAGCTTACTCTCATATTCTATTTTCCCCCTCCTAATTAAACCCTTTGTCCTTCTCTGCTGAATTCTAAATTTCTCCCAGTCCTCAGGTTTGCTGCTTTTTTTGGCTAATTTATATGTCTCTTCCTTGGATTTAACACTATCCCTAATTTCCCTTGTAAGCCACGGTTGAGCCACCTTCCCCGTTTTTATGCCAGACAGCGATGTACAATTGTTGAAGTTCATCCATGTGATCTTTAAATGTCTGTCATTGCCTATCCACCGTCAGCCCATTAAGTATCATTCGCCAGTCTGTCCTAGCCAAATCACGTCTCATACCGTCGAAGTTACCTTTCTTTACGTTCAGGACCCTCGTCTCTGAATTAACCGTGTCACTCTCCATCTAATGAATAATTCTACCATATTATGGTCACTCTTTCCCAAGAGGCCTCGCACAACAAGATTGCTAATTAATCCTCTCCCATTATACAACACCCAGTCTAGGATGGCCAGCTCTCTAGTTGGTTCCTCGACATATTGGTCTAGAAAACCATCCCTTATACACTCCAGGAACTCCTCCTCCACCATATTGCTACCAGTCTATATGTCGATTAAAGTCACCCATGATGACCTCTGTACCTTTATTGCACGCCTCCCTAATTTCCTGTTTGATGCCATCCCCAACCTCATTATGACTGTTTGGTGGTCTGCACACAACTCCCACTAGCGTTTTCTGCCCTTTGGTGTTCCGCAGCTCCACCCATAAAGATTCCACCTCATCTAAGCTAATGTCCTTGCTTACTATTGCGTTAATCTCCTCTTTAACCAGCAACGCTACCCCACCTCCTTTTCCTTTCAGTCTATCCTTCCGGAATATTGAATAACCCTGGATGTTGAGTTCCCAGCCTTGGTCACCCTGGAGCCTTGTCTCCGTAATCCCAATTATATCATATCCGTTAACAGCTATCTGTGCAGTTAATTCATCCACCTTATTATGAATGCTCCTAGCATTAAGACTCAGAGCCTTCAGGCTTGTTTTTTTTAACACTCTGTGTCCTTTTAGAATTATGTTGTAATGTGGCCCTTTTTGATTTTTGCCTTTGATTTTTCTGCCCTCCACTTTTACTTTTCTCCTTTATACCTTTTGCTTCTGACCCCATTTTACTTCCCTCTGTCTCCCTGCATAGATTGCCATCCCCCTGCCCTATTATTTTAAATCCTCCCCAACAGCACTAGCATCACTCTCATAGGCGAGTCCTAATTCTTCATGCTTTCAAGTGTATCTTCACTCAGTAACTTTGATATCTCAGTAAGCTTTTGGTAATGTGTCGAGGATAATTAACCTTTCCACAAACGTTTAGCTGTTGGAATGATCCTGTGCTGCTCTCTGTAATGAATAAGCAGTAGAGCGTCACAACATAAGATCTTGTTTTAGGTTGAAAAACTTAATCAATTTAACAACAGACGTGAATAAATAATGATATTAAATTTACTATGCAGTTTGGGCACTTGCCATTCTGTGACAGTCACACCCGTAGCAGCACCCTTTACCACTAGATGGATCTGCAGCAGCAGAACATCATACCTTTACCAACAACCTTACCAATGCACTGGGGGATTTGCTTTGCCTTTACACCAATATAATACATTTAGTGTAAAAAAAATCCTACCTAGTTCATCACTCTGCTATGGTCTTCATTTGTAAATAACTTGTATACAGAGTTCCTTTTGCATTTTAGATGTTAGCTGTGGCTCGATGAGTAGCTTTTCAATCACGGTTGTGGGTTAAAGCCCCTTAACAGAGACTTGAGCCCATTAATCAGGCTGACACTTCAGTGCAGCACTGAGCGAGAGCTGCACTGTCAGAGATGCCATCTTTCAGATGAGATGTTAAATGGTGGCCCACCTGCCTTCAATGGATGTAAAAGATCCCGTGACACTATTCGAAGACGAGCAGGGGAGTTCTCCCCGGTGTCCCGGTCAATATTTATCCCTCAACCAACATCACTAAGACGGATTATCTGGTTATTATCACATTGCTGTTCATGGGAGCTCGCTGTGTACAAACTGCGTTTCCTACATTACAACAGCGACTACACTTCAAAAAGTAGTTCATTGGCTGTGAAGCGCTTTCTGACATTCTGAGGTCACGAAAGGCGCATACAAATAGTTCTTTTTTTCTTCTACTTCGCACCACAGGAGCTTTGCGGATTCCCCATTGCTATTCTAACATAATGAGTGTGAAAGTCAGTGAGAAGTGTTAGTGCTCTGCACATTTACACACAGTCACTTGGAGCGCGAGTCGAGACAGGGAGCTCTGGCTGGGGAGGAGAGCGGCCCAGGTCAGGGAGAGGAGTGGAGAAGCTGGGCCTGTTAGGGGAGGATCTTTATTGTATCAAACTTCAGGGCAACAAAAGATGGGCAATGAATGTCGGACTTGTTAGCGTCACCGACATTGTGACAACGGAGAAAAATCATTCTCAGAGCCCAGCTCTGAGGAGGTACTGCACCAGTTGTGTATAGCACCTCCTGAGCTTTGAACACTGAGTTGTGCGCAGTTCTCGCAGTCTTCAAGCAGCAGCCGATGGAAGGAATCGGACGACAAACGTTTTGCAGAGATAAACAGCCGTCCTACAGCACGCCAACCTGCAGATGTAAAGAAAGTTTGGGACACGGGTTCGGTAGGAAGTACATAGTCTTCCAGGAAATGTAAAAATATTTAGCAGGAGATATTTGAAGATCTAACCTGCATGTCTCCATGTAGTGCCTGAAGCCACTGAGAAGTATGCAATGACATCTGTTGAACTGGTAAATGAGCCACAGTCCTAGCTAAACAAAATCAGCTCAATACGGGTAATTTACGTGACAAAAGTAAGAGAACTGCCGTTCACCAGCAGAGATCAAAACAGAAGTAAGCACACTGCCCACCTAAATGCTCAAACATATCTAATACAGGAGCAATCTCTCCCCCTCCCCTCCCCCACACACTGTGTCTGATACAGACCGACCGTGGGCAATCTCTCCCCGCACGCCCACCCCTCACCCCCACTAGCCCCATCGTGTCTGCGCTGGCCGACAAAGAACCGCAAAGCCCTCGGTCAGCAGCCCTGAAAGTTACATATAAACCTATGCACAATGAACAATGGCGAAAAGGTAAAAAGCATTCAGCCCAGCCGGTCCGCCCCACATAACTGCGACACCCCCTGCACCATAACGTTCGACACTCCAACCCAACCGGAGCCACGTGAACTCCTGGAAGAGGCAAAAAAAGATTAAAAACCCAGGACAATTGGTCAAAAAAATATGGGAAAATTCCTCTCCGACCCATCCAGTCCAGGAGATCACCCTGACCGTATTCGATTCCCTGCAGTACGTATCTGCGTATCTGCGCCAGCCAACAAGAGGTTATCCAGTTTACTCCCACTTACCAACTCTAGGTCCGTAACCCTGCAGACCTGTGGGCAGAGCAGTGGCAAATGGAATTTAATTCGGAGAAGTATGAGAAACATAGATACATAGAAAATAGGTGCAGGAGTAGGCCATTCGGCCCTTCAAGCCTGCACCACCATTCAATAAGATCATGGCTGATCATTCCCTCAGTAACCCTTTCCTGCTTTCTCTCCATACCCCTTGATCCCTTTAGCCATAAGGGCCATAATCTAACTCCCTCTTGAATATATCCAATGAACTGGCATCAATAACTCTCTGCGGCAGGGAATTCCACAGGTTACAACTCTCTGAGTGAAGAAGTTTCTCCTCATCTCAGTCCTAAATGGCCTACCCCTTATCCTAAGAATGTGTCCCCTGGTTCTGGACTTCCCCAACATCTGGAACATTCTACCCGCATCTAACCTGTCCCGTCCTGTCAGAATTTTGTATGTTTCTATGAGATCCCCTCTCATCCTCCTAAACTACAATGTATAAAAGCCCAGTTAATCCAGTCTCTCCTCATATGTCAGTCCAGCCGTCCCGGGAATCAGTCTGGTGAACCTTCGCTGTACTCCCTCAATAGCAAGAACGTCCTTACTCAGATTAGGAGACCAAAACTGAACACAATATTCTAGGTAAGACCTCACCAAGGCCCTGTACAATTGCAGTAAGACCTCCCTGCTCCTATATTCAAATCCCCTAGCTATGAAGGCCAATATACCATTTGCCTTCTTCATCGTCTGCTGTACCTGTATGCCAACTTTCAATGACTGATGTACCATGACACCCAGGTCTCGCTGCACCTCCCCTTTTCCTAATCTGCCGCCATTCAGATAATATTCTGTCTTCACGTTTTTGCCCCCAAAGTGAATAACCTCACATTTATCCACATTATACTACATCTGCCATGCATTTGCCCACTCACCTAACCTGTCCCAAGTCACGCTGCAGCCTCTTAGCATACCCCTCACAGCTCACACCGCCATCCAGTTTAGTGTCATCTGCAAACTTGGAGATATTACACTCAATTCCTTCGTCTAAATCATTGATGTATATTGTAAAAAGCTGGTGTCCCAGCACTGAGCATTGTGGCACTCCACTAGTCACTGCCTGCCATTCTGAAAAGGACCCGTTTATCCCGACCTTCTGCTTCCTGTCTGCCAACCAGTTCTCTATCCACGTCAGTACGTTACTCCCAATACCATGTGCTTTGATTTTGCACACCAATCTCTTGTGTGGGACCTTGTCAAAAGCCTTTTGAAAGTCCAAATACGCCACATTCACTGGTTCTCCCTTGTCCACTCTACTAGTTACATCCTCAAAAAATTCCAGAAGATTTGTCAAGCATGATTTCCCTTTCATAAATCCATGCTGACTTGGACATATCCTGTCACTGCTTTCCAAATGCGCTGTTATTTCATTCTTAATAATTGATTCCAACATTTTCCCCATCACTGATGTCAGGCTAATTACCCGCTTTCTTTCTCCCTCCCTTTTTAAAAAGGGGTGTTACATTAGCTTACCTCCAGTCCATAGGAACTGATCCAGAGTCGATAGACTGTTGGAAAATTATCACCAATGCATCCACTATTTCTAGGGCCACTTCCTTAAGTACTCTGGGATGCAGACTATCAGGCCCCGGGGATTTATCGGCCTTCAACCCCATCAATTTCCCTAACACAATTTCCCGCCTAATAAAGATATCCTTCAGTTCCTCCTTCTCACTAGACCCTCGGTCCCCTAGTACTTCCAGAAGGTTATTTGTGTCTTCCTTCGTGAAGACAGAACCAAAGTATTTGTTCAATTAGTCTGCCATTTCTTTGTTCCCCATTATAAATTCACCTGAATCCGATTGCAAGGGATCTACGTTTGTCTTCACTAATCTTTTTCTCTAAGCTAATTTTGGATCCAACTTGCCACTTTGCCCTGGATCCCATGGGCTTTAACCTTCATGATCATTCTACCATGTGGGACCTCATCAAAAGTTTTGCTGAAGTTCATATGCACTACATTGTACGCACCCTTCTGGTTAACTGCTCGAAAAATTCAATCAAGTTAGTCAAACACGATCTTCCCTTAACAAATCAGTGCTGACTGTCCCTAATTAATCCTTGCCTTTCTAAATGTAGATTTATCCTGCCTTTCAGGATTTTTTGGAATAATTTTCCCACCACTGAGGTTAGACTGACAGGCCTATAATTACTCGGCCTATTCCTTTCTCCCTTCTTAAACATGGGTATTACATTAGCAGTCCTCCAATCCTCTGGCACCATGCCTAAATCCAAAAAGGACTGGAAAATGATGGTCAAGGCCTCTGCTATTTCCTCTTTTACTTCGTTCAACAGCCTGGGATGCATTTCATCCGGGCCTGGAGACTTATCTACTTTCAAAGCTGCTAAACCCCTTAATACCTCTTCTCTCACTATGTTTATTTCATCCAGAATTTCACACCCTCTTCGGTAGCAGTATCTGCATTGCCCCTTACCTTTGTGAAAACAGATGCAAAGTATTTATTAAGAACCATACCAACATCTTCCGCCTCCATGGTCTCTAATAGGTCCTATCCTTTCTTTAGTTATCCTCTTGCTCGTAATATATTTATAGAACATCTTTGGGTTTTCCTTAATTTTACTTGCCCAGAATCTTTCATGCTCTCTCTCTTAGCATTCCTAATATCCTTTTTAATTTTAGCTCTGAACTTTGTATATTCCTCCAAAGATTCGGCAGTATTTAGCCATCAGTATATGACATAAGCTTCCCTTTTTTTCTTTATCCTCCCCTGTAGGTCCCTAGACACCCAAGGGGCTCTAGAATTGTTACTCCCGCCCTTTTTCTTTAAGGGCACATGTTTGGCCTGAGCCCTCCGGATCTCTTCCTTGAATGCCTCCCACTGTTCCGACACGAATTTACCCTTGAATGCCTCCCACTGTTCCGACACGAATTTACCCACAAGTAGCTGTTTCCAGTTCATTGTGGCCAAATCACTCCTCAACTTAGCAAAGTTAGCTTTTCCCCAATTTGGGACTTTTATTCCTGGTCAATCCTTGTCCTTATCCATAACTAACTTGAATCTGACTGAATCATGATCAGTGGCACCCAAGTGCTCTTCCACTAATACCCCTTCTACCTGCCCAGCTTCATTCCCCAAAACTAAATCCAAAACCGCCCCTCTCGTGTTGGGCTTGTTACATACTCACTAAAATACTTCAATGCATTTTAAAAATTCCACACACTCTATACCCTTCACACTATAGTTATCCCAATCAATATTTGGATAGTTAAAATCCACTATTTTACTGCCCTATGGTTTTTGGACAACACAGAAATTTGCCTACATATTTGCTCCTCTGCCTCCCTCCCCCACTGTTTGGGGATCGATAATACACGCCCTGCAGTGCGATCGCCCCTTTTTTATTTTTCAATTCGACCCATATGGCCTCATTTGATGATCCCTCTATCATATCAACCCTCCTCACTGCTGTAATAGTTTCTTTAATCAATACCGTGACCGCCCCCCACCCCAACCCCCGCCTTTTTAACTCCCCTCTCTGTCTTGTCTAAAAATCCTGTAACCAGGAATATCGATCTGCCAAACCTGCCGCTCTTTCAGCCATGTTTCTGTAATGGCTAGAATGTCATACTTCCAAGTGTCTACCTGTGCTCTTAGCTCATCTGCCTTATTCGCTATACTCCTTGCATAAAAGTATATACCATTTAGCACAGGAAGACCTCTTGCTTACTACTTACTAAGCCTTGTTTCCTCTGTCTTACAGAGTTGCTTTCTAGATTCTTGTTATCCAATTTCTGCTTTACTTCCTTCCCTTTTGAATTTGTTCTCAGGTTCCCATCCCCCTGCCAAGCTAGTTTAAATTCTCCCCAACAGCACTAGCAAAACTTGCCGTGAGGATATTGGTCCCGGCACTGTTAAGGTGCAACCTGCCCAGTTTGTACAGGTCCCATCTCCCCCAGAAGCGGTCCAAATGCCTCAGGAATTTAAAGCCCTCCCTCCTGCACCAACTCTCCAGCCACGCGTTCATCCTCTCTATCCTTCTATTCTTGAACTCATTAGCACGCGGCACCGGTAGTAACCTGGAGATTACTACCTTTGAGGTCTTACCCTTTAATTTTCTTCCTATCTCCCTGAATTCTGCCTGTTGGACCTCATTCCTCTTTCTACCTATGTCGCTGGTCCCGATATGGACCACAACCTCTAGCTGTTTACCTTCGCCCCCACAGAATGCCCTGCGCCCGCTCTATGATATCCTTGACCCTGGCACCCAGGGAGGCACCATACTATCCTAGAGTCACGTCTATGGCTGCAGAAACACCTCTCTGTTCCCCTAACTATTGAATCCCTTACCATTACAGCTCTCTTATTCTTCGTCCCTCCCCCCTGTGCAGCTGAGGCACCTGTGATGCCTTGGACTTGGCTCTTGCTGCACTCCTCAGAGGTACCATCGCCCTCACCGGGGCTCAGAAGAGAATATCGGTTGAAAGTCGAGATGGACTCATGGGGGGACTCCTGCACTACCTGCCTAGTGTTCTTACTCCGTCTGGTGGTCATCCACTTCGTCGGGGACGCTCGGGTCAGGACCGCTCGGGTCGGGGCTGCTCGGCGCTCGGGTCGGGGCCGCTCGGGTCGGGGCCGCTCGGGTCAGGGCCGCTCGGGTTGGGGTCACTCGGCGCTCGGGTCAGGGTCACTCGGGTCGGGGTCACTCGGGTCAGGGCCGCTCGGGTCGGGGCCACTCGCCACTCGGGTCGGGGTCACTCGGGTCAGGGCCGCTCGGGTCGGGGCCACTCGGCGCTCGGGTCAGGGTCACTCGGGTTGGGGTCGCTCGGGTCGGGGCCACCCTGCGCTCGGGTCAGGGCCGCTCGGGTTGGGGCCACTCGAGTCAGGGCCGCTCGGGTCGGGGCCACTCGGCGCTCGGGTCGGGGTCACTCGGGTCAGGGCCGCTCGGGTTGGGGCCACTCAGCGCTCGGATCGGGGTCACTCGGGTCAGGGCCGCTCGGGTCGGGACCGCTCGGGTCGGAGTCACTCGGGTCAGGGCCGCTCGGGTCGGGGCCACTCGGGTCAGGGCCGCTTGGGTTGGGGTCACTCGGCGCTTGGGTCAGGGCCGCTCGGGTTGGGAGCTGCTCGGGTCGGGGTGACTCGGGTCGGGATCACTCGGGTCAGAGCCGCTCGGGTTGGGAGCTGCTCGGGTCGGGATCACTCGGGTCAGAGCCGCTCGGGTCGGGATCACTCGGGTCGGGGCCAATCGGCGCTCGGGGCCGCTCGCCGCTCGGGGTCACTCGGGTTGGGGCCGCTCGGTGCTTGGGGCCGCTCGGGGTCACTCGGGTTGGGGCCGCTCGGTGCTTGGGGCCGCTCGGGTCGGGGCCGCTCAGGTCGAGGCTGCTCGGCGCTCAGGGCCACTCGGGTCGGGGCCGCTCGGGTCGGGGCCGCTTGGGGGTCGGGGCCGCTTGTGTCTGGACGGGACTGGACAAGTTAGATGCGGAAAGAAGGTTCCCGATGTTGGGGAAGTCCAGAACCAGGGGACACAGTCTAAGGATAAGGGGTAAGCCATTTAGGACCGAGATGAGGAAAAACTTCTTCACTCGGAGAGTTGTTAACCTGTGGAATTCTCTACCGCAGAGAGTTGTTGATACCAGTTCATTGGATATTTTCAAGAGGGAGTTAGATATGGCCCTTACGGCTAAAGGGATCAAGGGGTATGGAGAGAAAGCAGGAAAGGGGTACTGAGGGAATGATCAGCCATGATCTTATTGAATGGTGGTGCAGGCTTGAAGGGCCGAATGGCCTACTCCTGCACCTATTTTCTATATTTCTATGATTCTATGTGTCGGGGCCGCTCGGCGCTCGGGTCGGGGCCACGCGGACTCACTGAGGTCGGGGCCACTCGGGTCGGGGCTGCTCGGACTCACTGAGGTCGGGGCCACTCGGGTCGGGGCCACTCGGACTCACTGAGGTCGGGGCCACTCAGGTCAGGGGCACTCGGACTCACTGAGGTCGGGGCCGCTTGGGCTCACTGAGGTCGGGGCCGCTCGGGCTCGCTGAAGTCGGGGCCACTCGGGTCGGGGCCACTCGGACTCACTGAGGTCGGGGCCGCTCGGGTCGGGGCCACTCGGACTCACTGAGGTCGGGGCCGCTCGGGTCGGGGCCACTCGGACTCACTGAGGTCGGGGCCGCTCGGACTCACTGAGGTCGGGGCTGCTCGGACTCACTGAGGTCCGGGCCGCTCGGGTCGGGGCCACTCGGACTCACTGAGGTCGGGGCCGCTCGGACTCACTGAGGTCGGGGCCACTCGGATAGGGGCTGCTCGGACTCACTGAGGTCGGGGCCGCTCGGGTTGGGGCTGCTCGGACTCACTGAGGTCGGGGCTGCTCGGACTCACTGAGGTCGGGGCCGCTCGGGTCGGGGCCACTCGGGTCGGGGCTGCTCGGACTCACTGAGGTCGGGGCCACTCGGGTCGGGGCTGCTCGGACTCACTGAGGTCGGGGCTGCTCGGACTCACTGAGGTCGGGGCCGCTCGGGTCGGGGCCACTCGGGTCGGGGCTGCTCGGACTCACTGAGGTCGGGGCCGCTCGGGTCGGGGCCACTCGGGTCGGGGCTGCTCGGACTCACTGAGGTCGGGGCCGCTCGGGTCGGGGCTGCTCGGACTCACTGAGGTCGGGGCCGCTCGGGTCGGGGCCACTCGGGTCGGGGCAGCTCGGACTCACTGAGGTCGGGGCCGCTCGGATAGGGGCTGCTCGGACTCACTGAGGTCGGGGCCGCTCGGGTCGGGGCCACTCGGACTCACTGAGGTCGGGGCCGCTCGGGTCGGGGCCACTCGGACTCACTGAGATCGGGGCCGCTCGGGTCGGGGCCACTCGGGTTGGGGCTGCTTGGCCTCACTGAGGTCGGGGCCGCTCGGGTCGGGGCCACTCGAACTCACTGAGGTTGGGGCTGCTTGGCCTCACTGAGGTCGGGGCCGCTCGGGTCGGGGCCACTCGGGTCGGGGCTGCTTGGCCTCACTGAGGTCGGGGCCGCTTGGGTCGGGGCTGCTCGGACTCACTGAGGTCGGGGCCGCTCTGGTCGGGGCCACTCGGACTCACTGAGGTTGGGGCTGCTTGGCCTCACTGAGGTCGGGGCTGCTCGGACTCACTGAGGTCGGGGCCGCTCGGGTCGGGGCCACTCGGACTCACTGAGGTCGGGGCCGCTCGGACTCACTGAGGTCGGGGCCACTCGGATAGGGGCTGCTCGGACTCACTGAGGTCGGGGCCGCTCGGGTAATGTGCCGCCCCCGGGGAGTGACGCAGGTTCCTCGGCCCAGGATGCTGATGATGTGCTCTCTCAGGATCACACAATTCCTGACCGCAGACCTATCACTCCGCTATTGCATCCAACCATGGTCTCCCCTGAGCCAAGCCAGACTGAACCCTCCCAGGAGGGTGCTGACCAGTCAGCAGCCGGCCCTTCCAAGCCCAAAGCTGGTCGAGGGCATCCCAGAAGGATATCTGCAGCTTCCACACAAGAAACATAGTAGCCTTCCCAGACCCATGATGCAGCCACAGGGGAGACACTGAGGCAGAGTTGTTGGATAGGCACATGTAAGAGGGGAGAAAAGAAGATGCACAAGGATGAGAAATTATGTTTTTATGCAAGTTGTTTGAATGTTTTTTTGTTGTGCAGTCTTTTTGCATTAATTTGGATCATGTCATAAATCTTTATTTTTTGTATCTATATTTGAGAGTGGGCACTAATGTGTGAAGGCACTCATTCTGATGGCCATGGAAAATAGGAGCTAAAGGGTTATGTGGGGATGAGATTATGTGAATCGAGCAGCAATCAGATGTCTCTGCACCTCCCTTGCAGGCATGCGATGGTGACGACGCCTCCTGGCTGTGTGGTGACGGGCATCCTCCTCTTCCTCCTCAGGTGGTAATGCTGGCTTGACCTCCAGTGGCTGGCCCCTCCTGATAGCCAGGTTGTGCAGCATGCAGCAGACCACTACGAATATGGAGACTCATTCAGGCAAAGCACCACCAGACCGGTCCAGGCGACGGAACCTCTGTTTGAGGATCCCGATGCAGTGCTCGATGATGCACCTGGTGCCAGAGTGAATGTCACTGTATGCATGCTCGGCCGCAGTCCTGGGGTTCTGAACTGGAATCAGCAGCCAAGTGCACAGGGGATATCCCTTGTCCCTAAGCAGCTATCCATAATCCTGATTTGGCCCGGTGAAGACGGCGGGCACACTGGTCTGGTGCAGGATGAAGGAATCGTGGCTGCTGCCTGGATACCTGGCATCAACTGCCAGGATCCTACGCTGGTGGTCACACACCAGCTGCACAGTCAGTGAGTGGAATCCCTTTCTGTTCATGAACAGTTCGGCATGGTTGAGTGGCGTCCTCACCCTGGGGAACCCTGCAATCCTGACAAATCCGGCCTGCCGTTCCACATGCTTCTCCTTGGTCATGGGGAAGGAGAAATATTTGATTCTTCTCCTATACAGTGCATCGGTCACCTGCCGGATGGAGCGATGGGCAGATGTTGGATATGTCTGCAGTGGTAGACTGGCCTGTGGTGTAAAACTTCAGAGCTATGGTGACCTTGGCTCAATGGTGAGAGCTATCCTGAGCCTTGTGTGAGGCTGCAGATCTTGGTGCAGGACATTGCACAGCTCCCTCAGTATGTCCTTTCTAAACCACAGGCTTCACAAACATTGGGCATCACTGAGCTCCAGGAAGGAAAACTGGTGTCGGTACTTTGACGATAGGGCCTCCTTCCCCCAGGTCTGTACTGGGCCCCTCCCATGGCAGCTGGTTCATCGCCTTCTCCCTCTTCCTGGTGATGTTCAGGAGCTTCTGCAGGCTTTTGCTGGCAAGGCTCCTGGCCCAGTATCTGGTGCGGGGGGTTAGTGTACCTGACCCTCCTCCTCACGCCATCTCCCTCCTGGCCACCCTTTCCACGTTGAGGTCTACGGCCTTCTGCAGGCCCTTCTCCCTTTTGGGCAGCAATGGCTGCTGCTTCCCTTGCCCACTGCCTCTGTACCCATTGCTGACGGCGCCGCCTTCTCCTGTGTGCCGCCCTGCCTCTCACAAGGTGCACAAGGCGTTGCCCTGCCAACACTGAGCTCATTCTGTATGAAAGCTGAACCCTCACAAACAGGCCTTTGTGGAGCAGAGAATGAGGACCACAGGCCTCCACTAATCAGTGAGAGTGGAAAAGTTTTCTCAACTCACAAAAAGTTCTGAAAAGTCCGCTGCAGGTGTAGCAAATCCCCACTGCGAAATCCGAAAAAGTGTGGACCAAAAAATACACGATTGCACAAAACCTTCGTTCTCCTCTGGTGATTTAGAACAGCCCGGCAAAGTGCACCGACCCAAAAAGCTGCCGGGGGCACTGTCAACAAAAAAGCCAGCATTTTTATATCGAATATAGGTGGCGTGGCCGTGTAGCAGCGATGTGCACCTTGATGATGTCATCATGGCCGCAAGCCCCATACCCCAGCAGAAGTCGGCGGTTTGGGGTGGAAATGGACACCGCCCAGAAAACTCCCATGCTGAAAATGGGTTGCAGGGGCCAATCGACTGGAACGTGGCAGCCAATCGACTGGAACGCGGCGACCACTCAATTCCGTCGCACGGCTGCCGCAAACCTGCGATAACGGACCTCATCGGGACCCTGAATTTCGGCCCCACTGCTGAAATGTGTGTCTAACACAGATTGACCATGAGCAATCTCTCAACCCCTCCCCTCCCACACACACTGACCAATCCTGCAAGTGCGAGTTTGGAGGCGGGTCTGCTGTCAAAATGGCAGTGGTTGACAGCTGGGCAAAAGTCCGCTCTGAACCCACCCTCTTGTGAATTTCCAAAGTGTCGGCTCTGGCTGTGGATTGCAGACCCGACACTAAGCAGGCAGTGAAGAAGGCCAATGGTATGTTGGCCTTCATAGCTAGGGGATTTGAGTATAGAGGCAGGGAGGTCTTACTGCAGTTGTACAGGGCCTTAGTGAGGCCTCACCTGGCATATTGTGTTCAGTTTTGGTCTCCTAATCTGAGGAAAGACGTTCTTGCTATTGAGGGAGTGCAGCGAAGGTTCACCAGACTGATTCCCGGGATGGCAGAACTGACATATGAGGAGAGACTGGATCGACTGGGCCTGTATTCACTGGAGTTTACAAGGATGAGAGGGGATCTCATAGAAACATATAAAATTCTGACGGGACTGGACAAGTTAGATGCAGGAAGAATGTTCCCGATGCTGGGGAAGTCCAGAACCAGGGGACATAGTCTAAGGATAAGGGGTAAGCCATTTAGGACTGAGATGAGGAGAAACTTCTTCACTCAGAGAGTTATTAACCTGTGGAATTCCCTACCGCAGAGAGTTGTTGATGCCAGTTCATTGGATATATTCAAGAGGGAGTTAGATATGGCCCTTACGGATAAAGGGATTAAGGGGTATGGAGAAAAAGCAGGAAAGGGGTACTGAGATGAATAATCAGCCATGATCTTATTGAATGGTGGTGCAGGCTCGAAGGGCCGAATGGCCTACTCCTGCACCTATTTTCTATGTTTCTCTGTTTCTATGTAAGCGATGTGTCAAGTAATTGTGATAGTTAAGAAGCTGCTTAAAGCTATTTAAGCAGCACTTTCCCAGGTCCAAAGGATCTTTTCAAGTTTTTTTACGAGGATCACGTCCCTCAGGTATCACTTCAGGTAAAGTGTGTCGGGCTCTCAACAATTCTGGTTTGGTTTGACTAGTTGACAGCTGCAGAAGTGGTATGAAAGCTACCATTTCACAGTGGTTCATTTTCCAATCAAAGAAGTTGGAGCCTTCAGGATTTGGAATACACTTTTCAGTTTTATGGAGGTTTGAAGTGTTTGCAGTGAACTCTCTATCCAGTGTCACCACTTTCGAGCAACCTCTCTCACCATTGACAGATCGCTTCTGTCATCTCAACTTCAACTGCCACCTATTCCATCAGCTTGGTGCCCTGGACAAAATCTTACCTTGGTCCTCAGAATTCCACCACGATCATCCCCAACACCAACATCACCAGGCACACCACCATCACCAGACACACCAGCAGCACCAACAACACCAATCTTCTCCGCAATCACCAGATGCTGCACAGGACACAGGGCATTAGCACCTGAACACGTTGCTGCCCGGGAGGCCAGGGATGGCATCATCATGGCCACATTTACTTTAAATGATGTTGTACACCCTGGTTATCATATGATGCGGATGGTTGGCACCACCCCACACCAGTATCATAAATAAGTACATAAGAAATAGTAGCAGGAGTAGGCCATTTGGCCCCTCGATTCTGCTCCGCCATTCAATAAGATCATGGCTTCTCTGACCTTGGTCTCAACTCCACTTCCCTGCCCGTTCCCCATATCCCTTGACTCCATTATTGTTCAAAATTCTGTCTATCTCCACCTTAAATATATTCAGTGACCCAGCTTCCACAGTCCCAGAATTCCAAAGATTCATGACCCTCTGAGAGAAGAAATTCCTCCTCATCTCCATTTTAAATGGGAAACCCCTTATTCTGAAATTATGCCTCCTAGTTCCCACGAGGGGAAACACCCTCTCTGCATCTACCTTGTCAAGACCCCTCATAATCTTACACGTTTCAATAAGATCATCTCTCATTCTTCTAAACTCCAATGAATATAGGCCCAACCTGCTCAACCTTTCTTCATAGTACAACCCCTTCTTCTCAGGAATCAACCTCGTGAACCTTCTCTGAACTGCCTGCAATGCAAGTATATCTCTCCTTAAATAAGTGGACCAAAACTGTACGCAGTACTCCAGTTGTGGTCTCACCAATGCCCTGTACAGTCGTAGCAGGACTTCCCTACTTTTATACTTCATCCTCCTTGCAGTAAAGGCCAACATTCCATTTGCCTTCCTAATTACTTGCTGCACCTGCATACTAACTTTTTGTGTACTGCAGCATTTTGTAAGCTCTCCCCATTTAAATAATAAATTGCCTTTTTATTTTTCCTACCAAAGTGGATAACCTTACATTTTCCCACATTATATTCCATCTGCCAATTTTTTGCCCACTCACTTAGCCTATCTATATCCCTTTGTAGATTCTTTGCGTCCTCCTCACAACTTGCTTTCCCAGCCATCTTTGTATCGTCAGCAAATTTGGCTACATTACACTCGGTCCCTTCATCCAAGTCATTAATATAGATTGTAAATAGTTGAGGCCCCAGCACTGATCCCTGTGGCACCTCACTAGTTACAGTTTGCCAACCGGAAACTGACCCATTCATCCCAACTCTGTTTTCTGTTCGTTGGCCAATACGCTATCCATGCTAATATATTACCCCCCAACCCCGTGAGCTCTTATCTTGTGCAGTAACCTTTTATGTGGCACCTTATCGAATGCCTTCTGGAAATCCAAATACATGACATCTACTGGTTCCCCTTTATCCACCCTGCTCGTTACATCCCCAAAGAACTCCAGCAAATTTGTCAAATATGTTTTCCCTTTCATAAAACCATGCTGACTCTGTTTGACTGTATTATGATTTTCTAAATGTCCTGCTACTACTTCCTTAATAATGGACTCTAGCATTTTCCCAATGACAGATGTTAGGCTAACTGGTCTATAGTTTCCTGCTTTCTGTCTCCCTCCTTTCTTAAATATGGGCATTACATTTGTGGTTTTCCAATCTGTTGGGACCTCTCCAGAATCCAGGGATTTTTGTAGCTTACAACCAATGCATCCACTACCTCTGCAGCCACTTCTTTTAAGACCCTAGGATGCAGGCCATCAGGTCCAGGGGACTTGTCCAACTTTAGTCCCATTAGTTTGCCTAGTACTTTTTCTCTAGTGATAGTGATTGTTTTAAGTTTCCCCCCTTCCTATAGCCCCTTGATTATCAATTATTGGGATGCTTTTAATGTCTTCTACCGTGAAGACCGATACAAAATATTTGTTCAAAGTCTGCCATTTCCCTGTTTTCCATTATTAATTCCCCAGTCTCATACTCTAAGGGACCAACATTTACTTTAGCTACTCTCTTCCTTTTTATAAAGCATCCCTGCGATGTCCAAACCATTCCTTTCACACTCGTCAGCTTTGTGGGGATACTCTTATGTCTCACCATTCATTACAACTCACTAAGCCACTTCCAAAGGTGCTCACAAATCTGTCCAAGAAGGCAAAGTGTTGAAAATAAAGATTTCAATGTTTGACAGACAACTCATTAACAGAAATGTTACATGAACATTGGCTAAAAGACCCAAGTGCCTTCCTTTGTGTTGGTAGTTGATATGATTGGACAAAGATGAGGATGAATGTGAGGGGTGAAAAATGTAGATAGAGAGGAATAGGTGGAGGTGTAAGGTAAGTTGGTGTAAGGATGTGCAGGAGTAGGGTAGGGAAGGCAGAGTGATGCGGATATAATGAGTGGCACAGTAGGATGAGGCTGACTGGCTTTTCAGTAACGTTTCATGATCTACTGAGTCCTCCTGATGACATCCCTCCTTGTGCCCTCTGTACAATGTGCAACCAGGCTGCGTTGATGTCCTAGGGTGGTCTCCTCTGCCCGTTGAAAGGGAAGAGAACCTCCCTGCATGCTGTGACTCCTTTGGAGGGAGTCATGGGACAGCCTGGGTGCAGCCGTGCATCTTTGTGCAGTGCTTGTCAGTGTTTGCAGCACCTCAACTGTCAAAATCAATTTGGATATGGTCCCTTTAAGGAAACTGGTTGATGATGCATCATCAAATGACGTCATCAGACCACTTCCTTTTAATAGGCCGGGAATCTCGCAGGGCGGCCTTAACAAGCCCCATCAAGGGAAAGTCATGGGCGAAACCAGCATGGAGCCAGGAGCGGGAGTTTCAGGATTTTGACCCAGCGTCTATGAAGGAACGGCGATATATTTCCAAGTCACAAGATGGTGTGTGACTTGGAGGGGAGCTTGGAGGTGATGGTGTTCCCATGCGCTTGCTGCCCTTGTCCTTCTAGGTGGGAAAGGTTGTGTGTTTGGGAGGTGCTGTCGAAGAAGCTTTGGTGAGTTGCTGGTGTGCATCTTGTAACTGGTACACTGAGCCACGGTGGTGGAAGGAGTGAATATTTAAGTTGGTGGATGGGGGGCCAATCAAGCGGGCTGCTTTGTCCAGGATGGTGTCGAGGTTTTTGAGCGTTGTTGGAGCTCCTCTCATCCTGTCAAGTGAAGAGTATTCTGTCACACTCGTGACTTGTGACTTGTAAATTGTGGAAAGGCTTTGGAGTCAGGAGCGGAGGGGAGACACCCAGCCTCTGACCTGCTCTTGCAGCCACTGTATTTATGTGGCTGGTCCAATTAAGTTTCTGGCCATAGGTGACCCCAAGGATGTTGATGTTGAGGGATTCAGCAATGGTAATGCTGTTGAATGTCAACGGGCAGTGGTTAGCGTCATGTATCTCACACTACTGTACATAACAGTATCTTACCATGCTATACATGACTGTAACTAGATATGACCTGTAACCACAAGCATACTTTACCACCAGGGGTGCACTTACAGAAGACACTGCATACCTGTTCGACACAGGTATATAAAGGCAGGTCTCAGGCAAGTGTGGCACTCGAGAGCTGTGAAATAAAGGTGCAGGTCCAGAGTGACCTTAACTTCAGCATATGCCTCGTGTAAGTCTGTACTGCAAGGTCAGGACTTTACAGTGGCGACGAGTTACGGGATCACAGAATCCACAGAATGGCTACCAACGGCTCAGATGAGAAATACAATGCAGGAGACAATTGGGAGGACTTTATAGAAAGGCTCCAGCAAAGTTTTGTAACCAAAGACTGGTTGGGCGACGATAAGGCAGACAAGAGAAGAGCCCATCTCTTACCAGCTGTGGCTTGAAAACATACGCCTTAATGAAGGACCTGCTGGCACCCGAGAAACCAGCAAGCAAGTCGTTTGAGGAGTTCAGCACACTGGTGAGAGACCACCTGAAGCCAGCGAGCAGCCTACACATGGCCAGACACAGGTTCTACAACTACAGACGCAGTGTGGGCCAGAGCATATCCGACTTTGTGGCAGAACTTCGGAGGCTGGCTAGTTTATATGAGTTCTTCGATATACTAAGGAAAGAAGTACTGAGAGACTTTTTTATTGAAGGAATAGGCCATGGAGGCATATTCCGAAAGCTTATAGAGACCAAGAACTTAATCCTAGAGGCAGCAGCACTGGTCGCACAGACATTCTTGGCAGGAGAAGAAGAAACGAGGGTGATCTATACTGCGGGTACGACAACTAATGAAACATCAGAACAAGGGGTTCACAGCGTGAAACAAGCCGCTACCTTCACACACAGACAAAGGCAGGAGAGCAGGCCTTCAACAGCAGGCAGTGGCGCCAGAAACCATCAAGGGCCACATGAATGGCCATTCACACCTCATCAACCCACAATGCAAGCAATCAACTACAGACTGAGAGAAGCTCAAGAGAGATCAGCCAGACGCAGCTCATCCTTCGGAAACAATGGAAGCGGTCTGTGCTGGAGATGTGGGGGAAGGCACTCAACAAGAGGGTGTCGATTTCAGCATGCTGTTTGCAGAAACTGCAACTATACAGGGTATCTGGCTCTCGTGCAGAAAAACAGCAGCTCGGCTGGTATACGAATCGGAAGGGTCGGAAAGCGGATCAGAAAACGGTGGGGACAGTGCCCGGGACGCCGAGGTACAGCGGGTCAACACGATCAATGTCCACTGTTCTTATAACAATACGCCTCCAATAATGATGAGGGTCCTACTCAACGGCATATCCGTTAACATGGAACTGGACACGGGAGCTAGTCAATCTCTCATGAACGTCCAACAATTTGAACAGCTGTGGCCGCACAAAAGCAGCAGACCAAAACTCACAAGGATCGACACCAAACTAAGGGCCTATACCAAAGAAATCGTCCCAGTCCTTGGCAGCGCCATGCTCTCAGTCACACACAAAGGGACGGTGAACCGACTTCCCCTGTGGTTGTCCCCGGAGATCTCCCAGCACGGTTGGGGAGAAGCTGGCTGGCTAATCTAAATTGGAAATGGGATGATGTTCATGCCATGTCGTCAGAGGAACGGACCCCCTGCACAACAGTTCTAAGTCGTTTTGAACATATCTTTCAGCCAGGTCGGGGCATCTTCAAAGGGGCTAAAGTTAAAATCTACATCACACAGGATGCCAGACCGGTCCATCACAAGGCTAGAGCTGTGCCTTATGTGATGAGGGAAAAGATTGAACACGAACTGGACCGGCTTCTGAGGGAAGGCATTATCTCACCCGTGGAATTTAGCGACTGGGCAAGTCCCATCATCCCTGTCATGAAGCCTAATGGATCCGTACGAATCTGTGGGGATTCAAGGTCTACCATAAACAGAGAATCCCTACAGGACCAATACCCACTGCCCAGAGCGGAGGACCTATTTGCCACGTTGGCTGGAGGAAAACTTTTCTCGAAACTCGATCTCACATCTGCGTATATGACGCAAGAACTGACCAAAGAGTCTAAGCTACTCACCACCATCAACACACATCGAGGCCTTTTTATGTACAATCGATGCCCATTCGGCATCAGGTCGGCGGCTGCTATATTCCAGCGCAACATGGAGAGTCTGCTCAAGTCCATCCTGGGGACGGTTGAGTTTCAAGATGACATACTCATCACGGGCAGGGACACCGACTCCCATCTCCGCAATTTGGAGGAAGTACTAAGTCGATTGGATCGGGTAGGCCTAAGAGTTAAGAAATCCAAATGTCTGTTTCTCGCACCCGAGGTTGAATTTTTGGGCAGAAGGATTGTCGCTGATGGAATCCGCCCAACAGAATCCAAAACCAAAGCAATTCGTCTGGCACCCAGGCCCCGGAATGTCTCGGAACTGCGCGCCTTTCTCGGGCTACTCAATTACTTTGGGAACTTTATGCAGAACTTGAGCACGCTGCTGGAGCCTCTCCATGTGCTACTCAGAAAGGGGTTCGATTGATTTTGGGGGGACGCCCAAGAACGTGCCTTCAATAAGGCACGCAACCTTCTATGTTCCAACAGTGTTTTAGCCTTTTTTGACCCAGGTAAAAAGCTAGTTCTTACATGTGATGCGTCAGCGTACGGGGTCGGGTGCGTTTTACAGCATGTCAATGATGCGGGTAAATTACAACCCATAGCTTATGCCTCCAGGTCACTTTCGCGGGCGGAGCGCGGGTACGGTATGGTTGAGAAGGAGGCGCTCGCATGCGTGTACGATGTCAAAAAGATGCACCAATACCTTTTCGGGGCCAAGTTCACGTTAGATACCGACCACAAACCCCTCACGTCCCTGCTATCTGAGTGCAAGGCAATAAACGCCAACACCTCGGCCCGCATTCAGCGGTGGGCATTCATGCTGGCGTCTTACGACTACACAATAAGGCACAGACCAGGCACAGACAACTGTGCCGACGCGCTTAGCAGGCTACCCCTGGCGACCACGGAAGGGTCCGACGAACAGGACTGTGAGATGGTCATGTCAATCAATGCCTTTGAATCCACAGGTTCACCCATGACGGCTCGCCAAATCAGAGCCTGGACGACCAGCGACCCCACGTTATCCTTAGTCAAAAGATGTGTTTTAACTGGTGACTGGGCAGAGGCTCGCGATGCCTGCCCCGAGGAGATCAAACCTTTCCATAGGCGCATGCATGAACTATCACTACAGACAGACTGCCTGATGTGGGGCAGCCGAGTAGTTATGCCCTTGCAAGGCAGAGAGGCGTTTGTCCGGGAGCTCCACCACGAGCACCCGGGGATTGTCCTTATGAAGGCCATAGCTAGATCCCACGTCTGGTGGCCTGGCATTGACGCGGACTTGGAGCTCTGCGTCCGGCGGTGCACCATTTGTGCCCAACTCAGTAATGCCCCCAGGGAGGCCCCCCTAAGCCCCTGGCCCTGTCCCATAAAACCGTGGTCGCAGGTGCATGTAGGCTATGTGGGCCCATTCATGGGCAAAATGTTCCTCGTGGTTGGCGATGCATTTTCAAAGTGGATCAAATGCACCATTTTAAACTCGAGCACCACCTCCACCACTGTGGAGAGCCTTACAACCATTTTTGCAACGCACAGAATTCATGATATTTTGGTCAGTGATAATGGTCCGTGCTTCACCAGCGCAGAATTTCAAGATTTTATAGTTGGCCACGGCATAAATCATGTTAAGACGGCACCATTCAAGCCAGCCTCCAATGGCAAGGCGGAGCGAGCAGTGCAAATCGTTAAACAAGGCATGCTAAAAATCCAAGGTCCCACGCTGCAGAGCCGCCTGTCGCGACTGCTGCTGGCATACAGATCTCGTCCGCATTCGCTGACTGGGGTTCCCCCCGCGCAACTATTGATGAAACGGACCTTAAAGACTAGGCTCTTGCTAATCCTCTCAGACATGCATGAAATTGTTGAGGCAAAGCGCCGGAAGCTAACTGTGTACCATGACCGAAATTCGAGGGGGAGGTGGAATGAGATAGGGGACAAAGTATTTGTGCTAAACTATGGCAGGGGTCCCAAATGGCTTGCAGGGACAGTAACAGGCAAGGAAGGAAACAGGCTACTGGTTATACAAATGGACAATGGCCAAACCTGCCGGAGGCATGTAGACCAAGTAAAAAGTAGATTCACCAACAACACTGCAGAACCAGAGGCAGACTACAATGTGGAACTCACACCACACCTGGTGGACAGACAGAGGGAACAACCTGAGGAAAGGGCAGTCTCAACAGACAGCCCAGGCGAGATACCAGCAATCATACTGAACGAAACAGACAGCCCAGGCGAGATACCAGCAATCACATCGAAAGATAAACAGGCACCAAGGCAAACAACTGAACCACAACTAAGACGCTCCACGTGAGAGCGTAGACCACCTGAGAGACTGAATCTATAAAGACAATAAGACCTTGGGGGAGGGTGATGTCATGTATCTCACACTACAGTACATAACTGTATCTTACCATGCTATACATGACTGTAACTAGATATGACCTGTAACCACAAGCACACTTTACCACCAGGGGTGCACTTGCGGGAGACACTGCAGACCTGTTCCACACAGGTATATAAAGGCAGGTCTCAGGCAAGTGTGGCACTCGAGAGCTGTTAAATAAAGGTGCAGGTCCGGAGTGACCTTGACTTCAGCATATGCCTCGTGTAAGTCTGTACTGCAGGGTCAGGATTTTACAGTTAGATGCTCTCTTGTTGGAGATAATCATTTATTTAAATGGTATATATCATTTTTTATAATGCACATCAATTCACTGCAATTACTGTTCAGTTGTAAGGCAACAGCCAAAAATGACCAGTGAAAAATTAACATTTAATTTTTCAAGGAGAACATAATCTCCATTAATCTGTTAGCTGATGTAATCAACATGTTTTTATTTTGGTTTGTATTTCATGCTGTCAAGTAATTAGCTGGAGAAATGGCCACGGAATTCACGCCTCAGGCTGACAAGCGTGGATCCCAAGCTGCGTGCATCCCATGGCCATGCAGGGAAATTTAAAAAGTAGGGGGAGAAAGGCTGTTAAGTGTCTGTAAAGTATTTCATAATGATTTCAACTGGATCGGCTCTATGCTTGACAGATGCACCTGTGGGAAAGGCACGCAGGAGCAAGTTGACAGCGGATTCTCGGCCCGCTGTCAAAAAAAAACAACTTTGCCACCCAACCGGCCATCAATTGCGCCCAATACCACCGCGGAAAATTCAGCCCACTGGCTTTGATTTTCTCAATATTTAGTTGGATCCATTCAAGATGAATCCATCTTGAATAACTTTCACTGCCTCCTTCCAAAACCTCCTACCTCCGCAAATTTCATTTTTGCATTGGCCCTTTAAATAGTGCAGTTTAGACTGTGTCATGCGCGTGTGCATCACACCCGCTATCACAGCTTGGAGATGCAAAACCCGGAAGTAAAATTATAATTAGACAGCCATGTTGAAATTGAAAATTCCAACCTGCTAAATTTTCTTCCGGATTCCGTGCACGCATTCTAGTATCATGGTGACCATGAAACTACCAGTGTGTCATAAAAACCCATCTGGTTCACTAATATCCTTTCGGGGAGTGAATCTGCTGCCCTTACTCAGTCTGGCCTATAGGTGACTCTAGATCCACAGCAATGTAGTTGTCTCTTAAGTGCCCTCTGAAATGGCCTAGGGAGACACTCAGTCATATCAAACCACTAGGAAAAGCAAGAAGAAGATGGCATGGACTGCAGCGGCTCAAGAAGGTGGCTCACTACCACCATCTCAAGGGCAATTAGGGATGGGCAATAAATGCTGGCCTTGTCAGTGATGCCCACATCCCATTAATGATTTTTTTTTAAATCCTCCCCCCCACATGGAACCCATCTGTGCATTAATATCCGGGTCTAATAACAAGTGAGGTGTGAAGAAAGCGTAGAACTCACATACTGTTCTTCTTGAAGTATGAAAATGAAAGTTCCAACTATCATTTATGCTCAGCCAGCACAGCATGTTTTAGAATCTGCAATCGGGAAGCTTTTACAGTTTTTAATGTGACTTATACTGATGCCATAAAAACGCATTGATAGAAACAGAGAATACAGTGCAGGTATTAGAGAGGAGAAATAAAAAAGTGGCAATAAAATACCAGAAAAGTTTCTTGCTACACCGTTAAAATTTTGGCGATAATTATACACCCATTTTGAACCAGCGTAATTGCATGAAATTTGCATGTACGGCTCCCAAGCCTGGGAGCGAAACGATAATAATGAGCTGACATGCAGGGATAGATGGACGTAAATGTGTCAGGAAAATTGGGCATTACGAGCATAACACATGCGCCCAAATTTGTTCAATCTTTTAAGCAAGGTATTTACTTTATATGCTGTGTTTCTGGGTGCAAATACACAAGAAATTCCAGCCCAGTTAGTTTATGTCATGGAGAATCATAGAAACTAACAGCACAGAACGAGGCCATTCGGCCAATTGTGCCTGTGCTGGCTATTTTTAAAAAGCAGTCATGCTTAGTCCCATATTTTGTCTGTAACTCCGTGAGTCCTCATCCTCAAGTACATGTCCAACTCCCTTTCAAAATTATTCATGCTTCCACCACCTTTTCAGGTAGAGTGTTTCAGATCCTGAGCACTGTCTTATTGAAAAACAATTCTCCTTATCTCCTCTCGAGATCCTTTGCCAATGATTTTGAATCTATGACCTCTAATTATTGATCCACTCACCAGAGTAAATAAATTTTCTCTATCGACTCTATCAAAACCTCTCATCATCTTCAAAACCTCTATTGGTCACCTCTTAACCTTTGTTCCAAGGAGAACAGTCCTAATTTTTCCAATCTCCCTACATAATTGAATTCTCTCATCCCTGGTAACATCCTGGTAAACCTCCTCAGTACCCGAAAGCCTTTACATCTTTCCTGAAGTGTGGTGCCCAGAATTGTCCACAATATTCCAGCTGAGGCCTAACCAGTGATTTATAAAGTTCTAGCATAATCTTGTTCCTTTTATATTTCATTCCTCCACATATAAATCCAAGTAACACATATGCTTTTTAACCACCTTATCAACTTGCCCCGCCACCTTGAAGGATTTGTGTATATGGATACTGTTATGTCCTAGGATGCTCTGATAATGACTCCACGAGGCATTGTGTTGTACTTGAACTGTAGTGACCTTAGTCCTTTATTGATAACTCCAGAGTGAGGATCACACCTGGTGGCCTGCCTTTTATACTAGGCCAGACACATCTGTACAGGTAACCTACAAGTCTCCCACTGCTGTGCCCTCTGGTGGCACACCTTGTGATAGTACAAACAGTAGCCATGTAGGATACATGACATCACTCTCCCCCCAAGCTTTTAGTGCAAATCGCTTCTGCATTGACTATGCTTAGCGCTATCTGGTTGACCCTTGGCGGGTCGTTTCAATCTTGGGTGAGTGGTTGGTGTTTCATTGGCAATAGAATGCTGGTGGTGCTGTTTGTGTGTGTCCCTGACTACTCCATTCTCTCCCCCACCCTATATATAGATTATGCCGGAGGCTCATTTCATTCAAATACATTCAAGTCCAGAAAAACAAGTTTACATTACATCTGTGGCTCAGTTGTGAGACAAGTATATTAGACTGGTGAGATACATTATTGATACGTACTGGGGATCGGTAACTGGTGCGTAAGGACAAGCTGGTGCCAGAGCTGCTGGATGGTGTCCAGGCAGTCTGGTGGTGGCGCGGTGCCCAGTGCTGGCAGTGGGAGCCCGGTTGGCTCAAGTTGCCTGTTCTCGGGGCTGTTGCCGTTGCTCCTAATGTCAGGCAGGTTCACAGATGCCTGTGACCTCCCTGTCCTTTCTTTGCGCCCTGGGTCGCTGCTGTTCCCTGAGGAGCTGTCGTCTAACAGTGCACAGGGAACTGCTGACTTGCTAGCCTGGGCGTTGTTTGGTTAGGGATCCTGGCTGATCCCGGTCCCCTTTTGGAGAACTGTTGCGGGTGACCCTTTGTTCCCAGGTCTGGTCTTGATGGCAATGGTGTCTGGGGGCTGCGCCTTAGCACAGTTTGCTCTTTCAGGCTCGTGGCGATTGATGCCATCAGGTGCCTGAGAGGCGGAGTTGAACAGGGGCAGGATATCGATGCCGGTGCCGTTGCCCTCCTGAGATCGCTTGTTCTGCAGCTCGTGTATATTGGCTGCTTGTGGCCACAATCCATGGTGCATAACTCTGGTCCCAGGGATGCAGGCTACAGCGTTGGGTAGCTCGCTGGACCTGTGTGCTCCCGATGGGTGTTTGCCCACTGCATTGGCAGTGTGCAGTTGAAATCCTACATCGCACAACATTTCATTACTTATTGTGAATACCCTGTAGCTCCGATCATGATTGCGCGACTTTTCCTTGCTTGTAGTATATACACAACTCTGATCGTCAATTACACATTTTCCATGATCGCAGTCGCGCAATTTTTCCTTGCTTGTTGCATGTACACAACTCTGATCATCAGTTACACATTTTACCTCTAACTCACAGTTGCTGTTACATTGCTTGAGTGTGTGGAACTGTCCCTTTAAGTGTGGTGGGTTGCAGGCCTCCTTTAAGAGAGCCTTGCTTTCTTTACCCCAATCCTCTTCTCCGTTTGGTGCCACGTGTTGCTCCATCAGCGCTGCACCTCGTGGTCTGGCCGCCGCCATCTTTTTCTTCAGCACATCACCTCGTGGTTCGAGCGCCATCTTTCCTCCATCTGTTATGTATGCAACACTATGTAACCAGCATTCCAGCGCCACCAGAGGGCGTATTTGTTGGAGTCCCAAAGGATCCCAGCATCCCTTGGGAGCACAGTATATAAACAGGCCTCCCATGCTGTACCAACACTCTGGAGTTAGAATAAAGAGACTAAGGTCACACTTACTCACGTCTACAGTACTCAGTTACATTTCCTTATTCAAGACATAACACCATCCACGATGTCGACTGCAGTGATCCTCTTCTCCCTGGGTTCTGCCACCGAAGCTGAGGAGTCACCTTTGGATCTGATTTTCTTCCTCCAGAGTCCTGCCACTGGAAGTTGGAAGGTGCGTTAGGGTCGTCCCAGCTGGATTATCTCCACCCAGCCATGCTGGGCTGTCTGTGCCTCGGGTGGTGTGCTGGTCTGCTCTCTCTGGTGCCAATTCCAACCTCAGGTGAGGGCTTGCTTTGCCTCTGAGCGCAGAGGACGTCGATTGCTGGAGGAGTGAAGTCTTCCCACTTCCAATGGATCTTCTCCATCCACCTTCTTCCAAGTAGCATTGGTCCATCACCTGCAACAATCCACAGAGGTAACTTGTGCACCATGCCATCATGGAGTACCTTTACATCCGCATTACCAACGACTGAGATAACTTCATCGGTGTAGGTGCGTAGCTTTGCCTGAACTGGGACCAACTTGGGTCATCATTCAGCTTGATTGTCCCATAGCCTCTCAAAGGCTTCTTGATTAATTACTGATTGACTCGCCCCCGTGTCCACTTCCTTGATGACTGGAATGCCATCTATCTCAACTTCCATCCTCAACGGGGAACACTCGATAGTGCTGGTAAACATGCTATATACCTCGTCGTGGGTCTGAGCTGCCTCTTTGACTATCGTTTCATAATCCGCGCTGGATTCATGGCCATCAGCAGACTCTTCATCGACACAGTGAGTCATATTTCTCTTACACATTCGCTGGAGGTGGCCCTTTGTGCTGCAGCCTTTACATACATAGTTTTTCTAAATGGCACTGGGGGAGCCCCGTGATTCCCTACGCAAAGCCAGCATGGTACTACTTGATTAGTACCCCTCGGTGGACTCTGAGTTAAGGGACTCGGGGGGCCTGTTCTCTCTTCCATCTCTACCTGTGAGAAGGTTCACGTTCTACAGTCCAGCCTCTAAAAGGCGCCACTCTGTGCACAGTACTTGCCGGGTTTGAATCCTGCGGATGAGTCATCTGCCTAGAGCCGCAGGTCGAGGTCATGAATGCCTGTCTCAGAGATGGCCTTCTGCAGTGTGACTGTGGTATCTGCCGACAGTAGCTTATGAAGAAGGCCCTCATGGCCAATTCCAATGACAAATATGTCCCACAGCGTTTCGGTGAGGTGGTCGCCGAAATCACACGGTGCTGTCAGCCTCCTGAGGTCCGCAGCGTATTTCGCGATTTCCTGGCCTTCGGGCCATCGGTGGGTGTAGAACCAATGTCTGGCTGTGAGGATGCTCATGCATCAGTGTTACAAGCTCTTCATACGCTTTGGTCGTTGTCTTCGCTGGTGCCAGCAAGTCCCTGACGAGGCCATAGACAGTGGGCCCACAACTGGTTAGCAGGATAGCTCTGCACTTATCAGCCAGTGTGGCCGGTTTGTTGCCTGCCAGGTCATTTGCTGTGAAGAAATGGTCACGCCTCTCCACAAAGGCATCCCAATCATCACCATCAGTGAACTGCTGTAACATACCAAGGGTAGCCATTTTTGCGTGAAAGTCCGTAATCTCGTCGCCAATTATTATGTCCTTGAATGCTCTGATAATGACTCCATGAGGCAATGTGTTGTACTTGAACTGTAGTGATCGTAGTACTTTATTGATAACTCCAGAGTGAGGATCACACCTGGTGGCCTGCCTTTTATACTAGGCCAGGCAGACCTGTACAGGTAACCTACAAGTCGCCCACTGCTGTGCCCTCTGGTAGCATACCTTGTGATAGTACAAACATTAGCCATGTAGGATACAGGACAGATACCAAGGTCTTTCTGCTCATCTAGACTTTTCAAAAACATGCCATTTATAAGTATACTCTTTCCATATTAGTCCTCCCAAAGTGCATCACTTCATACTTCTCTGCATTTAATTCCATCTGCCATGCTTCTGCCCATTTCACCATCCTGGTTACGTCAGCCTGAAGCCTATAGCTATCCTCATCATGATCTTCTACTTTGCCAAGTTTTGAATCATCTGCAAACTTTATAATGCTGCTCCCTACAGCCGAGGCTAGGTCATTTATAAAAATTGCAGAGTAATGGACCCAAATCTGACCCTTGGGGAGCACTATTGCAAACCACCTCCAGTCTGAAAAACTTCCATCCACCACCACCCTTCCTGTCACTGAGCCAATTCTGTATCCACACCACCACTTTCCCCTTCTTAATAAACCTCCTGCATGGCATTTTGTAAGAATTAATTTGAAGTATTTAGGTTAAGCAGACTGAGAATGGAAGGAAGGCTGTTGTGGCTGATTGTGTGCTGTGTTATCTTCTGCATTTCACACGGGGATTGAGTGCATCTCCAGGCAGCCATATACAACTGCAGGAGAAGCTATCGCAGCCTGTGAGCTCGCTGGTGGGCTCCTTCTGCTGTAACTTATCCTCACTAGAATCCAGGTTCTAACTAACCAGTGACAGTTGTGATGGGAGCTGGTGTGTAACTGAACAGGAAACATTGCAGAACCTGATAAGGGAAAACTGGTGGAGTGTTTGCAAGAATGACTAAAATGTGTAATTGTATTTTTTCAGGAATCTCTATTAAGCAATGATAGAGGCATTTGTGGTCAGGCTGGGTAACTCAAGGACAAAGGACAAGTCTGTCTATAATTTAGCCGCTGCTAATGCTCTCTGCATCATATGTTCAGTATTTTTGATAAACAGTTGTTAAAGGCACATTGGAAGTCAGATGTATATCCTTAAACAGTTACAATATCAAAGAGCAATTACACCGTAATCAGCCACCATATTAAACATTGGGCTCCTTTCACTGAAATGCGTACACATTTTATTCTGCTTTTGAAAAGCTCAACTATTTAAAGAGCTTGTTCCCAGTGAATGAAAATCTGTGGGAAGGCTGGCTCAGATATGTTGCAGGATTCATTACTGGCATTGAATTCGGTCTTTTACTAATTAAACTCCAGAATCTTCTTTTCTTCAATCTTTACGTACAAACACACAAAATAAATATCAATAGGCCCTTGACTATTAAATGTAGCTCTTGAGTATATCAGCTTTGATTGAATGAGTTACCTAAGCCACAATGTTGCTGTATCCATGGGCTTGTGGATCAAACGGATTCTCTCATTGCATAACAATCAAGCCACATACAGACTGCATTCAGCCGTCATTGACAACCTATGTGTTGAATCTCCCTCCATCTGTTAAACTGTGCTCATTAACTCCTTTTAAACCTGCTGTTGCAGACATCCAAATAACTTTTTCTTGATTGATTTCTGAGCTGAAGCCATTTGTCCTTTTTGCAGACTGGCCATTTCCGGCCTTCCATTGGGAAGCTTTCTGAAGACAGAGCAGCCTCTGCATTGACTCTAACTGGGAGGGAGTAGGTCACCAGGCATACTGCAGCCAAATGTAGAAGGCCTGCTACTCCCTTGGCTCAGATAAACAATCTCAGCACAGACCAGAAATAGAGCCAATGACCCTCGGGGTCTTCCTGGCTTAGCATGCGGTGCCTCAGCCCACTGTTACAATTTCAGGGGTTTTGGTGCCATCTTCTCTCTGAATGGTCTATAGAACTTGGGCTGGATTTTCGCGTTTTAGGATTTCTGGGTGCAATTTGTTAGTGACCCAGCGAGGAACTTTCGCCAACAGAAAGCTCCGGAGGAGCGTTGATGTTAAATCCGGCATTGCACAACAGAGTCTGTGTGCCAGAGCCGAAACTTCCAGCGTTGAAGGAGATGGCCATTTTATACATATGCTTTTATCAATAATTTTTTTCCCACCTCCTGGTTTTGTTTCCAGTCGCAGATGCAAATGCAGGGTGCAGCAACTTCCTGTGCGCATGTGCATTTAAACCAGCCCACTTTAGCCACTTCTGCTGCAATGGAGGAGGAGGAGGGAAAGCAGCGTGCCAGGCGCTTCACCCATGAGACCAATGAAGCATTGGTGGGTACGGTGGAGAGGAGGTAGGTCGCACTGCATCTTCGGTGGGGATCCAGACCTCTGCCTGCCGTCTTCAAGCAGATCTGGAAGGAGATAACTCAGGAGGTCTCTGCTACAGACACTGTGCCCAGGACTGGCATACAGTGCCGAAAAAAGTTTAACGACCTCATGAAAGTCGTCAGGGTGAGTAATATTTTCATCTATGCAATCCTCCATGACCTCAAGGATAAATCTGAGACACTATGTGATTGTTCTCATGCTTTTTGTGCCTCTCAATACTCTGTGGGTTGCCTCCCACAATGCATAACAGAAAGGAAGGCTTACTTTGGCACCCGAGTTGCATTGAATGATCTATGCACATAATTAACATCGTTCATCGCAAGGCACTACAACTGCTCCTATCGCTTTCTGAAAGATCTCTTACATACCTCATGTTAGATGCCTGTAGACTTCAGCTTGGGCACGTGATGCAGTCCATGTCTGCCTCCATACTCTCTATGTTCCCCACTGTCCCACGGGGAAGTGATGGTGCCGAAGCAGGCCAGCAAAGTGCCCCCTTACATCATGCTCCAGTTGCTAGGCCCAGCTCTGTCAGCGACAGTGCGGCTCCAGGGAGATGGGAGAAGCTGGCATTCCTCAGGATGACAGCATTCCGTCTCCCCCCACTCACTCGCCAACCAAGCACCAACGACGGTTGACACCCAAACCACCTGTGACTGGCAATGCTGAGGAAGAGGTGAGCCAGTCGGAAGCCGGGCCTTCCAGGCCAGGAGCTGCTCCAGTGTGTCCTCAGATGCCATCTCTATTGTCTTAGCCCCCAAGACAGCAGCCCTCTAGCAGTCTTGCTGCACACTCTAACGCCACATTGAGGAGGAGCAGCAGGCATGGGAGGGGAATGAAGGGAAGGGGGTATAAAAACATTAGCCATAAGCAGTGGGGCGGCCCAAGAATGTAGACCACTGCTGTATGCCTTGTTAATCAATGCTGCATATTGTCATATTGTCCACTGCAGGATGCAGTTGTTATTTTTCTATTCATGTTGTTGACAACAGGATGAAGATTCTCTTGTTCTATTCATCTTGTTGACTGCAGGATGCAGATCTGTGTTTTTATATGTGTGTATCCAATGAATTATTGTGGGCTTTGTTGGGTGGGGGGGTTGATACTGTTAGATTTTTGATAAAATATTTCCTTCACCTTAATCATTGAACATTAGAACATAAGAATTATGAGCAGGAGTAGGCCATACGGCCCCTTGAGCCTGCTCCGCCATTTAATACGATCATGGCTGATCCAATCATGGACTCAGGTCCAGAAACTGTCTATCTCTGTCTTAAATTTATTCAATGTCCCAGCTTCCACAGCTCTCTGAGGCAGTGAATTCCACAGATTTACAACCATCTGAGAGAAGAAATTCCTCCTCATCTCAGTTTTAAATGGGCAGCCCCTTATTCTAAGATTATGCCCCCTAGTTCTAGTCTCCCCTATCAGTGGAAACATCCCCTCTGCATCCACCTTGTCAAGCCCCCTCATAATCTTATACGTTTGGATAAGATCACCTCTCATTCTTCTGAATTCCAATGAGTAGAGACCCAACCTCCTCAACCTTTCCTCATAAGTCAACCCTCTCATCTCCGGAATCAACCTAGTGAACCTTCTCTGAACTGCCCCCAAAGCAAGTACATCCTTTCTTAAATATGGAAACCAAAACTGTACGCAGTATTTCAGGTGTGGCCTCACCAATAGCCTGTATAGCTGTAGCAAGACTTCCCTGCTTTTATACTCCATCCCCTTTGCAATAAAGGCCAAGATTCCATTGGCCTTCCTGATCACTTGCTGCACCTGCATGCTAACCTTTTGTGTTTCATGCACAAGTACCATCCCCTTTGCAATAAAGGCCAAGATTCCATTGGCCTTCCTGATCACTTGCTGCACCTGCATGCTAACCGTTTGTGTTTCATGCACAAGTACCCCCAGGTTCCGCTGTACTGCAGCACTTTGCAATTTTTCTCCATTGAAATAATAACTTGCTCTTTGACTTTCCAACATTATACTCCATCTACCAAATTTTTGCCCACTCACTTAGCCTGTCTAAGTCCTTTTGCAGATTTTTTGTGTCCTCCTCACACATTGCTTTTCCTCCCATCTTTTATCGTCAGCAAACTTGACTACATTACACTCGGTACTTTCTTCCAAGTCGTTAATATAGATTGTAAATAGTTGCGGTCCCAGCACTGATCCCTGCGGCACTCCACTAATTACTGATTGTCAACCCGAGAATGGCTCTCTGTTTTCTGTTAGTTAGCCAATCCTCTATCCATGCTAATATATTACCCCCAACCCCGTGAACTTTTATCTTTTATGTGGCACTTTGTCAAATGGCTTCTGGAAGTCTAAATACACCACATCCACTCGTTCCCCTTTATCCGTCTTGTTCGTTACATCCTCAAAGAATTCCAGCAAATTTGTCAAACATGACTTCCTCTTCATAAATCCATGCTGACTCTGCCTGATCAAATTATGCTTTTCCAAATGTCCTGCTACTGCTTCTTTAATAATGGACTCCAACATTTTCCCAACCACAGATGTTAGGCTAACTGGTCTATAGTTTCCTGCTTTTTGTCTGCCTCCTTTTTTAAATAGAGGCTTTACTTTTGCAATTTTCCAGCCTGCTGGGACCTCCCCAGAATCCAGGGAATTTTGGTAAATTACAACCAATGCATCCACTATCCCTGCCGCTACTTCTCTTAAGACCCTAGGATGCAAGCCATCAGGTCCAGGGGACTTATCTGCCTTTATCTTCCTGAGTACCACCTCCTTAGTGATTGTGATTGTGTTAAGTTCCTCCCCCCCCCCCCCACACCCTGTAGCCCCTTGACTATCCACTGTTGGGATATTGTTTGTGTCCTCTACTGTAAAGACTGATACAAAATATTTGTTCAGAGTTTCTGCCATCTCCATGTTCCCCATTACTAATTCCCCGGTCTCATCCTCGAAGGGACCAACATTTACTTTAGCCACTCTTTTCCTTTTTATATACCGATAAAAACTCTTGCTATCATTTTATATTTTGTGCTAGTTTACTTTCATAGTAATCTTCTCTTTCTTAATCATTTTTTAGTCATTCATTGCTGGCTTTTAAAAGCTTCCCAATCTTCTGTCCTCCCACTAGTTTTGGCCACTTTGTGTGCCCTTGTTTTTAATACTGCCCTTTATTTCTTTAGTTAGCACGGATGGCTATCTTTTCTTTTACACCCTTTTCTCTTCACTGGAATATATTTTTCTTGAGAGTTGTGAAATATCTCTTTAACTGTATGCCACTGTCCTAGACTTTAATGTATTTTCCTAGTCCACTTTAGTCAACTCTGCCCTTATACCTTCATAGTCTCCTTTATTTAAGCTTAGTACGCTGGTTTGAGATCCAACTTTCTCACCCTCCATCTGAATTTGAAATTCAACCATGCTATGGTCACTCATTCCAAGGGGATCCTTTACTAGGAGATTGTTTATTAATCCTGTCTCATTACACAGGACCAGATCCAAGATAGCCTGTCCCTTGGTTGGTTCCGTTACATATTGCTCAAGGAACCCATCCCTTATGTACTCTATGAACTCTTCCTCAAGGCTACCCTAACCAATTTCATTTGTCCAATCAATATGGAGTTAAAATCATCCATGAATATTGCTGTTCCCTTTTTACAAGCCTCCACTATTTCCTGATTTGCACTCTGACCAACAGAGTTGCTACTGTTAGGGTGCCGATAGACTATGTCCACCAGTGACTTTTTCCCCTTATTATTTCTTATCTCCACCCAAACTGTTTCAACATCCTGATCATTTGAGCCAGTATCGTTTCTCATTAATGCAGTGATGCCATCCTTTATCAATAGAGTTACCCCACCTCCTTTTCCTTTCCGGATTGTCAAATTCCCCATAATATTTAATTCCTAGTCCTGGTCACCTTGCAACCACGTCTCTGTGATGGCTATCAGATCATACCCATTTGTATCTATTTGTGTCATCATCTATTTTGTTTTTTTACCCTGTCTTGCTGTCTTGTGTCTCATTTGCAGAGTAAGTGGGAGAATGGCCAGTGAGGCTTCTCCCCTTCCCCGTTCAAGCAAAGCAAAAGAAGCCTGTAGCCCTCTCAGTCTGGCAGCCCCTGTTCATTGGGAACTCTAAATTCCAGTCGCCATGCATACGGTGCCCTTTCAACCTGGCAATCAAGAGTTAACTCACATGAAAGGTTACTGTCGATTCATGTAGCCTTCGGTGCTAAACCATAGGAGCGTGTGGCAACTCTGATATGAGATGGTCCGACTTCATTTCAAAGATGCCACTATAGTGCCGCTGCACCGTGGGAATGGCAGCTTTTTCCTGTCGGTTTTTCGGACAGACGTTAAAACAGGTGTTAGGCCCCAAAGTTCCGCCTGGGGCGCTAGCACAGCGTTGCATGCCGATTTACGTCATCATGGCGATCCAAATGGAGGCAGTAACTTTTAACGCCGCTGCAAAACCTATGCCGAAAATTCCGCTTGGGCGCAAAATCCTGGAGGCTCCCTTTGACGCCCTGAAACACCACTTGCCACCCCGCCGAGGTGCTAAATGAGATGCAAACTAGCTGAAAGTCCAGCCCCTTGTCTTCTACTATCTGGAACCTCTACCTTTTCTATTCTTTCTACTCAGAGGTGCCAAGCTGAGATGTTAACAACAACCTAATTTCATTGCTAGACTGTCCTGCATTGTGCCACCAAATATGGATATATTACCACAAGAATAATAGGTATACAGATTAAAACTAAATAACAACAGCTTGTATTTATATAGCGTCTTTAATGCAGTGAAACGTCTCAAGGCGCTTCACAGGATTATTATGCGCTAAAAATTTGACACTGAGCCGCATAAGTAGAAATTAGCGCAGATGACCAAAAGCTTTGTCAAAGAGGTATGTTTTAAGGAGCGTCTTGAGGAAGGAAAGAGGGTTGAGAGGTTTAGGGAGGGAATTCCAGAGCTTGGGGCCTAGGCAACAGAAGGCATGGCCACCAGTGGTGGAGCGATTATAATCAGGGATATTCAAGAGGGCATAATTAGAGGATCGCAGACATCTCAGCGGATGGTGGGGCTGGAGGAGATTACAAAGATCGGGAGGGGCGAGGCCATGGAGGGATTTGAAAATAAGGATGAGAATTTTGAAATCGAGGTGTTGCTTAATCAGCAGCCAATGTAGGTCAGTGAGCACAGGGATGATGGGTGAGCGGGACTTAGTGCGAATTAGGACACAGAGTAGCTGAGTTTTGGATCACCTCAAGTTTAGGCAACTGGCATAACAAATGGCCAATGTTAAAAGTGCTCTATGGGGTAGAAATTGGTTTATGTTAGGCCCGTTTTTCGGGCATAAAGCGGTCGCAGAGCAGACCATTTTAGCAGTGAATCGTCCAGAGCCCAATCTGCACAAGCATTGGTCCCACTGCTAAATTTGTGGGGTCCATTTTGTAGACGTCCCAGGCAGGTGCTTAAAACAGGAGTTAGGCTCCTGAATATGTACATTAGTGGCCTAATGTCTGTTTAAGGACCTACTTTGCTAAATTAGTCACCAATGAGTGGGGTAGGTGTCGGGCTTGCACCACTCAGGATTTTATAGCAGCCGCCAACCAACGGTAAATACCTAATATATATTTTTTAAAACACTTTTGTGTGGATCCAGGAAGAGCAAAAGTACCCCCCCCCCCCGCACTGACTCCACAAGAGTTGTGATCGCCCCCACCCCCCCGCCCTCCACTCATAGCTTGCTCCAATCCTCCTCCTGCGACTTACCCAAGGGCGGCTGTTTTTCGCTTCCCATCGGGCGAGCTGCCTATAGAACATAAGAAATAGGAGCAGGAGTAGGCCATCCGGCTCCTCGAGCTTGCTCCGCCATTTAATACAATCATGGCTGATCCGATCGTGCACTCAGGTCCACTTCCCTGCCCGCTCCCCATAACCCCTTATTCCCTTATCGGTTAAGAAACTGTCTGTCTTTGTCTTAAATTTATTCAATGACCCAGCTTCCACAGCTCTCGGTGGCAGCGAATTCCACAGATTTACAACCCTCTGAAAGAAGAAATTCCTCCTCATCTCAGTTTTAAATGGGCGGCCCCTTATTCTAAGATTATGCCCCCTAGTTCTAGTCTCCCCTATCAGTGGAAACATCTTCTCTGCATCCATCTTGTCAAGCCCACTCATAATCTTATATGTTTCGATGAGATCACCTCTCATTCTTCTGAATTCCAATGAGTAGAGGCCCAACCATTCCTCATAAGTCAACGCCCTCATTTCCGGAATCAACCTAGTGAACCTTTTCTGCCTCCAAAGCAAATATATCCTTTCTTAAATATGGAAACCAAAACTACACGCAGTATTCCAGGTGTGGCCTCACCAATACCCTGTATAGCTGTAGCAAGACTTCCCTGCTTTTATACTCCTTTCCCTTTGCAATAAAGGCCAAAATTCCATTGGCCTTCCTGATCACTTGCTGTACCTGCATATTAACATTTGTGTTTCATGCACCAGGACCCCCAGGTTCCGTTGTACTGCAGCACTTTGCAATTTTTCTCCATTTAAATAATAACTTGCTCTTCGATTTTTTTTCTGCCAAAGTGTACAAACTCACACTTTCCAACATTATACTCCATCTGCCAAATTTTTGCCCAATCACTGAGCCTATCTAAGTCCTTTTGCAGATTTTTTGTGTCCTCCTCACACATTGCTTTTCCTCCCATCTTTTATCGTCAGCAAACTTGACTACGTTAGCTGCACAGGGAGGGAGGAAGAAGACGGGAAAGGCTATAGTGATAGGAGATTCAATAGTTAGGGGAGCAGATAGGCGCTTCTGCGGCAGCAAAAGTGACATCAGGATGGTATGTTGCTTCCCTGGTGCAAGGGTCAATGATGTCACTGAGCAACTGCAGAGCGTTCTGGGAAGGGAAGGAGAACAGCCATTGGTTGTGGTCCACATTGGAACCAACGACATAGGTAGAAAGAGGGGTGAGGTCCTGAAAGCTGAGTTTAGGGAGCTAGGAGTAAGATTGAAAGCCAGGACCTCAAAGGTGGTAATCTCAGGATTACTGCCAGTGCCATGTACTAGTGAGGGTAGAAATAGGAAGGCTAGTCAGATAAATACATGGCTGGGGCATTGGTGTAGGAGGGAGGGCTTTAGTTTCCTGAACAATTGGGACCGCTTCTGGGATAGGTGGGACCTGTACAAGTCGGACAGGTTACACCTCAACAGAGACGGGACCAATGTTCTCGCGGGTGGTTTTGATAGTGCGGTTGGGAGGGCTTTAAACTAGTTTGACAGGGGGATGGGAACCCAGGAGAGGGCTCTGAGCTAGTTAGAGTGGGTGAGAGCTCAGATGAACAGAACCCCAAGAAAGGATGCAAAAGGCAGGAGGCAACAGAGCAGAGTAGCACTGGGGTAAGTGTAAACCACAAGGTGATAGGAAGGGACAATATGTTTGAATATAAAGGGGCTGCAGGAGAGGTCAAAACTAAAAATCTTGGTTTAAAAACTAGTATTAAAACACTTTACCTAAACGCACGCAGCATTCGAAACAAAGGAAATGAGTTGACGGCACAAATCATTACAAATGGGTATGATTTGGTGGCCATTACAGAAACGTGGTTGCAGGGTGGCCAAGACTGGGAATTAAACATACAAGGGTATCTGACAATTCGGAAAGATAGACAAGAAGGGAAAGGAGGTGGGGTAGCTCTGTTAATAAAGGATGATATCAGGGCAGTTGTGAGAGACGATATTGGCTCTAATGAACAAAATGTTGAATCATTGTGGGTGGAGATTAGAGATAGTAAGGGGAAAAAGTCACTGGTGGGCGTAGTTTATAGGCCCCCAAATAATAACTTCACGGTGGGGCGGACAATAATCAAGGGAATAATGGAGGCATGTGAAAAAGGAACGGCAGTAATCATGGGGGATTTTAACCTACATATCGATTGGTCAAATCAAATCGCACGGGGTAGCCTTGAGGAGGAATTCATAGAATGCATACGGGATTGTTTCTTAGAACAGCATGTTACATAACCTACAAGGGAGCAAGCTATCTTAGATCTGATCCTGTGTAATGAGACAGGAAGAATAAACGATCTCCTAGTAAAAGATCCTCTCGGAATGAGTGATCACAGTATGGTTGAATTTGTAATACAGATTGAGGGTGAGGAAGTAGTGTCTCAAACGAGCGTACTATGCTTAAACAAAGGGGACTACAGTGGGATGAGGGCAGAGTTGGCTAAAGTAGACTGGAAACACAGACTAAACGGTGGCACAATTGAGGAACAGTGGAGGACTTTTAAGGAGCACTTTCATAGTGCTCAACAAAAATATATTCCAGTGAAAAAGAAGGGTGGTAAGAGAAGGGATGACCAGCCGTGGATAACTAAGGAAATAAAGGAGAGTATCAAATTAAAAACCAATCCGTATAAGGTGGCCAAGGTTAGTGGGAAACTAGAAGATTGGGAAAATTTTAAACGACAGCAAAGAATGACTAAGAAAGCAATAAAGAAAGGAAAGATAGATTACGAAAGTAAACTTGCGCAAAACATAAAACAGATAGTAAAAGCTTTTACCGATATATAAAATGGAAAAGAGTGACTAAAGTAAATGTTGGTCCCTTACAAGATGAGAAGCGGGATTTAATAATGGGAAATCTGGAAATGGCTGAAACCTTAAACAATTATTTTGCTTCGGTCTTCACAGTGGAAGACACAAAAACCATGCCAAAAATTGCTGGTCACGGGAATGTGGGAAGGGAGGACCTTGAGATAATCACTATCACTAGGGGGGTAGTGCTGGACAGGCTAATGGATCTCAAGGTAGACAAGTCCCTTGGTCCTGATGAAATGCATCCCAGGGTATTAAAAGAGATGGCAGAAGTTATAATCTACCAAAATTCTCTGGACTCTGGGGAGGTACCATCGGATTGGAAAGCAGCTAATGTAACGCCTCTGTTCAAAAAAGGGGGCAGACAAAAGGCAGGTAACTATAGGCCAGTTAGTTTAACATCTGTAGTGGGGAAAATGCTTGAAGCTGGTTTGAGATCCAACTTTCTCACCCTCCATCTGAATTTGAAATTCAACCATGCTATGGTCACTCATTCCAAGGGGATCTTTTACGAGGAGATTGTTTATTAATCCTGTCTCATTACACAGGACCAGATCCAAGATAGACTGTCCCTTGGTTGGTTCCGTTACATATTGCTCAAGGAACCCATCCCTTATGTACTCTATGAACTCTTCCTCAAGGCTACCCTAACCAATTTGATTTGTCCAATCAATATGAAGGTTAAAATCATCCATGATTATTGCTGTTCCCTTTTTACAAGCCCCCACTATTTCCTGGTTTACACTCCGACCAACAGAGTTGCTACTGTTAGGGGGCCTATAGACAACGCCCACCAGTGACTTTTTCCCCTTATTATTCCTTATCTCCACCCAAACTGTTTCAACATCCTGATCATTTGAGCCAATATCGTTTCTCATTAATGCAGTGATTCCATCCTTTATCAATAGAGTTACCTCACCTCTTTTTCCTTTTCGGATTGTCAAATACCCCAGAATATTTAATTCCTAGTCCTGGTCACCTTGCAACCACGTCTCTGTGATGGCTATCAGATCATACTCATTTGTATCTATTTGTGTCATCATCTATTTTGTTACGAATGCTACGTGCAGTTAGACAAAGTGCCTTTAAATTTGTTTTTTTACCCTGTCTTGCTGTCTTGTGTCTCATTTGCAGAGTAAGTGGGAGAATGGCCAGCATGGTGGCATTGAGTTGTGAGGCTTCTCCCCTTCCCCGTTCAAGCAAAGCAAAAGAAGCCTGTAGCCCTCTCAGTCTGGCAGCCCCTGTTCATTGGGAACTCTAAATTCCAGTCGCCATGCATACGGTGCCCTTTCAACCTGGCAATCAAAGATTTAACTCACATGAAAGGCTGCTGTAGATTCACGTAGCCTTCGGCGCTAAACCATAGGAGCGTGTGGCAACTCTGATATGAGATGGTCCGACTTCATTTCAAAGATGCCGCTATAGTGCCACTGTGAATGTTTAAAAATGTATAGAGACATTGAAGTTGAGGACGTGGGAATTGTATAGGGACAGTATAAGCTAACAAACAATTCATGGAGGAATAGCCATGACATCTCAGACTCGAGACTGCAAAATGTTACAACACTAACACATATTGAAACAAAACCCACAGCTTGCAGAAAAGCCTCAAGGTCTTATTAAATCATGTTATTAACCTGAAACATTGACAGAAGGTCTTTGTTTAAAATTGGACCATGCTTGGGTCGGCTTATGAGTGGACGAAGGGAAGGAGGGATCAAAAGAGATGGGCTGAGCTGGGATGTCACTCTAGCCCTATCTTGTTATCTTTTGCCGAAAATGTATAACCATCGTGCCTTGACAATGTAACGTCACTTATCCGTAGGGAGTGTGTACGTTCGATCGAGAAAGTATATCTTCTGTCTGATAAGTCTTGCCGGCCGGTAAAATAAAGGCTGCTTTGTTTAAAGCACAAGAGGTATTCGACTCAGTAATTTTACTGAACCAGATTGAGAGAAAAGAATCTACATTTACATTTGGTGTCAGAAGTGGGATCTCAACGGACGACTGCCGAAAACTTGCGAATTAAGAGCCAGACTAGCCTTGGACGAGACGAGGGGAAAGTGGCCACTGGAGTGAATATGATTTCAATACTGCTCCAGTTTCCCCCGGTTTCAAAAGTCTGAGGAAAGTTTAGCCACTCGCTGGTTCTCAGGTAGTGTCTGAACGAGATCCAGGACAATCTGGTGAATACCTTTCAAACTTAGAATCGGGATAGAGATAGGGAAATTGCGCGATGACGCAAACCAAGCGGCGACTTGGAAAGATAGGTTATAGTTAGAGCTAGATAGGGATAGATGATCAATCATGGATCCAAAAATTAATAGGAAACAAGAGAGACTCTTGTGAACGTTTGTTTAAATGAGAAATGCTTCTGTGATTTTTACTGTAAAAAAAAAGCCGGGGAGTTGTGGTTTGTTTTATCTCAAACAGAATGAAAGTTTTTTTTAACCCTTCGTAGTGTTGTCCTGTATGTGGGAAGTTTAAGAGTGTGAACCTTATTGAATTACGTATATTCGGATGATAAGTTACGGAGCCAGGAAATGCACAAAGGATAGGTTTGTTGAGTAAAAAAAAAAGAAAAAATTTACATGGTCCCGGTGGTTAAAAAAAAAGGATTTAACATGCTCACTTACTTGTCGAAAGAAAACATTCAAAGAAGGCACAGCAAAACAACTGAGATGGATTCAAAAGGATTCAAAAAAAAAAATCATATTAAATAACACGACCTTGAGGCTGGAACAATTGAGATAACGAAAAGCAGTCCACAGCCTACGTGCCAGACTTCTCTCTAGTTATGGAAAAGACAAAAAAAAAAGTAACGTACTAAATAGGTGCTGGAAAAAAATGTTCTGAGATTTTAAATTATGAGAAAATTTCCACTGCAGTCTAAAAAAAAATAAATCACTCCTGTCCAGTTGGCAGAAAAACTCCATTAAATTAGGGCTTTCATTGACTGATTGGATTTAAACTGCGCAGTGACGCGAAAGGATAGGGAAATTTGGAGACTAAAAGAAATTAAATAAGGCTCATAAAAAATCAAATTTAGAAAATTAGGCTCACAGGGAATTAAGTAAGGCTTATGGGGAATTAAATAGAGGATAGGTGTTCAAATCAGGTGTGACGTCGACCTTGTATATCACTTGGCCCGTCTAGGCACTGATTGAATTTAAATCACGCAGCAACTCGGAAGGTAGGGCCGACGCGAACGCGTGGTGACGCGAGACGTGCAGTGGCGCGAGCGTGCGGCCGAGTGGAGGGCTGACGCAGACGCGCAGCGGCGCTAACGCGTGGTGACGCGAAACGTGCAGCAGCGCGAGCGCGCGCCCGAGTGAACGTGGGCCGAAGCGAACGCGCAGCAACGCGAACCACGAAATATCAAGTCAGTGCTGATTTTTGTAAGTCCGTTTATTGTAAGTTTGTTAAGTCTGTTTACGTTAAGTTGGAATCGCACGGCGACGCGAGCCGCGGGGCGACGCGGCTTTGTGTTAGTTTAGTAAGTTTGTTAAGTCTGTTTCAAGTTGGAATCGCGTGGCGACGGGAGCCGCGGGGCGACGCGGCTTTATGTTAGTTTAGTTAGTTTGTTAAGTCTGTTTACTTCAAGTTTGAATCGCGTGACGACGCGAGCCGCGGGGCGGCGTGGCTTTGTGTTAGTTTTAGTAAAGTCTGTTTGTTTTAAGTTTGTTTAAATCGCACGACTACGTGAACGCGTAACGACACGGTAATGGGTAATCAGTTGGATAAAACAACGGATGCGGGTAGTCCGCTACAAAAGTTATGTGAAGAATTCCCTGAGAGAGCTGAAGACTTTAGAAAATTATCAGGAGCCCTGAACAAATTATTAGGAGATGATCAATGGCCTCTAGGTGGCACTAGAAGCGTAGAGGTAGTAAAAAAAAAGCACAGGGATTAATTTGGAGAAGGGGACGAGGAAAAGGGGATAAAAATTTAATTGCAACCTGGCGACATTATTGTCAAAAAATTAAAAGATGCATCACTTCTGTCAAGTTGGCAAATAAATGCTATTAAATTAGGACTTTCATTGACAGAGGGAACACATGTTAAAACTGTAGACGTCTTAAAAAAAGAATGTGCGCATGAGAAACTTACTAAGAGATCCTCTGGAACCTCTGAGAAAGGTATTGACCGACTACGTAGTAAAATGGCTGGCTTTGTGTTAACCGAGGCTGATGATGAAATTGATGAGTGGTCACTGACTCAGCGCCCAACGGCGCCTCCCGCACCCCCTGGCCCCTTGCTCCAGTCCTCTTCCCAATACCCTCCACCTTACACTCCGGCAAGAGGAGTTAAAAATAACCCCATACCACCAAAGCAACAAACCCAAACTGACTCCTCATCCTCTGATAGCGATTCGGATCCCCAGTTCACAAGCAATATAGCCGAAAGGACCAGATCTCACACTCGAAAGGGCAGAACTATATCTCGATATCACAGACAGTCCCGTAAATCTTCTAGTCAATCTACCAGTCCAAGTTGTGAAAGACATCTTCGAACAACTATTTGATTGCTCACGCTATCCGGACAAATGGAAAGAGCAGTTAGATATTATTGGCAGGAAAAGAAAGGGGAGGGGGGAGGTGCGCCCCCAACCCGGGTCAAGACTGAATACGTGACTAGAAAGGAAGAGCCATCTCGGGAGGAAGGATCAATAGAACCGCAGTGTTGCATACAGGATTGGATGGATAAGCAAGGATATGGTTATACTAAACAACCAAACGGCCCGAGCCCTGCTAATAAACCTCCCTATTGTCCCCGGCATGGTATGGGAAGAGGCCGGGACTGGGTAAGAGGAATTGACTGTTTTAATTGTGGGCAGGAAGGACATTGGAATAAAAATTGCCCCTACCGTCAGCATGGAAAAGGAAGAGGAGGAAGAGGAGGGGAGCAAGGTGGGAGAGGAGGATCTTACACTAACTTCTCCCAGAACAACCCCTTTGGTCAATTGTCCCCCGATTGACTACGCAGCTTGATTGTGCAGGGATCCTCCCCGGACGACGAACCAATGATATTGTTAAAAATTCTGAATGAGTGGCAACCCTTTTTGATAGATACGGGAGCCTTCATATCTTCTGTACAATCAAAGCTTAAACTCCCTGCCTCTACTGAAACACAGGAACTTTCAGGATTCCTGGGACAAATCTCGACATTCCCAGTGTCAGAACCGGTTAAAATGGGTTACCAGGAAGAATCGGTGGAACATCGAGTTGTTATCACAACCAATCTGGACTGTAACTTGATGGCTAGAGACCTCCTCTGCAAATTCCAGTTGCATTTGGAGTGTGGAGATGATGGGATTATTGTAAAACAGGGAACCCTTAAGCAGCAGTATTATACCACTAGAACCCCTCAGTGGTGGTCTCTGGACCTGCCGCAGGCACCCTATCACGTGACCCTAGCATACGATCCCAGTGGAAAGAATCAGGACCTGCAGAACTTTTATCAGGATCACGAAGGGGAAGTGAAGGAAATTCTATTAAGGGCTAGAGTGACTGGACCGGAAGGGAAGGCAGATTTTGTGGAAATGGACAGCCCCCAATGGTGGCACCACATATTACTCATGAAGTATTACCTCCCCACCACGCTAAAGATTTGGGAGTTATGGTGCGCCAGGCTATAGACGAGGCTGACCCTACCAGCCGGGATGTGCAAATTGTAAAACATGGTCGAACAGTCCAATTCCACGGGGACCCCGAGAAGGTGTTAACGACTCTGCAGCATCATACTGGCTCTGAAAAACCTGACTATGTGGATCCTCATGTTTGGGTAGAGGACCCCTCCCAAGTGGGTTATCACAGGCAATACCGAGTATCCACCGAGCTTTGGAGGCTAGCCGAGTCGAACCAATTTGCCAGTTTCCAGTCCCTAGCACGGCTAAACAAATGCGACAGTGTTTGGGGATGATCAATTACTGCAGATCCTGGATCCCTAATGTTGCCCTGATGACTAAGCACCTCACCCCGTATACAAATAAGTAAGGCAGCTACAATTCTGAAAGACTGCTACCGTTGTCTTAACACATCTCACTCCGTAGCTGCCCTCCTGGGCCAACTGCAGACTCAACACCTTACCATGGCCAGGCAAAGCAGATATGAGATCTACTTACTAAACAATCCTAAGCTGACCTTTCGGCACTGTACTGCAATCAATCCAGCTTGTTTTCTTACCGAGCCACCCCAAGATGAGGAAGAACCCAGTCATGATTGTTTATCCTTAATTCAGGAGGCCACATCGGTCAGGGAAGATTTAGTTGCTGTACCAATGGAAGATCCAGACTGTATTATGTATGTAGATGGAAGTTCTTCCATTGACCCAGAAGGCAGACGAAATTCTGGATACGCTATCAGATCGTGGAATCTGCCGCCTTTGAGACCGCCTATTCCGCCCAACAAGCTGAACTATTTGCCCTTACCAGAGCCTGTATCTTGGCTAAAGACCTCAAGGTTAATATCTATACCGACTCTGGGTATGCCTTTGGAGTAGCTCATGATTTTGGACAATTATGGAAAAATAGGGGATTCCTAACCTCACAGGGGAGTGAGATATCTCATAAACAGCTAGTATCTGATTTGTTGCAAGCCCTCATGTTCCCCAAACGCATTGCCATTGTCAAATGTACCGCCCACACTACCGGAAAATCTCTGGTTGATATAGGGAATCATTGTGCTGACCAAGAGGCCAAATAGGCCTCTCGTGACCAACAGATGGTAGTGCCCAAAATTATGAGTCAGACTAAAAATCCTGCGAAGGATAAGTTAGCCTCGGAAAAACCAATGCCAACCATCCAAGATGTTATAAAAGCACAGGAGGACGCTCCTGAAAAAGATAAACTGTTGTGGAAATATTATGCATGTACTTATGACAATGTTTCTAAACTCTGGACCACTCCCGCGGAACAGACTTGCATGTCTGACAAGTTGGCTTTATGGGTTATTGAATGTATGCATTTTGCTACTCATTGTGGAGCAAGGACCACGAGTGACACACTTTTGGCTACTTGGTGGCACCCTAGACTCCAGGTGCTCACCCAGAACATCAGTAGTCGTTGCCTGGTTTGCCAGCAACATAATCCAGGGAAGGGAGTCCCCTGTGATTGGGGTAAAACGCCCCTACCCGAAGATCCCTTTGAGACATTTCAGTTGGACTACATTGAGTTGCAAAAAGTTTAGTGTTACAAATATGTGTTAGTAATAGTAGATGTGTTTAGCAGATGGATTGAAGCCTACCCTACCCTGGACAATAAGGCTCAAACTGTAGTTAAGGTGTTAATGAGGGAAATTGTTCCTACATCTCAGCTCGACTGATGACCACCTATGTTCTTTCTCTGACTCAGGCTCTGCGATTAGCTCACAACCAGGTTCAAGATGCTCACCTCGACCTCCCAGTTTTACCCGAATTGTCCCTTGTGGCACCAGGGAAGTATGGATTCGGAAGGGATTAGAACCACAATGGAAGGGGCCTTTTCAGGTGTTACTCACTACCCCCACTGCAGCCAAGGTTGAGGGGAGGGGCGCCTGGGTTCACCTGCACCACTGCAAGCTCACCACCCTCTAACGAACCTATTTTACTGGTTATTCTAACTCCTGTTTCTGTTCCAGACTTCCTCTTCTCCATAGCTGAACAAGGCCGTTGGCATCCTAATTGGAACGTGGACCAGTTTGAACTTTTACCCGTAGTGATAGACAGCCAGCTACACCGACGGTGACCTGAGAAGAGAGACGGGAAAACTGAACTCTTTTAATCAGCAAAATAATTGGACTATTTATCTGAATCCTGAGCCATAAGATGAAACTGTCTGTATACCACAGTCTGTATAATAGTGTTGATATATGACAGTTTCGGCGCATGGGAGGGGAGACAGAGACGAGAGCTACATGTCTTATGTTTATGCGCAAAATGGGAACTTTTCTAGATGTTGGGTGTGTTCACATTCCCGATACATTTTACTCCTAGAATTATCCGAAGTGTTATCACGGAATGATAAAAGGGGGGAATGTGAATGTTTAAAAATGTATAGAGACATTGAAGTTGAGAACGTGGGAATTGTATAGGGACAGTATAAGCTAACAAACAATTCATGGAGGAATAGCCATGACATCTCAGACTCGAGACTGCAAAATGTTACAACACTAACACATATTGAAACAAAACCCACAGCTTGCAGAAAAACCTCAAGGTCTTATTAAATCATGTTATTAACCTGAAACATTGACAGAAAGTCTTTGTTTAAAATCGGACCATGCTTGGGTCGGCTTATGAGTGGACGAAGGGAAGGAGGGATCAAAAGAGATGGGCTGAGCTGGGATGTCACTCTAGCCCTATCTTGTTATCTTTTGCCGAAAATGTATAACCATCGTGCCTTGACAATGTAACGTCATTTATCCGTAGGGAGTGTGTACGCTCGATCGAGAAAGTATATCTTCTGTCTGATAAGTCTTGCCGGCCGGTAAAATAAAGACTGCTTTGTTTAAAGCACAAGAGGTATTCGACTCAGTAATTTTACTGAACCAGATTGAGAGAAAAGAATCTACATTTACATTACTGCACCATGGGAATGGCAGCTTTTTCCTGTCGGTTTTTCGGACAGACGTTAAAACAGGTGTTAGGCCCCAAAGTTCCGCCTGGGGCGCTAGCACAGCGTTGCATGCCGATTTACGTCATCATGGCGATCCAAATGGAGGCAGTAACTTTTAACGCCGTCGCAAAACCTATGCCGAAAATTCCGCTTGGGCGCAAAATCCTGGAGGCTCTCTTTGACGCCCTGAAACACTACTTGCCGCCCCGCCGAGGTGCTAAACGAGACGCAAACTAGCTGAAAGTCCAGCCCCTTGTTTTCTACTATCTGGAACCTCTACCTTTTCTATTCTTTCTCTTCAGAGGTGCCAAGCTGAGATGTTAACAACAACCTAATTTCATTGCTAGACTGTCCTGCATTGTGCCACCAAATATGGATATATTACCACAAAACTAAATAACAACAGCTTGTATTTATATAGCGTCTTTAATGCAGTGAAACGTCTCAAGGCGCTTCACAGGAGTATTATGCACTAAAAATTTGACACTGAGCCGCATAAGTAGAAATTAGCGCAGATGACCAAAAGCTTTGTCAAAGAGGTATGTTTTAAGGAGCGTCTTGAAGGAAAGAGAGGTAGAGAGGCAGAGAGGTTTAGGGAGGGAATTCCAGAACTTGGGGCCTAGGCAACAGAAGGCATGGCCACCAGTGGTGGAACAATTATAATCAGGGATACTCAAGAGGGCAGAATTAGAGGGTCGCCGACATCTCAGCGGGTGGTGGGGCTGGAGGAGATTACAGAGATAGGGAGGGGCGAGGCCATGGAGGGATTTGAAAATAAGGATGAGAATTTTGAAATCAAGGTGTTGCTTAAAGCGGTCGCAGAGCAGACCATTTTAGCAGTGAATAGTCCAGAGCCCAATCTGCACAAGCATTGGTCCCACCTTTCTAAATTTGTGGGGTCCATTTTGTAGACGTCCCAGGCAGGTGCTTAAAACAGGAGTTAGGCTCCTGAATATGTACATTAGTGGCCTAATGTCTGTTTAAGGACCTACTTTGCTAAATTAGTCACCAATGAGTGGCGTAGGATTTTATAGCAGCCGCCAACCAACGGTAAATACCTAATATATATTTTTTAAAACACTTTTGTGTGGATGCAGGAAGAGTTGTGATCGCCCCCCCGCCCTCCACTCATAGCTTGCTCCAATCCTCCTCCTGCGACTTACCCAAGGGCGGCTGTTTTTCGCTTCCCTTCGGGCGAGCTGCCTATGGAACGTAAGAAATAGGAGCAGGAGTAGGCCATCCGGCCCCTCGAGCCTGCTCCGCCATTTAATACGATTATGGCTGATCCGTTCATGGACTCAGGTCCACTTCCCTGCCCGCTCCCTATAACCCCTTATTCCCTTATCGGCTTAAGAAACTGTCTGTCTTTGTCTTAAATTTATTCAATGTCCCAGCTTCCACAGCTATCTGAGGCAGCGAATTCCACAGATTTACAACCCTCTTAAAGAAGAAATTCCTCCTCATCTCAGTTTTAAATGGGTGGCCCCTTATTCTAAGATTATGCCCCCTAGTTCTAATCTCCCCTATCAGTGGAAACACCTTCTCTGCATCCATCTTGTCAAGCCCCCTCATAATCTTATATGTTTCGATGAGATCACCTCTCATTCTTCTGAATTCCAATGAGTAGAGGCCCAACCTTTCCTCATAAGTCAACCCCCTCATTTCCGGAATCAACCTAGTGAACCTTCTCTGCCTTCAAAGCAAGTATATCCTTTCTTAAATATGGAAACCAAAACTGCACGCAGTATTCCAGGTGTGGCCTCACCACTACCCTGTATAACTGTAGCAAGACTTCCCTGCTTTTATACTCCTTTCCCTTTGCAATAAAGGCCAAGATTCCATTGGCCTTCCTTGTCACTTGCTGTACCTGCATACTAACCTTTTGTGTTTCATGCACCAGGACCCCCAGGTCCTGCTGTACTGCAGCACTTTGCAATTTTTCTCCATTTAAATAATAACTTGCTCTTCGATTTTTTTCTACCAAAGTGTATAACCTCACACTTTCCAACATTATACTCCATCTGTCAAATGTTTGCCCACTCACTTAGCTGTCTAAGTCCTTTTGCAGGTTTTTTGTGACCTCATCACACATCCTGGTGTGACCAGGCTGGCAGCTCGTTCCAACTATTCAGATCTGGCCTGAGGACTCATTTCTATTGATCCTCGGGCCTCTTGATTCAGATGCGTGCTGGTCATACAGGCCGAGGCTGGGCCCGAAAATGGGTCCAGAATAATTTCTACCTCATGTTTTTCTTACGTCTCTGTGAAGCATCTGAAAGGTTGCTTTTCTATGTTAAATGTATTACATAAAAGTTAATTAGTTGTTTCTATAAAGTAAAAACTTTGCAAACTCTCATAATTTTCCATCTCCCAAAAAACAGGTGGGGTCCACCCCATCCCTGAGTTTAGAGCATTTAGCAAGTTCCTGTGCAAGTGTGACAAATGAAAATGTTTTGTTAAAGTCTAGAGTAGCTAGAGTTAAAATGGAAGGTGTTCTGTGCTTATAAAGTGGTCAAACTGACCCCAATTTGTCTGCCTATGACAGAGAGCCTTGTTTTCATTCATGGTGAATTAAAATTATGTTTGCGATATGCTAAGTATTATATGATAGTAGAGGCAGCTGTGTAAACAGCAGGGTTGATGTCAAAGCTGCTCATTTCAGAAATGTAAATTTTTTTTTGTAATTTTAGAATAATTGTTAATGTTTCTCATCATTTGACAAAGTAAGATAAAGTAAGCTTAAAGGTGATGCAGATTTTCACTTCATTCTGAAATCTCAGCAGAAGAACTCTAACGTAATGATTCAAACTCTACGTACACAGCCAGGCAAGACCTCAAACACCTGAAAGGTATTGCAGGAGGAGAGGTTCTTGAACAGAAAGGGCTAGAAATTCATTATAGACAAGGAATGGGCGGTGTCAGTAGAAAAGTTGGAGAATTAACGCCAGGCACAAATGCTTTAGACTGCACGCAAAATTCGTCCTCACTGCTCAATAAAATGATTGGAGTGCTAATTCAAGTCTTAAAAACCAAGCTCCTTGGCGTTGCACTCAATAGCAGGTGCAGTATAATCGCAAGTCATGATTGGCACAGGCTTTTTTCAGTTCTTAAAAGGGAGCTTCATTGATGCTGCAGAACCTCATTCTCAGCATTGCAGCAGCAGGACAAGGAGAAGGAGCCGGAGGACTGAAGCAGCTGTACTGATGGCAGATCCACGCCCCAGGGAGAGAGGCTGCAGATTCTACAATCAAGCATTGCAGGCGTTGGTGTTCGCTGTGGAGAGATGGAGGGCGGTCCTCTACCCGGCCAGTGGCAGGAGGCCCTCGCCCCAAATCCATGTGAAGGGAGGTAGCACAGCGCGTCTCGGGCAGCACTGTGGTCCCCAGGACCCACACACAGTGCAGGAAGAAATTTAACAACCTCACTCGGGTGGTCAAGTACACAAATGCTTCAACAAGTGATACATACCTTCATCTGAACCACAGTCTTCACACACTTTCAAAAGCACCACACTCCCAGCACTCATCTACTAACAATCTCTACCTACCAACACACATACCCACATCTCACATCTTGCACACAATAATAGCTATTCAACTATGGCAGGCACATCACCCAAACACATTGCTCCACACTTACTCACACACTTTCTTTTCTCTTGGAGACCAAGGTGGCTCACAACAGGAGGGAGCAGGAGCGCACAGGTGGGGGATGAGCCGACACCCAGCCACTATCTGCGCTGAAGAATCGAGTGCGGCAGATTATTGGGCGCCAGGTAGTAGGCACCGTGGCCACTTGCGACGTTGAGCCCCTTGGGGGCAACAACGGTATGTTCATCCCTACTCCTTCTTCTCACATCCAGCTCAGATACTGGCACTATGCGTTCTTTGGAGGTTAGTATAGTAGTGGGATCTGAACAGGGTGAGGCATCGGGGATGAGTGGGCTGCAGCGAGGGGGAAAGGGTTGCTCGGGAGCAAGCTCCCCAGAGGGCGAGTTTGTGCGCGAGCTCTGTTGCACATGACTCAGATGAGGACCTCGATGGGGAAGCATTTAAAAGTGATGGGCATGCACACGGAGATGATAGGTGCAATGGCAAGGGTGCCTGAGAGCCTCTCGGCAATGATAAGGAGCATTGCACAAGGCTCTGCACACACCATGGAGCCCATGATTTCCAGTCTGTAACTGGTGGACTCCCAGAGAGATAGTGGCCATCCAGACCTGATGCTGCATGTGATGGGCAATTTGGCACCTTGCATTGCAGCACAGACAGAAGCGACGTAATGCTGTAATGCAGTCTATGCTTGGTGGCATCCAATTTGACTGCTCTAATGCAATCTCAGCTTGATGCCACGCAAGCTCTGACTGCTGCCATCATGGTTGGGTCTACCACCGTCGACTGGGGCTTTCACGATGTCGCAGCAGGCCAGCAATCTGTGCTCCAACAGATTGCTAGGGATGCTGAGGTGTTGTCCCGGGGCAGTGGCAGTGGGTCAGTGAAGCAGGAACCTGCTGTCCTCTCTCAGGATGACAGCATTCCTGCTCCCACCACTGCCACTCCACCATTGCCCTTGTCGCTGCCTGTCATCCAGCCAGCCCAGACTGCCGCCGCCCATGTTGAGGTGGTGCAGTTGAAAGCAAGGCCTTCCAGGCCCAGAGCAGGTCGAGGGCATCATGCAAGGCCATCTGAAGTCTCCCGCGCATTCCACCAGCCCTGCTGCAGTCACTGGGCCAACACTCCGTAGGAGCACAGTAACGAGAAGCACTAAGGGATTGCACAAGGGTGAATAGTTAATATTTTTGTTGCAAATATGTGTTCACTGTTTCTTGATAAATGTAATAATTCAGTTTGGATTTTTTTGTGGTGTGTCTCATTTCAGCTTTGCGCTATAATATGGTCTGCGACAGGGATGGAATGGTGAGGATGTGGGTTGTGGGGTTTAATGCATTCTGATGAGGCAGTTGCGGAACGTCCTTCCGGAAAGCCGATTGAGTGGCTGCCTCCTCCCTCGCTCCTGTTCCTCCTCCTTCTCTCCCACCTCCTGAGGTGGTCCCGCAATCCCTGGTGGCAAGGGCTGGGGTCTCACGATGGCCAAGTTGAGGAGCATGCAGCAGACCACCACGAAATGGGGCATCCACTCAGCCGAGTACTAGAGAGCTCCTCATGAGCGTCAAGGCAGCGGAACCGTTGCTTCAGCAGGCCGATGGTCTGCTCGATGCTGTTCCTGATGGCGGCATGGCTCTCATTATATGAGTGCTGGGCAGGAGTGTTGGAGTTGCGGAGGGGAGTCATGAGCAAGGTGGAAAGCAGACAGCCCTTGTCTCCAACCAGCCAGCCGCGAGCTTGATGCGGTGGCTGAAAGAGTGCTGGCTCTTGGTCTGGCACAGGATGAAGGCATCGTGGCTGCTGTCAGGATAGCAGGCATCGACATTGAGGATTTGCTGTCTGTGGTCGCACTGCAACTGCACATTATGTGAGTGGTAGCCTTTGCGGTTATGAAAGCTCTCAGGATTGTTATGCGGTGCCTGCAATGCCACGTGGGTGCAGTCAATAGTGCCTTGCACCATGGAGAATCCCGCTATCCTGGCAAAGCCACATACACACTCGTCCTGCTTCTCCCTGGTGATGGGGAAGGAAATGTAGCTCCTTCTCCTACTGTAGAAAGCCTTTGTGACCTCCTCGATGCTGCGATGGACAGCGAACTGCGAAATCCTAGCTATGTCTCCTGTTGCCAACTGGAAGGATCCACTGGCGAAGAAATTGAGGGTGACGCTGACTTTGACTGCCACTGAGAGCCGTGGTCGTCCTGATCTGAAGCTGGAGGTCTGGTTGCAGGAGGTGGCAGAGTTCTGTGACCACATCCTTTTAATACACTGCTCCTCGCTTAATTGGAGGTAGTGGAAGTGCTCTCGGAATACCCTCGGCGGGTAAGGCCTCCTGTTGAGAACCCTGATGGCCCTTCTCCTCCCTCTGGCCACACGTTCCAGTCTTTCTCGCTGCCTCCGCCATAGATCCTGGACGGCAAGGTCGACTGCTAGTACAGCCCCTATTAATGTAATCAAGTGTAGCAGTTTGATTTTTTCAAGAATGAATGTAGCTACTTTTTAGTTGCTACAACATTCCTGATACTAAATACGTTGAAATTATGGAATGAGGCTGTTGCACTTAGTGAAATTGACAAGAAAGTCGTGAAACTCTACTAACCTACAGCTGCGATGCATTACTGATGATCCCTTTAAATAATGGCCCTGGAGCCAGCTTCCTGTTGCTGCACATCAGCTCTCCCTGTTGCTGTTTCCTCCAGGTAGGTGGTGACAATCAATTTAGCAGAACGGGTGCTCAGTGAGTGTTGCACACTCACTGACGTCATGATCCACCTGGTGTTGAGGCTCCCGGCAATAATTGTTTGGCGTGCAGCATTGGATTCGCCTTTCCCTGGCGATAATGCTCGAGTGCCCCATTAGCACTATCTGCTGCCACTAACGGGACCGAGTTTTTCCCCCATGATTTCTTCAGCTAGATGTTTGACAACCAGTTATTTTCAAATGTTGTCAACAGTTCTTTAAATCTAGGAAGTCCTGGTAATATCTGTGGTGTGCAGTGGAAAAGTTCCCCTGTTTGTTGTTGTATTTCTGGATTATTGGGAGCTCCTTCTCATTGATTTTGTGACTGGCTTTCAAAATCTGCATAGGGTGGTGTGAAGTCTGGGCCCCTGGACAGCATTCATGAGGTCCTATGGACTTGTTATTAGTTTGCTGTGGTCAATCTTGTCAAGAACTACATCACTAATTGCTGGCAAACCATGTAGTTTCTGGACACTGCCTGGATACCTAAGGGGATAGTCCCTCATATAGCTTGTTGGGCCCTGAATTGAGCCATTTCCACTGCCCCCCTTTGAGGATACAAACTAGACTGTCATCAGGGTTCTCTTTGGTGCTGTGGGCCACCCCAACCTGTGTGAGAACACCACCGCAGGTCAGAGCTATAAATAGAGCTGGAACGCCGGGCCCTGGAACATCGTGGGCTGTGCCGACCTGTGTGAGAACACCACCGCAGGTCGGGGCTATAAATAGAACTGGAGCGCCGGGACCTGGAACATCATGGCGGAGGTGCGGTGAATTAGGGTACGGGGCCCAGAAGAGCCGAGGGCCCAGGGGCAGCACGGACCAGCCCACACTGCGATATGTGTGCGCACTAGATCTGTGCAGCAGAGCAGGTGTCCAGTCGTCTTGGTTAATCCTTGCCACTGGATAAAGGCCTAGCTCTGTCAAACGCTTGTGGTGGCTGAAGTGCAACGGTCACCACACATTAAAAAAATCCACGCACAGACATCTTCCACCCCCTCAACTAGAGTTCAGGATTGAAACATCAGGCCCTTCATTGAAACATCTGTGAACTCTCGTGGAAGCAAATCATCCTCATTCGAGGGACCGCCTATGAATGACTTTGGTGCTGGTCTTGGTGCTTTCATTTTCGGAAATTTTCTCTGAACTATGCTTTTCAGGTTTTACCACAGGCAAGGGCTTTCCCAGTCGTGCAGTTGATTTTCTAAATAATACCCTCACGCTCCATGCAAGTTAATTCCACTGATATCATTTCCTTTAGAGTATAGGGTACTGCTCTGAGCTTATATTGTTTTGGCTTTGCCCCCTCCTTCACATTAAGGTACCTGGATACCCTTTGCTGTACGTACCAAGTTCTGGACTGAATGAGGACTCTTCCATGAGTATGTCCACAGGTCTTTGAGTGGTGATTTTCTTAATACTGGTCCAGTTTAACTTCAGCTTACAACTATTTTAAAGTACACTTTAAATCAAGTGCCCCCTTGTTAAAGAGGCACTAAAACCGACAAATAAACAAATTATACTTTTGAAAAACTATGTGTAGTGTCTCTGCACCTTGTTACAAACTCACACGAGGCATGTATATATCAGACCCGGTCACTCTGTGACCTTCGCTTTATTCCCAAGACCAAGGAGTGCTGACCCTGAGTGGGACCTCCCCTTTTATACCTGGAAACCCAGGTGAGGCGTGTCTCCCGCAAGCTCACCCCCTGTGATCAGGGTGTGCACTTCAAGGGTACAGGTACAGTGTGCATGAGTTACAGTTACATAACTATTGTCATTGCAAGATGGTAAAATACATGACATCACCTCCCCCCTTAAGTTTTTTCGTTTCAGAGGTTAAGTCTATCGGGTGGTCGACGCTCTCTCGTGGAGCGCCGCAGTTGTGGCTCTGATGGCTGAGCCTCAGCACGCGTCTCTGTCACTTGAGGTGATTCCGGCCTGTCTGGGCTGGCCGCCAGGACTGTGCATGCTGAGGGCTGTCTTTGTTGCTCATACACTGGCAGTGGTGTGGGTGCTATCTCATCATGCTTTTCTTCCTGTTTCTCCGTGTCTATGCTGAACCTTGTCTTTACTTGGTCCAAGTGTTTGCGGCATATCTGCCCATTGTTTAGTCTGACCACCATGACCCTGTTTCCTTCTTTGCCGATTACAGTGCCTTCAAGCCATTTGAGTCCCAAAGCATGGTTAAAACAAATACCGGGGCATCTATTTCTATACACCTCCCTCTTGAGCCTCGATCATGGAGCTCGGTTTGGGACTGACGCTTGCCCTCAACAATGTCTGCCAGGTCTGGGTGAATGAGGGACAGCTGCGTCTTGAGCGTGCGTTTCATGAGGAGTTCCGCTGGCGGGACTCCCGTGAGCGAGTGCGGCCGGGACCTGTAAGCCAGCAGGAGGCGCGATAGGCAGTACTGAAGGGAGGGTCCTTGAATGCGTAGCATGCCCTGCTTTATGACTTTGGACCACCCGTTCCGCCTGGCCATTGGAAGCCGGCTTGAATGGCGCTGTCCGGATGTGCTTGATCCCATTGCCCGACATAAACTCCTGGAATTCATGGCTGGTAAAACAAGGGCCATTGTCGCTGACCAGGATGTCCGGCAAGCCGTGGGTCGTGAAAACCGTACACAGTGATGGATGTCGTGCACGAGTTCAATATGATGCACTCGATCCACTTCGAGCATGCATCGACAATGATCAGGAACATTTTCCCCATGAACGGGCCCGCATAGTCTACGTGAATGCGTGACCATGGCCTGGTGGACCAGGGCCACGGGCTGAGTGGAGCCTCCCTGGGTGCATTGCCCAGCTGGGCACACGTCGTGCACGTGCGAACCCAGTGTTCCAGGTCTGAGTCAATCCCCGGCCACCATACATGTTACCGGGCAATGGTCTTCATTAACACAATGCCAGGGTGCTCGCTGTGGAGTTCCCTGATGAACGCTTCCCTTCCCTTTCTGGGGCATGACTACCCGGCTGCCCCATAACAGGCAGTCGGCTTGGATGGAGAGTTCATCCATTCGTCTCTGAAACGGCCTGACTTCCTCGGGGCACGCGCTGTGCGGGCACCCAATTCCCAGTCAGGACACATTTCTTTATCATGGATAGGAGGGGGTCCCCGTTGGTCCAGATTTTAATCTGTCGGGCTGTGATGGGGGAGCCTGCAGTGTCAAAAGCCTCAATGGCCATGACCATCTCGGCGCTCTGCTCCAACGCCCCCTCGGTGGTGGCCAGTGGGAGTCTGCTGAGTGCGTTAGCGCAATTTTCGGTGTCGTATGGTGTAGTCATACGCAGCCAGCGTGAGGGCCCATCGCTGTATGCGAGCTGACGCGTTAGCGTTGACAGCCTTGCTGTCGGACAACAGGGATGCTAACGGCTTGTAGTCCGTCTCTAGCTCGAACTGTCTACCGAAAAGGTACTGGTGCATTTTTTTCACACGTGAGTGCCTCCTTCTCGACCATGCCGTATCCCCGCTATGCCTGGGAGAGTGACCTGGAGGCGTAAGCCACCGGTTGGAGTCGGCCGTCATCGTTACCTTGCTGCAACACACACCCAACCCCATAGGATGATGCATTACATGTTAAAACCAGTTTTTTACAGGGGTCATACAAAGTCAACAGTTTGTTGGAACACAGCAGGTTCCTCGCCTTATTGAAAGCCCGTTCTTGACAATCCCCCCAAAACCATTCATACCCTTTACGGAGGAGCATGTGTAACGGCTCCAACAATGTGCTTAAGTTCGGCAGAAAGTTCCCAAAATAGTTCAAAAGTCCCAGGAATGATCACAACTCCGACGTGTTGCCGGGCCTGGGCGCCCGGCGAATCGCCTCAGTTTTTGATTCAGTGGGCCGGATCCCGTCTGCGGCAACCCACCTGCCCGGGAACTCGACCTCTGGGGCCAAAAACACGCACTTGGCCTCCTCTTCCCCTGCCATAAAGATCTGAGATATCAACGCCGCCCCTTCTAAAGTCAAGTCCTTAGTCTTTATGAGCTTCCTGAAAATGCCGGCATGATTAATGCCCTCGATGAAAAAGTCCATTAACATCTCCCCCCTGCAGGCATCGGAGAACTTACAGAGACTGGCCAAACGCCGCAGTTCCACCATGAAGTTTTGACCCTCCTGACGCCGGTGAGAGTAGAACCGGTGCCGGGCCATGTGTACGCTACTTGCCGGCTTGAGATGCTCACTGATCAGCTGGCTGAGCTCTTCGAAGGACTTGTCCGCTGGCTTTTGGGGTGCGAGCAGGTCTTTCATCATACGTCTGTGGACCACAGCTGGTCAGTAGATGTGCCCTCCGCTTGTCAGCCGATGTCTCTTCCAGCCAGTCCTTTGTGACAAAGCTCTGCTGGAGTCTTTCCACAAAGTCGTCCCAGTCCTCACCCACACAGTTCCTCTGTGCCACCGGTGGCCATCCTTGTGGTTCGGTGATTCCCGTTTCTCGTCGCCAAATGTAGTGTCTCTGCACCTTGTTACAAACTCACACGAGGCATGTATATAACAGACCCGGTCACTCTGTGACCTTCACTTTATTCCCAGGACCAAGGAGTGCTGACCCTGGGTGGGACCGCCCCTTTTATACCTGGAAACCCAGGTGAGGAGTGTCTCCTGCAAGCTCACCCCCTGTGGTCAGGGTGTGCATTTCAAGGGTACAGGTATAGTGTGCATGAGCTACAGTTACATAACTATTGTCATTGCAAGATGGTGAAATACATGACACTATGGTCAAATTAAAAATGGTTGCCGGGGGTGATGATGCACTCCAGTCCCTCCGGCGCCCACCTCTCACGGAAGGCCGCGAGCGTACCGGTGAACTTCAAGCTACAAAACCAATCTTGGCCCTCAAAGGGACCTTTGCCCTTGCAGACAATTGTTTCATCGCAGGGATGGAGAACAGTGATTGGTTCTTCCAGGTTAATTGAATCACTGGACAGGGAATGAATCTTAAAGACAGCTAATAACTGACTTAATTTGCTTCAATTGCTGATTTTCTAATTTCAACTTAATTTATAATTATGGCATATATTATTTAATTTTGTTTAATTATAATTAATCTTTATTAAACTGATTCTACTATTGTATACTCCTTATTGTATTATTTACAATGTCATTTGAATTTTAAAAATGTATTTATTTTTTTAAAATTTCGCCTGTGTCTATCTGCGTGCACATTTTGCCTGCCGCTTCGGACCAGAATCTTTAACCACTTTTTACACTTCCTTCTCACGCTTTTTCTCTCTTTCCCTCAATGGACAATATCTAACGTGTTGTAAAATTTTTGTGACGCACCTTGGGACGTTTTATTTACTATATAAATAAAAGTTATTACCAGATTTTCATATTTTAATTGGATATTTATTTCCCCGGTGACTTTAAATGGGTATCTGGAATAACTGTTCAGTAAAAGGTTTTTTTTTGTAGGGCAATTTTCCAATATTTTTCCTCATATACTTTGATGACATCATAGTTAGGATAGCCCCAGTATCCAATTCAAGTTCCCAATACCTTCTATCCAGACACAATCACCTGTTGCCCCTTTGCTGTTGTGGAATATACTGAAACTGCGGACTAAAAATTCAGGGGCTAAACGCCACCCATTACCGGCAAAAAGCTATGTTAAGAAGGCAGACACAACTCTTTGGTCAGCTGGTGGTGGGTCCCGCGGTGTCCTCCATGTTCCTAGGCCCAGCAGCGCTGCAGGTAACATCCATTGAACCGCAAATTAAAATGAGAGATGACGTCAGTCGGTGTGCAACGCCGACTTAATGTCACCATGGTGAACTTGGATTTTTGCGCTGAGTTCAGTGCTGGGTCCCAAGCTCGCCATGTAAACCTAGCGTGCAGCAGACTGAGGTGCTGTTAGCACCTCTTAAAGGGATACATGCATCTTTCAGGTAAGTTTGCATTTAAGCTTTTGAACTTTATTTATTTTATTGAAGTAGTGGCTTGCTGCAATAGATGTAAACGTTTTTTTTAAGTGTGTAGGGTGTGCTGCTGAATGGTTGTAAGGACTTGGATGGTAAAAGAAGGCCTCTGAGAAGACAAAAAACTGCTAGAAATATTCAGCACATCAGGCAGCATCTGTGGAGAGAGAAACAGAGTTCATGTCTCAGGGCAAGATGCCGCCTGACCTGCTGAGTATTTCCAGCATTTTATGCTGTCATATCAGATTTACAGCATCCGCTTGCAGAGGGAAGAGGAAGAAGCTGAAGAGGAGGATGCCGAAGAGGAGGAAGGAGAAGAGGGGAAACAGAAGAGGAGGAAGCTGAAGCGGGGAAACAGAAGAGGATGCTGAAGAGGAGGACGCAGAAGAGAAGGACGCAGAAGAGGAAGACGCAGAAGAGGAAGACGCAGGAAGAGGAGGATACAGAAGGAAGCAGAAGAGGAGGAAGAAGAGGGGAAACAGAAGAGAAGGAAGCTGAAGCGGGGAAGCAGAAGAGGAGGAAGAGGAAGAGGAGGAAGCAGAAGGAAGGGTGCATCACAGACAGTCCCTTTCTGGCCGGGACATTGGGATAGAATCATCCGTCTACTAATACCCACAACCCTAAATCCCCTTTCATCATTTGTCCCACACCTTACTTTCCCTCTGATACTGACCATCACAGCGTCCTCTTGGCCATGATGCTGAAATAAAAGCCACCACATAGCAAACTTTCCAATCCATCAATCCATCCAATATGACAGCAAGAAATTAATTCATCACCCATCTGCATTCTCTTAATGACTCTTTTGCTTTATGCCTTTGCCTATCCTACTGATGTCACACAGTGCTACCCCAGTGGCTGCAGCATGGCTGGTGGAAGGTTGCTGACTTTCAGTGGGGGACACTGCAAATAACCTTGCTGGTCGACCTTGAGGAGCTGGTGGCTGGGAGTGTCAAATCGAGTGATGGTGTTTCTTTTTCTTCACTCTCCTCTTCCTGGCTGGGCAGAGTGCATTTCCTGGGTGTGTGAAATGAGGAAGGCACAAGGGTGGAGTTGTGGTGTCTGGAGGGTAGGAAAGCAAGAGGTGCATTCCAGAAGGAGGATAACAGCATCTTGTATCCTTTCTGCCCCGCCGTTGGCCAGGTGCTCAGCCATACCCTTGCCAAGAATGGTCTGCACCGCCTCCTCCAAGGGGGAGGAGGTGAGGCTAGGAATGAGAGCTGTGCCTCGTGATCGGTACCGATTGTTGGTAGGTGAGTGATTAGGTGGGGGGAGGAGGAGTCATGCATTGAGCAGTGTACGAGGCTATTGGTGCAGTTGGTAGGAGACGGCTTTTGAAAATACATCACTGACCTTGACCAGTGGTCTGAGGGCGTGAAGCTTCTCTGGGCACTGGATGGTCTCTGGGCATTGGAATGCTGCGTACGAGACCCTGAGTGCCCCTTCCCTGGCTTGCTAAGCCATTTGTGTTAGTGTTGAAGCACCTTTCCCATTTTTTGAGGTTCGGAAGGGAGCTTTAAGAGCTGAAGACACCCATTTGGGACTTATTTTTAATGTAAATTTTTTTTAAAAAGACAGTAAGGGCTGAAAACTGCATTTTTTCACTTCATTTATTTTTATTAATTCAGAAGGCATTGCCCTTTTAATTTCCCACAATGCTGAGCAAATTCTACCGCCTCGCTTCCAGAGGCTGCTCCTGGACGGGAACTTCGACTCCAATGCCTGTACTAATGCCACCAGGATGGCGTTACATGGTAAGTTAGCATTGTGCTAGAAATCTTTAGCCGAATGGCCTACTCCTGCACCTATTTTCTTTGTTTCTATGTTTCTCCCCCCTCCAATCTGGCTTCTGGTAACACTGAGTTAAATGGCTCAATTCTCTGCAGTTATGGCATTTAACTTTCTTACAAAAACATCGGTCTGGATGGTGATTATCTTTACCAAACCTCCAACATGGCTGGGTGTCTCTGTTCACTCCAGAGCTGTTGGACTCTGTTGTATGTAGTTCACTAGCAGCAGCCACCATCCCGAGTGCTATTTCGAGAGCTCCAGCAGATGTGAGTCAGTCTTCTAAGAAGTATCCTCGGTATCGACATTTCTCTCAAACCGCAGACATAAGACCCGAATTTGATGAAGGCCCCCGCCCACCGAAGTGCCGCCCAAAGAACTGCCGATGGCCGCCGAGGTATCTGACGGTACTTCGGGCGGGGTTTTCATCAACAAGGTCCCTCGAAGGTCGGCGGGCGGCAAATGAGGGACTTACGCTACCAATCTGGGCGGCAGCTGGCGGGAGCTCTCATTCTCGGCGGCAAAGTGCCGCTGAGGATGGAGTCAGGCCCACAGAGGGTCGAAGACCTGCAAAAAAAAAAGCATTAAAAAAAACATCGGAACGCGTTCAGGGGATGCCATAAAGAAAAACATTTAAAAATGTTTACTCACCTTTTTTTTCAGCTCTTCAGACCTACCGTTGGGGACAGATCAGCCTCCTTGCAGCGGTCCATCCCTGTTCTGGCGCCGACTCCCGCTCGCATGAATATGGCATCTCAGCGGGCAGGAGTCTACTTACGGCACTGGGCCGCCCGCTGACATCAGCGGACGGTTCCCCCCTCCTGCCCGCTCCAGCCCAAATCGAAAGTGGCACTGGGCAGAACCCGAAGAGAAATGTTGGCGGCAGTGGGTGGTGAGTCCATCAAATTCGGGCCCATAGTGTCTCACATTGCATTGTTTAGAAACCCAACAAACTCACATGTTTCATACAGTTTCCTCAGTCCTGCCACAAACTGAGAAACATTACAGAAACATAGAAAATATATTCTATGCCTCGGCCAATAAAGGCAAGCATTCTGTATGCCTTCCTAACCACCTTATCCACCTGGCCTGCTACTTTCAGGGATCTGCACTCCAAGGTCCTTTTGTTCAGCTACACTATTAAGTGGCCTACCGCTTAATGTGTATACCCTTTCTTTATTATCCCTCCCAAAGTGCACCACCTCACACTTCTCTGAATTAAATTCCATTTGCCACTGCTCTGCCCACCTGACCAGTAGATTGATAACCTCCTGCAGCCCATGACTTTCCTCTTCATTACCAACCACACAACCAATTTTAGTGTCGTCCGGAAACTTCTTAATCATACTCCCTCTATTCAAATCTAAATCATTGATATATACCACAAAAAGCAAGGGACCCAGTACTGAGCCCTGTGGAACCCCACTGAAAACATCCTTCCAGTCACAAAAACATCCATCAATCATTACCTTTTGCTTCCTACCTCCAAGCCAATTTTGGATCCAACTTGCCACTTTGCCCTGTATCCCATGGGCTTAATGCGCAGTCTACCATGTGGGACCTTATCAAAAGCCTTGCTAAAGTCCAAATATACTGCATCATACGCACTACCCTCATTGACCCTCTTAGTTACCTCCTCAAAAAATGTAATCAGGTTAGTCAAACACGATCTTCCCTTAACAAATCCGTGCTGACTGTCCCTAATTAATCCTTGCCTTTCCAAATGCAGATTTATCCTGTCTTTCAGGATTTTTTCCAATAATTTTCCCACCACTGAGGTTAGGCTGACAGGCCTGTAATTACTCTGCCTATCCCTTTCTCCCTTCTTAAGCATTAGCAGTTCTCCAATCCTCTAGCACCATGCCCAGATCCAAAGAGGACTGGAAAATGATGGTCAAGGCCTCTGCTATTTTCTCCTTTACTTCGCTCAACAGCCTGGGATGCATTTCATCTGGGCCTGGGGACTTATTTACTTTCAAAGCTGCTAAACCCCTTAATACTGCCTCTCACCCTATATTTATTTCATCCAGAATATTACACTCCTCCTCGATAGCAGTATCTGCATTACCCCTTTCCTTTGTGAAAATAGATGCAAAGTATTCATTAAGAACCCGACCAACATCTTCTGTCTCCACACAAAGATTACCCTCATGGTCTCTAATAGGCCCTACCCTTTCTTTAGTTACCCTCTTACTCTTAATATATTTATAGAACATCTTAGGGTTTTCCTTAATTTTACTGGTCAAGAATTTATCATGCTCTCTCTTAGCATTTCCTAATATCCTTTGTATTTGCCTCTTAACTTTCTAAATTCCTCTAAAGATTCTAAAGTATTTAGCTGTTTATATATTTGAACCGTTCCACAATAATGAGTGGCTTCAGGCTCAGAGGTTCTTTGACCACTTGAACTAGCTCTTCATATGTTTTTTCTTTAGGCTGGGCAGGAGTGATCAGATTCTTAATCAATGCATATGTTGCTGTCATGTATTCAACTGTCATTGTAACCCATGTAAAAGCTGACCTAAGTTGTATACCTTGAGAACACTGACCACAAGGGGCGAACTTGTGGGAGACACTCCTAACCTGGACTTTCTGGTATAAAAGGGGAAGCTCCACCCACCGTCTGCCTCTTGAGGTCTTGGTGATAAAGGTAACTGGTCACAGAGTGATCTTTTCTCAAGTATGGGCCTCGTGTGCATTTATACTGTATAGTAAGGAATATTAGTTGCCAAATAATCAGTGACAAAGTAGACTGCAACCTAAGTAGCAAAGATGTTCAATATTCAATCTCTTTAACAATGTACTGTCATTTATCCTTGTTGCCACTGTTATGTCTGAATAAACACTTAAATTAGTGTGGTAATAACTAGCTGCTTTTATTTCCAGCCTCTCTGGAATATTCTGCCAAAGAATAACAAAACAATACAAAAGCCCTTTGAGTCTCATTTCCACAATGCGGTTATTCCCATCGGGGGCCATCTCATATTCAGTTAACAATATGCAAGTACCCTACATATCAGTGCTGAAAAAAGTGGTTGAAGTTAAAGTGGAAAAGACACTTGGCCCTGATGGCTGCATCCAAGAGGGAAGTCAGAGAGGAAATAGTAGATGCTCTGACTACAATCTATCAAACATTCTTGAATATTGAAGTTGTGACAGAGGTCTGGAGGGTACCAATGGAACAACTTGTTCAAAAAAATGAGAAAGAAATAAACCAGGTAACTATTGACTAGTCTGGTAACAACAGTGGGGGGTAAGCTTCTAGAGGCCATAATATGGGATAAAATTAATAATCACCTCAAAAGACATGAGTTAATAAAATTCTTTAAGAAAAACCAGAATGCATTAAAAAATGAATTACACTGGTTGTTTGTATATTGATTTTCAAAAGGCATTTACTCAGGTAGCACATAGGAGGCTTGTTGATAAAATTAAGGCACATGGTATTAGAAGGAATGTGGCAGCATGAATAGCAAGCTAGCTAAAGGACAGTTGATGCTAAAGTGGCCTGGAGGGAATCTAACCAGTGATACCCCCCAGAGGTCAGTGTTGGGACCATTGTTAAATGATCTAGACTCGGGGATAGGGGGCAAAATATCAGAATTTTCAGCTGACATAAAATAGAGAGTATGGTTAGAAACAGAAAATTCTGGAAATACTCAGCAGGGCAGGCAACATCTGTGGAGAGAGAAACAGAGTTAACATTGGAACATTGGAATGCTAACTCTGTTTCTCTCTCCACAGATACTGCCTGATCTACTGAGTATTTCCAACATGTTCTGTTTTTATTTCAGATTACTATCATCTGCAGTATTTTGCTTTTGTATTAGGGAGCTGGTTAACTAGGAAGAACATTGTAGATACTGTATAATCACATCACAATTTCATTTTCAGTTCCTATGTTTAGTTTTAAAATTCATATTACAATATATTGTACAATAGGATAGTCAGCATGAAGCAGTAGCTCCATCTTGGGACCAGTACAGTTACTATCATACAAAAGCAAAATACTGCGGTTGCTGGAATCTGAAATAAAAACAGAGAATGCTGGAAATCTCAGCGGGTCAGGCAGCATCTGTGGAGAGAAAAACTGAGTTAACGTTTTGGGTCAACAACCCTTCGTCAGAACTGGCAAATGTTCAAAAAGAACACATTCTTAAGAAGCACTGAAAGGAGGAGGGAAAAAAAGAACAAAAGGGAAAGTCTGTGATAGGGTGGGAGGCAGGAGAGATTAAAGAGACAAAAGGGATGATGGGCCGAATTGAAATGGTAATGCCGGAGTTAGAAAAAGGTTAATCTAGATAGGATGTGAATGGCGGGATAATCACCAGCTGCCATTGGCGACAAAGAGAAATAAACATAAGCTTGAGGGGGTGGGGGGGGCAGGGACAAGGAGCCAAAGATGGGTAAAGGTTATGCTCTGAAATTGTTGAACTCGATGTTGAGTCCAAGTGCCTAAACGAAAGATGAGGTGCTGTTCCTTGAGCTTGCATTGAGCTTCATTGGAACAGTGCAGGAGTCCAAGGATGGATATATCAGAGTGGGAATGGAGTGGAGAATTTAAGTGACAGGTGACTGGAAGCTCAGGGTCACACTTATGGACTGAACGGAGGTGTTCTGCAAAGCAGTCACCCAATTTCAGAGCATAACCTCTAGCCATCTTTGGCTCCTTCCCCCCCCCCTCCCCCCACGAGCTTATGTTTCTTTTCTCTTTGTCTCCAATGGCAGCTGGTCATTATCCTGCCATTCACACCCCATCTAGATTAACCTTTATCTTACTCCAGCCATTACCATTTAAATTTGTCCCCTCATCCCTTTTGTCTCTCTAATCTCTCCTGCCTCCCACCCTATCACAAACTTTCCCCTTTGTTCTTTCTTCCCCTCCCCCTTTCAGTGCTTCTTAAGAACGTGCTCTTTTCGAACATTCGCCAGTTCTGAAGGGTCGTCGACCCGAAACATTAACTTAGTTTTTTTCTCCACAGATGTTGCCTGACACGCTGAGATTTCCAGCATTCTGTTTTTATTTCAGTTACTATCATACATGCCCTCTGAATTTTAAGCCCTGATTTTAAACCCCCTGCCTGGGGGGGGGGGGGGGGGGGAAACGGTGCAGGTTGGGATTAAGCTGGCGAGGGTGGGGGGCTTTGTGCCGTGATCCATCCTCACTATCATGTTAACTTACGTGAAATCAAGTACGGGAAGTCAGCCCACCCCAGAGGAGGGGGGCTTAATTTAAATGGTGAAATCATGTTTCAATGGTGTCATCGAGATGTGCGCGCCATTTTAAAGCTGGGCCGATTAAGCGAAGGCTAGCAGCCTAGGAACAGGAGGAGGCCATTCAGCCCCTGGAGCCTGTTGTGCCATTCAATTAGATCATGGCTGATCGGTACCTCAATGCTATTTAGCCACCTTAGCTCCATTTCCCTCGATACCCTTATCCAATAAAAATCTATTGAGCTCAGTCTTGAAAGCTCCAATTGACTAGATTTCTACTAAGCTTTGTGTGAAAAGGTGTTTCCTGATTTCACTAAACAGCCTAGCTCGAATTTTAAAATTATGCACCCTTGTTCTGGATCCCTCCGTCACAGGAAATAGTTTCTCTCTATCTACTTTGTCAAAGCTTTTAAACATTTAAACACCTTCATTAGATCACCCCTCAATCTTCTAAACTCAAGGGAATAGAAAACAAGTTTATGCAACCTACCTCATGATGGGAATCTGCGCTGCGCCCCCTCCAAGGCCAATCTATCCCTCCGGAGGTGCAATGCCCAGAACTGAACGCAGTATCCAGATGGGGTCTGGCCAAGGCTCTGTACAACTGAAACTTCACTTCTTTCCCTTTGTATTCCAGCCCCCTTAAGAGAAAGGCCAACACTTCATTAGCCTTTTTGATTACTTTTTGTACCAGTCCACTAGCTGTTAATGATTTGTGCACCTAGTCACCCAAATCTCTTTGCTCCTCCACAGTCCCAATTTCTTGCCATTAAGAAAATATTCCGATCTATCTTTCTTAAGTCCAAAGTGGACGACCTCACACCTTCCCACACTGAATTCCATCTGCCACAGTTTAGCCCACTCCTGTCTGTCCTTTTGTAACTTCCTGCTCCCTGCAACAAACTGTGCCTTTCAACTTACTGTCATCTACAAACATGGATATACCACTCTCTGGGCCCAAGTTTCCACACGATAAAAAACGGGCGCCCCTCCGAGCTGGGCGCCCGTTTTTCGCGCCACAAAGTGCGCCTAAAAAAACCCTCTGTATTCTCCACCTCCCTGCAGGTCCTCTGGCCCTCGGCGCGGCAGGAGCTGTAGGGGGGCGGAGCCAGGTCCCTGCGCTGAAAACAGTGCCGGGACCTCTGCACATGCGCACTACAGTGGGCACGCAAGTGCAGTAGCTCCAGGCGCCAGAAACTGTGTGGGAGGGGCCTGAAGCACGCAGCCCCTAGCCCTGGCCGAATGGCCTCACTGGGGCTGCGTGCATAAGGCTCCTCCCACAGCCAGCTCCTGCTTCCTGCTGACTCCCACTCCTGCTTCCCCCCCCCCCCCCCCCCCGCGACCGGACCCGACCCGACCTGTCTGCCGCTGCCATCCGACTCTACTCCCGCCCCCGGACTGGATCCGACCTGACCTCCCCCTCCCTGACCTCCCTCCCCCCTCCCCGACCTGACCTCCCTCCCTCTCTCCCTCCCCCCCCCCCCCCGCCGACCCGAACCTAACCTCTCTCACTGACCCGACCCAACGCCACCTACCTCTGGTGCTGGGGACGGGCCCTGCCCGAAATCTCGGGCCCGGCCCGTTGAGCCTTCGGTCCCGACGGCAAACCGCTTCCTAAAGGCCTGCCTGAAGAACTTTCACACAGGTAGGAACATGGTTTATCTTTTCTTTGCTTATAAATGTTTATTCAGGTTGGATTTATTTGTATAATATTTGTATAAGTATAACTAAGGATTTATTGTAGAATTTAACGACTTCCCTTCCCCCCCCCCCCCCCTCGTTCCCTACGCCTAATTTGTAACCTGCGCCTGATTTTTTAATGTGTACAACAGGTTTTTTCAGTTCTACAAAAATCTTCACTTGCTCCATTCTAAGTTAGTTTGGAGTACATTTTCACTGTGGAAACTTTGAAATCAGGCGTCAGTGGCCGGACACGCCCCCTTTTGAAGAAAAAATTCTGTTCCAAAGTGGAACTGTTCTAACTGACTAGAACTGCAGAAAAAAAAATGTGGAGAATTGCGATTTCTAAGATAGTCCGTTCTCCACCAGTTGCTTCTAAAAATCAGGTGCAAATCATGTGGAAACTTGGGCCCTCTATTCCTTCATCTAAGTCATTAATAAATATGATGAAAAGCTGGGGTCCTGCTACAGATCCCTGAGGAACACCACTTGTCACAACCCGCACATCGGAGCACATTCCCTTTATCCCTACTCTCTGTCTTCGACCTCCTGACAAATTTTTAACCCATGTGATAAGGTTACCTTCAATTCCCTGCGCTTTCATTTAACTAATAATTCCTTGTGAGAACCTTATCAAATGCCTACCCGGAACATAAGAAATAGAAGCTGGAGTAGGCCATTTGGCCCTTCGAGCCTGCTCTGCCATTCAATAAGATCATGGCTGATCTTCTACCTCCACTCCACCTTCCCACACTATCCCTATATCCCAAATTCACAAAAATTTATCAACCTCTGTCTTGAACTGAGCAGCCACAGCACTCTGGGGTAGAGAGTTCCAAAGATTCACAACCCTTTGAGTGAAAAAAATTCTCCTCATCTCAGTCCTAAATGGTCGACTCCTTATTCTGAGACCGTGACCCCGTGTTCTAGATTCCCCAGCCAGGGGAAGCATTTTCTTAGCATTGACCCTGTCAAGCCCCTTAAGAATTTTATATGTTTCAATTAGATCACCTCTCATTCTTCTAAACTCTAGGGAATATAGGCCAAGTCTACTCAATCTTTCCTCATAAGGCAATCCCCTCATCCCAGGAACCAGTCTAGTGAACCTTTGTTGCACTCCCTCCAAGGCAAGAATGTCTTTCCTTAGGTAAGGAGACCAGAACTGCACATAGTACTCCAGGTGTGCCCTCACCAATGCCCTGTATAATTGTAGTAAGGCTCTGATATTCTAATCCCTTTGTAACAAAAGATAACATACCATTTGCTTTCCTAACTGCTTGCTGTACCTGCACGTTAACTTTCTGTAATTCATGTACAAGGACACCCAGGTCCCTCTGATGGTAAGCATTTCTCTGTGAGGTGGAGCATGGCGGCGAGGAAGATTGAGAAGAGGGTTAGGGCGATGACGCAGCCCTGCTTGACCCTGGTCCGGACGTGGATTAGGTCTGTGATGGATCCGTTGGTAAGGATCACGGTCTGCATGTCGTCGTGGAACAGGCAGAGGATGGTGACGTACTTTTGGGGCATCTGAAACGGAGGAAGACGCTCCATTGACCCTCAAAGTTGACAGTGTCAAAGGCCTTTGTAAGGTCGAAGAAGGCCATGTATAAGGGCTAGCGCTGTTCCCTGCATTTTTCCTGCAGTTGTTGCGCTGCAAAAATCATGTCCGTTGTGCCCCGTAGGAGGGGACAGAGACTGTGGTTCTAGTATTGGACAGTACAGCCACCTAAGAACACATGCTAAAAGTGGAAGCAAGTCTTCCTCGATTCCGAGGGGTCGCCTATGATGATGAAATATTTCCCAGTCCCTCATCATTCAAAAAATGTTCTGTTTTTTTGTTTTTCCTACCAAAGTGGATAACTTCACACTTCCCCACACGATATTCCATTTGATATGTTCTTGCCCACTCCAGTCAACCTGTCTATATAACTCTACAGCCTCTTTGCGTTTTCCTCACAGCTTACTTTCCCACCTACCTTTGTATCGTCAGCAAACTTGGATACGCTACACTCAGTACTTTATCTAAGTCACTAATATAGTTGTAAATAGCTGAGGCCCAAACACTGATTTTTACGGTACCCCTCTAGTTACAGCCTGTCAACCCAAAAATGTCCCATTTATTCCTACTCTTTGTTTTCTGTCCATTAACCAATCCTCAATCGATGCTAATATATTACCCCCAATCCCATGAGTCCTAATAATCCCTTGTGTGGCACCTTGGCAAATGCTTTTTGAAAATCCAAATATACTACACCCACTGGTTCCCCTTTATCCATCCTACTAGTTACATCTTCAAAAAACTCTATTTGTCAAACACGATTTCACTTTCATAAAACCAAGTTGACTCTGCCTAATCATATTACGATTTTCTAAGTGACCTGTTACCACATCTTTAATAATAGATTCTAGCATTTTGCCTACTACTGATGTCAGGCTAACTGGCATATAGTTCCCCATTTTTTCTCTTCCTCCTTTCTTAAATATTGGGGTTATATTTGCTACCTTCCAATCCTTGGGTAGTGTTCTAGAATCTAAGGAATTCTAGAAGATTAAGACCAGTGCATTCATTATCTCTGCAGCTACCTCTTTTAAAATCCTAGGATGCAGGTCGTCAGGTCCAGGGGATTTGTCGCCACTTCATCCCATTAATTTCTCCAGTACTATAGGGTCGAAATTCAGTATCTCCATTTTTGAGGTGGTGTACCCACCTGAGTGCTGATTTTACTGTCAGGTATTAAGTGTAGGCTCAAACAGCCAAATTGAGCTGTTATGTCCAAAGATGAGATAGCAGCGCTAAAAAGTGGCGTTGCACACTCATCCTTGGCGCCAATGAGGCGGGAGCTCAGGAGGCCTATTCAATTTTGCAACGGGAGGCTGCCGGAATGCGAGGTGAAAAAAACGGAAGAAAAAAACAAAAACTATCCGACCCACACGTACACTTCCCCACACTATCCGACCCACACGTACACTTCCCCACACGTACACTTCCCCACACTATCCGACCCACACGTACACTTCCCCACACTATCCGACCCACACGTACACTTCCCCACACGTACACTTCCCCACACTATCCGACCCACACGTACACTTCCCCACACGATCCGACCCACACGTACACTTCCCCACACGATCCGACCCACACGTACACTTCCCCACACTATCCGACCCATACGTACACTTCCCCACATGTACACTTCCCCAAACTATCCAACCCACACGTACACTGCCCCACACTATCCGACCCACACGTACACTTCCCCACACGATCCGACCCACACGTACACTTCCCCACACTATCCGACCCACAAGTACACTTCCCCACACTATCCAACCCACACATACACTTCCCCACACGTACTCTTCCCCACACTATCCGACCCACACGTACACTTCCCCACACTATCCGACCCACACGTACACTTCCCCACACTATCCGACCCACAAATACAGGTAATGAAAAAAATGCAGAAATAAAGAAAGAAAAAACTTACCTTGCTTTCTGGGCGATTCTGCCCGAGATGCACTATGTACACACAGGCTGTAAGAATGCCTGCCAGAAAAGCCGCCGTTGAGACCAAATATCATGACAGCGGCGCCACCACGTGGGTGGCGTTAGAGGGCGCAGCGTTACCTCTTGACGCCGCTACCATAGACCCCACTGAATTTCTACGGCGGCGTTAGCTGCCCCTCTCCCGTGGTAACGGGTGGCATTAAAAATGGAATTTCGACCCCAATGTCTTTATTTATACTGATTTCTTTAAGTTCCTCATTCTCTCTAGACAATTGGGACTGGATTTTAGGCTTTTATGTTTTCTGAGCGATAATGGCAGTGGGGCAGAAAAGTTAGCGGTCGGGAATAGTTTGTGTCTTAGTTGTTAAGATTGGGCATCTGGGCCCTAAGTCTGGGGGTGCAGCACTAAGGGAGGCGTTGTACACCTCTCTTGGCGCTAGAATGGGAATCTCCCGAGCTAAACAGCCAGCAATGGATTGCTCCGAGAGAGGCCTGGCGGGGGAGAACCTAAAAAAAACAGAAAAACATTCCCAAAACATTGCCCACTCCACCCTGACACAAATCGCACAAAAAATTAAAAGAAAAAACAATCGCAGTTACTTTTGGAGTCCAGTCACTCTGGTGCATCGGTGATGCTGAGGATGCCATGAATAGCACGTTTAGTGAGTTGGTCATACCACAGGTAAAGGTTACACAGATAGAGAATGGGTGAACAACAGGAAGAGCAGTGGAAGGTTGTGCAGAGATCACCTGTGGTGATCCCCCTTCAAAACAGATAGACTGTTTTGGGTACTGCTGGGGGCGGTGATTCATCAGGGGAGGGCAGCAGCAGCCAAGTCCATCGCACCCTGGGTGGCTCTGCTGCACAGGAGGGCAGGAAAAAGAGTGGGAGAGCTATAGTGGTAGGGGATTCTATTGTAAGGGGAATAGATAGACGTTTCTGCGGCCGCAATCGAGACTCCAGGATGGTATGTTGCCTCCCTGGTGCAAGGGGTCAAGGATGTCTCGGAGCGGTTGCAGGACATTTTGGAGGGGGAGGGTGAACAGCCAGTTGTCATGGTGCATATAGGTACCAACGATATAGGTAAAAAACAGGATGAGGTCCTACAAGCTTAATTTCAGGAGCTAGGAGTTAAATTAAAAAGTAGGACCTCAAAAGTAGTAATCTCAGGATTGCTACCAGTGTTACGTGCTAGTCAGAGTAGGAATTGCAGGATAGTGCAGATGAATACGTGGCTTGAGGAGTGGTGCAGAAGGGAGGGATTCAAATTCTTGGGACATTGGAACCGGTTCTGGGGGAGGTGGGACCAGTACAAACCAGACAGTCTGCACCTGGGCAGGACCGGAACCAATGTCCTAGGGGAGTGTTTGCTAGTGCTGTTGGGGAGGGGTTAAACTAATATGGCAAAGGGATGGGGACCCATGCAGGGAGACAGAGGGAAGTAGAATGGGGGCAGAAGCAAAAGATAGAAAGAAGAAAAGTAAAAGTGGAGGGCAGAGAAACCCAAGGCAAAAATCAAAAAGGGCCACATTACAGCAAAATTCTAAAAAGGCAAAGTGTGTTAAAAAGACAAGCCTGAAGGCTCTGTGCCTCAATGTGAGGAGTATTCGTAATAAGGTGGACAAATTAACGGCACAGGCAGCAATTAATGAATATGATATCATTGACATCACGGAGACATGGCTCCAACACTAGATCTAAAATTGCCCTAGCTCCCTAGTTGGTTTCTCAACATAATGATCTCGAAAACTATCTTGTATGCATTCCATTAATTTGCCTCCACACTCTTACTGCAAATTTGATTTGCTCAGTCTATATGTAGATTAAAGTCTGGAAGTCCATATAGACAACATAAGAAATAAGAGCAGGAGTAGCCCATTCAGCCCTTCGAGCTTTCTCCGCCATTCATTACGATCATGGCTGATCTTCTACCTCAATTCCACCTTCCCACACTAACCCTATATCCCTCGATTCCCTTAATATCCAAAAATCTATCATAGAATCATAGAAATTTACAGCACAGAAAGAGGCCATTTCGGCCTATCATGTCTGTGCCGGCCAACAAGAGGCTATCCAGCCTAATCCCACTTTTCAGCTCTCGGTCCGTAACCCTGCAGGTTACAGCACTTCAAGTGCACATCCAGATACTTTTTAAATGTGGTGAGGGTTTCTGCCTCTACCACCCTTTCAGGCAGTGAGTTCCAGACCCCTATAACACTCTGGGTGAAGAAATTTCCCCTCAAATCCCCTCTAAACCTTCTACTAATTACTTTGAATTTATGACCCCTGGTTGTTGACCCCTCTGCTAAGGGAAATAGGCCCTTTCTATCCACTATATCTAGGTCCCTCATAATTTTATACACCTCAATGAGGTCTCCCCTCAGCCTCCTCTGTTCCAAGGAAAACAACCCCAGCCTATCCAATCTTTCCTCATAGCTAAGATTCTCCACTCCCAGCAACATCCTCGTAAATCTCCTCTGTACCTTTTCCAGTGCAATCGCATCCTTCCTTTAATTCGGTGACCAGAACTGCACGCAGTACTCTAGCTGTGGCCAAACTAGTGTTTTATACAGTTCAAGCATAACCCCCCTGCTCTTGTATTCTATGTCTCGACTAATAAAGGCAAGCATTCCATATGCCTTAACCACCTTATCTACCTGGCCTGCTACCTTCAGGGATCTGTGGACCTGCACTCCAAGGTTCCTTTGTTCTTCTACACTTATCAGTGTCCTACCATTTAATGTGTATTCCCTTTCCTTGTTAGCCCTCCCCAAATGCATCACCTCACATTTCTCTGGATTGAATTCCATTTGTCTCTCTTCTGCCCACCTAACCAGTTGATTGATATCTTCCTGCAGTTTAGAGCTTTCTTCTTCATTATCAACCACACTGCCGATTTTAATATCATCTGTAAACTTCTTAATCATACCCCCTCATATAGATCTCTGTCTTGAATGTACTCAATGACTGAGCATCCACAGCTCTCTGGGGCAATGATTTCCAAAGATACACAACCCGACCCCTTATTCTGAGAGTGTGACCCCCAGTATCTAACCTGTCAGGCCCTGTAAGAATTTTATATGCTTAAATGAGATCACCCCATTCTTCTAAATTCTTGGGAATAGCCTAGTCTCCTCAATCTCTCCTCATGTAACCATCCCCTCATCCCAGGAATCATCTGGTGAAACTTCATTGCACTCCATTTAAGATAAGTATATCCTTCCTTAGATAAGGAGACCAAAACTGTACACAGTACTCCAGGTGTGCTCTCACCAAGGCCCTATTGCAGTAAAACTTCTTACTCTTATACTCCAATTCTTTTGTAATAAAGGCTAACATAACATTTGCTTTCCTAATTGCTTGTGTACCTACATGTTAACTTTCAGTGATTCGTGTGCAAGGACACCCAGGTCCCTCTGAACACCAACATTTCCCAATCTTTTAAAAAATATTGTGCTTTTCTATTTTTCCTACCAAAGTGGATAACTTCACATTGCTACCATTTGCCATGTTCTTACCCACTCACTTAGCCTGTCTGTATCCCCTTGAAGTCTCTTTGCATCCTCCTCACAACTTACATTCTCATCTAGCTTTGTAGCAAACTTGGATATATTATATGTGGTCCCCTCATCTAAATCATTGATATAGATTGTGAATAGCTAGGGCCCAAGCACTAATGCTTGTGGTGCCCCACTAGTTATAGCCTGCCAACCCAAAAATGACTTGTTTATTCCTACTCTCCGTTTTCTGTTCGTTAACCAATCCTCAACCCATACTAATATGTTACCTTTAATCCCATGAGCCCTAATTTTGTGTAATAACCTCTTGTGTGGCATCTTTTCGAATGCTTTCTGAAAATCAAAATACACTACATCCATTGGTTCCCCGACTACCCTGCTAGTTACAACCTCAAAAAACTCTATTAGAATTGTCATTCTGTTTCCCTTTCATAAATTTTCTAAGTGCCCTGTTACCATGTCCCTAATAATAGGTAGTGTTATGTCTCACCAGTCACCACCCGCTTCCAAAGTTGCAGACAGAATTGGCCGGAAAGTGGTGAAAGTAAAATTGTTAGCTCTGACATCACATTGACGGAGACTTCACACAGACAGTTATTAAAACACCCAAGTGATTACCCTTGTGCATCTATCTGTGTGCCATCTTTCTCTTATGTATGCTTCTACAAGGTGCAACCCCTGTGGCTTCAGCAAAGGTAAAGGCAACCTGCTCACATGGACACTTTTGGTGCATGTCCTCTGGGTGTGTGTTTAGGGAGCTAGGAGTAAGATTGAAAGCCAGGAGCTCAAAAGTGGTAATCTCGGGATTACTGCCAGTGCCACGTACTAGTGAGGGTAGAAAAAGGAAGGCTAGTCAGATAAATACGTGGCTGGGGCATTGGTGTAGGAGGGAGGGCTTTAGTTTCCTGAACAATTGGGACCGCTTCTGGGGTAGGTGGGACCTGTACAAGTTGGACAGCTTACACCTCAACAGAGACGGGACCAATGTTCTCGCGGGTGGTTTTGATAGTGCGGTTGGCAGGGCTTTAAACTAGCTTGGCAGGGGGATGAGAACCCAGGAGAGGGCTCTGAGCTAGTTAGAATGGGTGAGAGCTCAGATGAACAGAATCACAAGAAAGGATGCAAAAGGCAGGAGGCAACAGAGCAGAGTAGCACTGGGGTAAGTGTAAACCACAAGGTGATAGGAAGGGACAATATATTTGAATATAAAGGGGCTGCAGGAGGGGTCAAAACTAAAAATCATGGTTTAAAAACTAGTATTAAAACACTTTACCTAAACGCACGCAGCATTCGAAACAAAGTAAATGAGTTGACGGCACAAATCATTACAAATGGGTATGATTTGGTGGCCATTACAGAAACGTGGTTGCAGGGTGGCCAAGACTGGGAATTAAACATACAGGGGTATCTGACAATTCGGAAAGATAGACAAGAAGGGAAAGGAGGTGGGGTAGCTCTGTTAATAAAGGATGATATCAGGGCAGTTGTGAGAGACGATATTGGCTCTAATGAACAAAATGTTGAATCATTGTGGGTGGAGATTAGAGATAGTAAGGGGAAAAAGTCACTGGTGGGCGTAGTCTATAGGCCCCCAAATAATAACTTCACGGTGGGGCGGACAATAATCAAGGGAATAATGGAGGCATGTGAAAAAGGAACGGCAGTAATCAGGGGGATTTTAATCTACATATCGATTGGTCAAATCAAATCGCACAGGGTAGCCTTGAGGAGGAATTCATCGAATGCATACGGGATTGTTTCTTAGAACAGTATGTTACAGAACCTACAAGGGAGCAAGCTATCTTAGATCTGGTCCTGTGTAATGAGACAGGAAGAATAAACGATCTCCTAGTAAAAGATCCTCTCGGAATGAGTGATCACAGTATGGTTGAATTTGTAATACAGATTGAGGGTGAGGAAGTAGTGTCTCAAACGAGCGTACTATGCTTAAACAAAGGGGACTACACTGGGATGAGGGCAGAGTTGGCTAAAGTAGACTGGAAACACAGACTAAACGGTGGCACAATTGAGGAACAGTGGAGGACTTTTAAGGAGCACTTTCATAGTGCTCAACAAAAATATATTCCAGTGAAAAAGAAGGGTGGTAAGAGAAGGGATAACCAGCCGTGGATAACCAAGGAAATAAAGGAGAGTATCAAATTAAAAACCAATGCGTATAAGGTGGCCAAGGTTAGTGGGAAACTAGAAGATTGGGAAAATTTTAAACGACAGCAAAGAATGACTAAGAAAGCAATAAAGAAAGGAAAGATAGATTATGAAAGTAAACTTGCGCAAAACAGATAGTAAATTAAAGCTTTTACCGATATATAAAACGGAAAAGAGTGACTAAATTAAATGTTGGTCCCTTAGAAGATGAGAAGGGGGATTTAATAATGGGAAATGTGGAAATGTGGATTTTGCTTCGGTTTTCACAGTGGAAGACACAAAAACCATGCCAAAAATTGCTGGTCACGGGAATGTGGGAAGGGAGGACTTTGAGATAATCACTATCACTAGGGGGGTAGTGCTGGACAGGCTAATGGGACTCAAGGTAGACAAATCCCCTGGTCTGGATGAAATGCATCCCAGGGTTTTAAAAGAGATGGCAGAAGTTATAGCAGATGCATTCGTTATAATCTACCAAAATTCTCTGGACTCTAGGGAGGTACCAGCGGATTGGAAAGCAGCTAATATAACGCCTCTGTTTAAAAAAGGGGGCAGACAAAAGGCAGGTAACTATAGGCTGGTTAGTTTAACATCTGTAGTGGGGAAAATGCTTGAAGCTATCATTAAGGAAAAAAAGCGGGACATCTAGATAGGAATAATGCAATCAAACAGACACAACGTGGATTCATGAAGGGGAAATCATGTTTAACTAATTTACTGGAATTCTTTGAGGATATAACGAGCATGGTGGATAGAGGTGTACCGATGGATGTGGTGTATTTAGATTTCCAAAAGGCATTCGATAAGGTGCCACACAAAAGGTTACTGCAGAAGATAAAGGTACGCGGAGTCAGAGGAAATGTATTAGCATGGATAGAGAATTGGCTGGCTAACAGAAAGCAGATTTTCGGGATAAATGGGTCCTTTTCGGGTTGGATATCGGTGGTTAGTGGTGAGCCATAGGGATCGGTGCTGGGACCAAAACTGTTTACAATATAAATAGATGACCTGGAAGAGGGGGCAGAGTGTATTGTCACAAAATTTGCAGATGACACTAAGATTAGTGGGAAAGCAGGTTGTTAGAGGACACAGAGAGGGTGCAAAGAGATTTAGATAGGTTAAGCGAATGGGCTAAGGTTTGGCAGATGGAATACAATGTCGGAAAATGTGAGGTCATCCACCTTGGAAAAAAAGACAGCAAAAGGGAATATTATTTGAATGGGGAGAAATTACAACATGCTGCGGTGCATGGGGGTCCTTGTGCATGAAACTCTTTTTGGAGTTCACCTGCAAAACATAAAACATTAAACGGTGCCACCCGACCTGGGTGACACTCCAGACATTTACAAGGCCCTTTTTTTTTTCCCCCCCCTTTTTTTGTTTTTTTTTGTGTTTTTCTTTTTTTTTTTTTTTTTTTGGGCACTAAAATCACAATTTTCCCCAGTGCCCCCTATAAAAGGGAAGGGGGACACTAAAAGCACCGGCAATTAAAACAAATTAAACTTAAAAAACGTAAAATCAAATTAAAATTTGGTTGCCGGGCGTGATGATGCACTCCAGTCCCTCCGGTGCCCACCTCTCGCGGAAGGCCGCGAGCGTACCGGTGGACACCGCGTGCTCCATCTCCAAGGACACCCTGGACCGGATGTAAGAGCGGAAGAGAGGCAGGCAGTCAGGTTGAACGACCCCCTCGACCGCCCGCTGCCTGGACCGGCTGATGGCACCCTTGGCCGTGCCCAGGAGCAGTCCTACGAGGAGGCCTTCGGACCTACCCGCTCCCCTCCGCACAGGGTGCCCAAAGATCAGGAGAGTGGGACTGAAGTGCAGCCAGAATTTCAGGAGCAGCCCCTTCAAATAATGGAACAGGGGCTGCAACCTCGTGCACTCAATAAAAACATGGAACACGGACTCCTCCAGACCGCAGAAATTGCAGGCGGCCTGGGAGTCCGTGAACCGGCTTAAAAATTTGTTGCACGGCACTGCTCCGTGCACCACCCTCCAGGCCAAGTCCCCGATGAATAGTGGGAGGACCCCTGCGTAGAGTGCCCTCCATCGGGGACTCCCGCCTCCTCCGGACGGCAAGATGGTACGCCATGGCGTGTCCGGACGGCCGGCGAGGATGGCAAAGTTGAGGGTGTGCAGGAGCAGCCCGTACAGGAAATTCCTCCGCGCGGAACTGAAAGGCACGGAGGGGATTTCCCCGAGGCGGCTCAAGTTGTGAGGCGCCGTCCCCCGAGGGAGGTTCCGGGGTTTGGCGCCGATGAGGAATTCCGTCCGGACGGGGGTCAGTTCGGAAGGGATCTCCCCACGTGCTTGAGCCTCCTCGATGCACCTAACGGAGTCAGGGCCCAGAGCTGTTTTTAGCGACTCGATGGCATCGGCCGCGTGGCGGACGTTGGCAGAGTTTAGGCGCCGCGCCAGCGTGTCTGGCGCCATCCAGCCCGCTCCTCCGCCATCGAGCAGGTCCCTGACCCTGGTCACCTCACCAGCCACAGCCCTCTCTTCCGACCGCCACATGAAACCTCGGCCGTGGAGGTACGGATTCCCGAGCAGCGGCTCCTGCAGGACGGCCGCCACTCCAGCCGGCGGAGAGCTGCGCTTGGTGGAGACTTTGTTCCAGACCCTGATGAGTTCCCTGTAAAAGACAGGCAGCTCCCGGAGGGCGGTCCTGGCACCCCCCAAGTTCACAAACAGGAGCTGCGTGTCATAATTGAGGTCGCGCTGCTGGCGGAAGAAATACCTCGCCAGAGCACACCACCTAGGAGGGGGCTCGACGTAAAGGTATCTCTGCAGGGTCTGAAGACGGAAAGTCGCGAGCTGGGCGCTGACGCACACCAACGACTGACCGCCCTCCTCAAGCGGGAGACTCAAGACCGCGGCAGAGACCCAGTGCTTCCTGTTGTTCCAGAAGAAGTCCACCAGCTTCTTCTGTATCTTGGCGACAAACGCAGGGGGAGGGGTCAAAGTGACCAGCCGGTACCACAACATTGCGGCCACCAGCTGGTTTATGACTAGCGCTCGACCCCTGTAGGACAGCACTCGGAGCAGTCCTGTCCAGCGCCCTAGGCGAGCGGCGACCTTGGCCTCGAGCTCCTGCCAGTTCGCCGACCAGGCTCCCTCGTCGGGGCTAAGGTAGACTCCCAGATAGAGGAGATGGGTCGTGCTCCAGGCAAAAGGCCTGAGCTCCTCCGGCAGGGAGTCCACCCGCCACTGACCCACCAGGAGTCCGGAACATTTCTCCCAGTTGATCCTGGCGGAGGACGCGGCCGAGTAAATCTCCTGGCACTCATGCATCCTCCGCAGGTCAGCGGGATCCTCTACCGCGAGGAGCACGTCATCGGCGTAAGCCGAGAGGACGACCTCCACGCCCGGCCCTTGCAGAGCCAGTCCCGTCAACCTCGTCCGCAAGAGGCGCAGGAAAGGCTCCACGCAAACGGCGTATAACTGGCCGGACATGGGGCATCCCTGGTGCACCCCTCTCCTAAAGCGAAGGGGCGCCGTCAAGGACCCGTTAACCTTAATCAGACACTCCGCGGCGGCGTACAAAAGTCGGATCCGGGCGACGAAATGCGTCCCGAACCCGAAAGCGCGCAGAGTTCCGAGCAGATAGTCGTGATCCACCCTGTCGAACGCCTTCTCTTGGTCGAGGGATAGGAAGGCGACCGACAGACCAGCCTCCTGGGAACAATGGATGAGGTCCCGGACCAGATGGATGTTATCGTGGATTGTCCGGCCCGGGACCGTGTAGGACTGGTCGGGGTGGATCATGTGGTCCAGCACGGTACCAAGGCGAGCAGACATCGCCCTGGCGAAGATTTTGTAGTCCGTGCTGAGGAGGGAGACCGGGCGCCAGTTCTTAAGGAGGCGGAGATCGCCCTTCTTAGGCAGCAGGACGATGACTGCCCTGCGCCAAGAGAGGGGCATCTCCCCGGTCGCCAGACTTTCCCCCAGGACCCGCGCATAGTCGCCCCCCAGGACGTCCCAGAACGCCCTGTGGAACTCCACGGTCAGCCCGTCCAGCCCCGGGGATTTTCCCCTCGAGAGCCGGGCGAGGGCACCGGTCAGCTCCGCCAGGCTTAGCGGAGCTTCCAGATTTTCGGCGCCCTCCGGGCTGACCTTCGGCAGGTCTTCCCACAAAACTCTACGCGCTTCCTCGCTGGACGGATCCGGAGAGAACAGAGCCCCGTAATATTCACGGGCCCTGTTGTTGACGCCCTCCGGATCCGAGACGAGAGAGCCGTCGTCGGCCAGCAGTGTCAAGAGCTGCTTACGGACACTCTGCCTTTTTTCCAGCGAGTAGAAGAAGGGGGAGCCGCGGTCCAGATCCCGCAGGAACCGGATCCGCGACCTCACGAACACGCCTCGGGACCCGACGAGCTGCAGGTCCTTCAGCGCGGCCCTCTTCGCTTCGTACACCGTCCGCAGGGCCGGGTCCTGGACGACTTGACCGAGACGGGCTTCCAGGTCGAGCACCTCTTTTTCTAGGCGCCCGACTCTGGCCGTCCGCCTCTTGGTCGACCCCCTCGCGTACTCTTGACAGAAGACGCGGACGTGAGCCTTGCCCACGTCCCACCATAGCCTCAAGGAGGGGAAGCCCCCCTGCTTCCTTCTCCAGTCGGACCAGAATCGACGGAACGAGTCCTGGAACCGCACGTCCTCCAGCAGCCGGTTGTTAAAGTGCCAGTACGCGGACCCCGTCCTCGCGCGGAGCGAAGCGAGCTCCGCCCACACCAGGTGGTGGTCCGAACACGGAATCAGCCGCATGGAGGCCGCCGGGACGCAGGAAACGTACGCCCAAGACACGTAAAGGCGGTCGACTCTAGACCATCCAACTCCAGGCCTCACCCAAGTAAAGGCGCTGGAGTCGGGGTGGAGATTTCGCCAGACGTCCACCAAGTCGAAGGACCCGACCAGGTCCCTCAACTTCTCCATCGCCGTCATGCACTGCGGGGCACCGGAGCGGTCCCTCGCCTCGAGGGTGCAGTTAAAATCCCCCCCGAGGACAATGCAGTCGCCGACGTCGACGGAGCGAAGAAGAGCGGACACCTCTTCAAAGAAGCGCGTTTGCTGCGGGCCGGGCTGAGGGGCGTACACGTTCACGAGATGGAGCGGCACGTCCCCCAGGCGAACCGTTACGTGCAGCAAGCGGCCTGGCACTGGCTCCTCGACCCCCAAGATCTCCGGCTGAAAATGCGGGCCCAGCAAGATGGCCACCCCACTAGAAATGGCGGTGAGGTGGCTCATGCGGACCTCTCCTTGCCATTCCAGGAGCCACGTGGCTTCGTCTCCCGGAACGGTGTGGGTTTCTTGCAGGAAGCACACCGCATATTTCCCCTCCCGCAGGAGCGAAAAATTGTCAAATCTACGGCGTGCCCCTCTGCCGCCGTTGATGTTGAGGCTGGCTATGGTTATCTTCATGGCAAAAGCATAGTGCAACCTCTTCCTTAGCCTATTGTGGGGGAGGGAGTGGAGTCGTTTGTTGACCTCCACTCCATCAGCAGCCCAGCGAGGAACTTTTTGAGCCGGCGCAGCTCAAGGCCTTGAGCCTTTGATAAGGGCCCGCCCGCGGCCATGGTTTTAGCGGCGGCGCGGACGGACGCGACGAGCAGCCCCGGCTCGGACCATCTTTCCAGGGCCAGACGGGCTTGGTCGCGGCGACCCCGGCACTGGACCAAAAAGTCCCGGAGTTCCTCTGCGGGAATGAGGAGGGTCTCAGTGGCGGCCGCGAGCAGATCCACCGCCTCACTGGCGATGGACTCGAGATCTTCACCCGCGTCCTCCACCGAGTCCCCGTCCCCCTCCGGGAGGTCGCCGCTAGCAGCCGGCCCGTCGACCGCACGAGGTACGGCAAACGGCCCAGCCGCTCCATTTGGCCCTGGCTCTGCCCCGATCCCACCCCCAGGATCGTCGGCAGAGGAGTCCCCACTGGGCTCTTTTAAAATTGGTGCTGGGTCGGGAAGCGACAGCGGAAGGGGTTCCCCCTCCTCCCCAGGAACCGGGGAACAGGGAGAGACCTGGTCAAAGTAATGTTCCAGGTCCTCCAATTCCCCCAGCTCCACAGTAGGGGGCGAGGGTTGTTGTTCTTCTCCCTCCCCGCTGCCACCCCCCAGCCCAGCGTGAACGGATTCCATAAAATTGGCATTTTCAGAGTCGACCAAATCCCGGGGGATGTTGGGTATTGGCTGGGCGGGCTCAGGTTCAGCCTTTTCAGCCCCGCCCGCCTCAGTCCCCGGGACGCTCGACCCGGCGGCTACGCATTCTTCCGCTGGCCCCACGCCCCCCACGACAGGCAGATCTGCCACGCCCTCCCCAGGAGGCAGCGGCTGGGCAGCCTCGACTGCCTCACCCTCCCCGGGGACAGATTCCTCGCGCCTACAGCGCAATTTGGGGGCGCTGGTGGGGGACGCGGGACACGCGGCGGGCCGCCTCCTCCGCGGAGGGACGTTGTTCCCCCTCCGCCTCATTGGGGCGGTGCCTCCTTTTGTTCCTGGGGGTGCGCGGAGGCAGGGGGACCTCCATGTCTGCCGAGGCCTCCCGCTCCGCCCCCCCCTTTTCCTTATCTTGCCCTCGCCCGAGCCCCTCTGCGGTATTGGTCAAGGGCTCGGGCACGGGCTCAGGGCACCCCGCGCTCGCCGGTGACTGGGTTGGGCTGAGCGCGGTGGTCAAACTTTCCGGCGCACTGAGGGGACCTGCCTCTAGATGTCTCGTCTTCTTCCGCGCCTTCTTTTCGATCGGACGCTCTCCCTCCCCCCCGCCGGAGGCCGTGAAAACAAAGGCCCCCGACGATGCCCGCGCACCCATGGCTCCCGGCACGCGGACGCAACTAGGGGGAGGAGTGGCGGCGGCGCCAGCCTTGGCCGCCTTCGGTGGTTTGGCGGCCTTGGAGGCGGGGCAGTTCTTACGAACGTGCCCCACCTCCCTACAGGCATGACATCGCACGCCGTCCGACGTCCAGAAGACGCGGTAGGCAGTCCCCTCGTGCACCACATTAAAGTGCCCTTCCGTCATGTCCTCCCGCGCCAGCCGGACAAAGAGCTGGCGGCGGAAGGAGAACACGTGGCGCAGGCTGTTCTCCCTGAGGCCGAGCGGTATGGGGTTGATCCCCGACCTTACCTCCCCCAGTTGGTGTAGGTGAGGGAGGAGGAGCTCAGCGGAAACAAAGGGCGGGACGTTTGACACGATGACCCTCTGCGCGGTGGCCTCGAGAGGGTCCACCGGCAGGAACGTCCCGCCCACCGTGAGCCCCTTTTCAAGGGCCAGGGACACCGCCCGCTCCGACCCCAGGAAGAACACGGCCTTCCCAGACATCTTGGAGGCTGCGACAATGGCCGAGGGGCCGACTACCCCAGCCATCGCCCGCACGCACTCCTCGATGGTCATTGTGGGGTGAGTGTAGCTCTTGACCCCGTGTTTTTTAGTAATAAGTGTAAAAGGTGGCAGGGCAGCGGGTGGCGCAGGAGGTGCCATGGATGTGGACACCGCCTGCGCATATGTCCTCGCTGGTCCCGCCACCGGCGTGGATGGGGTCGCCATCACGGGGTCCCTTTAAGGGCTACACCCACCCCAAAGTCACAGGCCTTAATGGTCTTGATTGGCCTCGTTTGGTTTGACTGAGCAGAGGAGCTCTTAATGAGGCACCTCTCCCCTAGTTGGTAATTGGGGAGGGGCCTTGCTCCCTCTGCTCAGTTGTCTTAATTGGTTTTTTTTAAAAAAAAATTAGGAAGAAAGGGCTCTCAGAGAGAGAGGGGAGAAACAGAGAGTAACGGAGAAAGAGAGAGGAGGGGTGGGAAGGGGGGGGGGACTGCGAGGGCAGGCCTCCCCTCGCAGCTGTGGGTGGGTGCACTCCCCAGATGGCAAAACACACGCAAGCACAGTCTTTGGGGTGGTCTTCAGGTGGGGGGAGAAGACGTCTTCACCTGGGGCAGCGAGAGCCACCAGGCACACACTCCCAACGATGTTAATTGGGTGATTAAAAAATCTTCAGCCTGGTAGCTCCAGCTATCCCAGGCTAGGCAAATGTGGGGGGTGGGGGGGGTTCCAATTGTGGGGGGGGCCTAGTTGTAAGCAAGGCCCCCACACACACTACCACACACAAACACAACCCCCGCGATGTTCCGGCCCTCAGTGGTCTTCTTTCCTCCCCCCACCGATACAACAAAGTCTGTTTGGGAAATGCACCGACACCCACCTGTAGAATTGTAGAGTCTCCCTCCTTCCACACTGGATGTTGTTGTCGGTTTTTCCCCCTCTCTCCAACTCTTTGCAGAAATGGTAAAGAGTTGTTAAAAGTTTTCTTTTTTCCTCCTCTCCCTCTGGGTGAAAGTTGGTGGTGAAGCCCCTTCCTTCCTTCTCTTCCTGGGCTGTTCTCAGGGCTCTCCAGGCAGGAGCACAGGTTGATAGCTGCTCCTCTCACTGCAGCTCACAGCTCCAACTGAGCAGGACACGCCTCCACTGCTCTACCATTGGTTCCTTGTGCATGAAACTCTTTTGAGTTTACCTGCAAAACATAAAAACATTAAACGGTGCCACCCGACCTGGGTGACACTCCAGACATTTACAAGGCCCTTTTTTCCCCCCCCCCCCCCTTTTATTTTGTTTTTCTTTTTTTCTTCTTTGTTTTTTTTTGGGCACTAAAATCACAATTTTCCCCAGTGCCCCCTATAAAAGGGAAGGGGGACACTAAAAGCACCGGCAATTAAGACAAATTAAACTTAAAAAACGTAAAATCAAATTAAAATTTGGTTGCCGGGCGTGATGATGCACTCCAGTCGCTCCGGTGCCCACCTCTCGCAGAAGGCCGCGAGCGTACCGGTGGACACCGCGTGCTCCATCTCCAAGGACACCCTGGACCGGATGTAAGAGCGGAAGAGAGGCAGGCAGTCAGGTTGAACGACCCCCTCGACCGCCCGCTGCCTGGACCGGCTGATGGCACCCTTGGCCGTGCCCAGGAGCAGTCCTACGAGGAGGCCTTCGGACCTACCCGCTCCCCTCCGCACAGGGTGCCCAAAGATCAGGAGTGTGGGACTGAAGTGCAGCCAGAATTTCAGGAGCAGCCCCTTCAAATAATGGAACAGGGGCTGCAACCTTGTGCACTCAATAAAAACATGGAACACGGACTCCTCCAGACCGCAGAAATTGCAGGCGGCCTGGGAGTCCGTGAACCGGCTTAAAAATTTATTGCACGGCACTGCTCCGTGCACCACCCTCCAGGCCAAGTCCCCGATGAATAGTGGGAGGACCCCTGCGTAGAGTGCCCTCCATCGGGGACCCCCGCCTCCTCCGGACGGCAAGATGGTACGCCATGGCGTGTCCGGACGGCCGGCGAGGATGGCAAAGTTGAGGGTGTGCAGGAGCAGCCCGTACAGGAAATTCCTCCGCGCGGAACTGAAAGGCACGGAGGGGATTTCCCCGAGGCGGCTCAAGTTGTGAGGCGCCGGCCCCCGAGGGAGGTTCCGGGGTTTGGCGCCGATGAGGAATTCCGTCCGGACGGGGGTCAGTTTGGACGGGATCTCCCCACGTGCTTGAGCCTCCTCGATACACCTAACGGAGTCAGGGCCCAGAGCTGTTTTTAGCGACTCGATGGCATCGGCCGCGTGGCGGACGTTGGCAGAATTTAGGCCCCGAGCCAGCGTGTCTGGCGCCATCCAGCCCGCTCCTCCGCCATCGAGCAGGTCCCTGACCCTGGTCACCTCACCAGCCACAGCCCTCTCTTCCGACCGCCACATAAAACCTCGGCCGTGGAGGTACGGATTCCCGAGCAGCGGTTCCTGCAGGACGGCCGCCACTCCAGCCGGCGGAGAGCTGCGCTTGGTGGAGACTTTGTTCCAGACCCTGATGAGTTCCCTGTAAAAGACAGGCAGCTCCCGGAGGGCGGTCCTGGCACCCCCCAAGTTCACAAACAGGAGCTGCGTGTCATAATTGAGGTCGAGCTGCTGGCGGAAGAAATACCTCGCCAGAGCACACCACCTAGGAGGGGGCTCGACGTAAAGGTATCTCTGCAGGGTCTGAAGACGGAAGGTCGCGAGCTGGGCGCTGACGCACACCAACGACTGACCGCCCTCCTCAAGCGGGAGACTCAAGACCGCGGCAGAGACCCAGTGCTTCCTGTTGTTCCAGAAGAAGTCCACCAGCTTCTTCTGTATCTTGGCGACAAACGCAGGGGGAGGGGTCAAAGTGACCAGCCGGTACCACAACATTGCGGCCACCAGCTGGTTTATGACTAGTGCTCGACCCCTGTAGGACAGCACTCTGAGCAGTCCTGTCCAGCGCCCTAGGCGAGCGGCGACCTTGGCCTCCAGCTCCTGCCAGTTCGCCGGCCAGGCTCCCTCGTCGGGGCTAAGGTAGACTCCCAGATAGAGGAGATGGGTCGTGCTCCAGGCAAAAGGCCTGAGCTCCTCCGGCAGGGAGTCCACCCGCCACTGACCCACCAGGAGTCCGGAACATTTCTCCCAGTTGATCCTGGCGGAGGACGCGGCCGAGTAAATCTCCTGGCACTCACGCATCCTCCGCAGGTCAGCGGGATCCTCTACCGCGAGGAGCACGTCATCGGCGTAAGCCGAGAGGACGACCTCCACGCCCGGCCCTTGCAGAGCCAGTCCCGTCAACCTCGTCCGCAAGAGGCGCAGGAAAGGCTCCACGCAAACAGCATATAACTGGCCGGACATGGGACATCCCTGGCGCACCCCTCTCCTAAAGCGAAGGGGCGCCGTCAAGGACCCGTTAACCTTAATCAGACACTCCGCGGCGGCGTACAAAAGTCGGATCCGGGCGACGAAATGCGTCCCGAACCCGAAAGCGCGCAGAGTTCCGAGCAGATAGTCGTGATCCACCCTGTCGAACGCCTTCTCTTGGTCGAGGGATAGGAAGGCGACCGACAGACCAGCCTCCTGGGAACAATGGATGAGGTCCCGGACCAGATGGATGTTATCGTGGATTGTCCGGCCCGGGACCGTGTAGGACTGGTCGGGGTGGATCATGTGGTCCAGCACGGCACCAAGGCGAGCAGACATCGCCCTGGCGAAGATTTTGTAGTCCGTGCTGAGGAGGGAGACCGGGCGCCAGTTCTTAAGGAGGCGGAGATCGCCCTTCTTAGGCAGCAGGACGATGACTGCCCTGCGCCAAGAGAGGGGCATCTCCCCGGTCGCCAGACTTTCCCCCAGCACCCGCGCATAGTCGCCCCCCAGGACGTCCCAGAACGCCCTGTGGAACTCCACGGTCAGCCCGTCCAGCCCCGGGGATTTTCCCCTCGAGAGCCGGGCGAGGGCACCGGTCAACTCCGCCAGGCTTAGCGGAGCTTCCAGATTTTCGGCGCCCTCCGGGCTGACCTTCGGCAGGTCTTCCCACAAAACTCTACGCGCTTCCTCGCTGGACGGATCCGGAGAGAACAGAGCCCCGTAATATTCACGGACCCTGTTGTTGACGCCCTCCGGATCCGAGACGAGAGAGCCGTCGTCGGCCAGCAGCGTCAAGAGCTGCTTACGGACACTCTGCCTTTTTTCCAGCGAGTAGAAGAAGGGGGAGCCGCGGTCCAGATCTCGCAGGAACCGGATCCGCGACCTCACGAACGCGCCTCGGGACCCGACGAGCTGCAGGTCCTTCAGCGCGGCCTTCTTCGCTTCGTACACCGTCCGCAGGGCCGGGTCCTGGACGACTTGACCGAGACGGGCTTCCAGGTCGAGCACCTCTTTTTCTAGGCGCTCGACTCAGGCCGCCCGCCTCTTGGTCGACCCCCTCGCGTACTCTTGACAGAAGACGCGGACGTGAGCCTTGCCCACGTCCCACCATAGCCTCAAGGAGGGGAAGCCCCCCTGCTTCCTTCTCCAGTCGGACCAGAATCGACGGAACGAGTCCTGGAACCGCACGTCCTCCAGCAGCCGGTTGTTAAAGTGCCAGTACGCGGACCCCGTCCTCGCGCGGAGCGAAGCGAGCTCCGCCCACACCAGGTGGTGGTCCGAACACGGCACCGGCCGCATGGAGGCCGCCGGGACGCAGGAAACGTACGCCCGAGACACGTAAAGGCGGTCGACTCTAGACCATCCAACTCCAGGCCTCACCCAAGTAAAGGCGCTGGAGTCGGGGTGGAGATTTCGCCAGACGTCCACCAAGTCGAAGGACCCGACCAGGTCCCTCAACTTCTCCATCGCCGTCATGCACTGCGGGGCACCGGAGCGGTCCCTCGCCTCGAGGGTGCAGTTAAAATCCCCCCCGAGGACAATGCAGTCGCCGACGTCGACGGAGCCAAGAAGAGCGGACACCTCTTCAAAGAAGCGCGTTTACTGCGGGCCGGGCTGAGGGGCGTACACGTTCACGAGATGGAGCGGCACGTCCCCCAGGCGAACCGTTACGTGCAGCAAGCGGCCTGGCACGGGCTCCTCGACCCCCAAGATCTCCGGCTGAAAATGTGGGCCCAGCAAGATGGCCACCCCACTAGAAATGGCGGTGAGATGGCTCATGCGGACCTCTCCTTGCCATTCCAGGAGCCACGTGACTTCGTCTCCCGGAACGGTGTGGGTTTCTTGCAGGAAGCACACCGCATATTTCCCCTCCCGCAGGAGCGAAAAATTGTCAAATCTACGGCGTGCCCCTCTGCCGCCGTTGATGTTGAGGCTGGCTATGGTTATCTTCATGGCAAAAGCATAGTGCAACCTCTACCTTAACCTATTGTGGGGGAGGGAGCGGAGTCTTTTGTTGAACTCCGCTCCCTCCGCAGCCCAGCGAGGAGTCCCTTGAGCTCGCGCAGCTCAAGGTGTTGCGCCTTTGTCAAGGGCCCGCCCGCGGCCAAGGTTTTGACGGCGGCACGGACGGACCCCTTGATCAGCTCTGGCTCGGACCATTTTTCCAGGGCCAGTCGGGCTTGGTTGCAGCGACCCCGGCTCTGGGCCAAAAAGTCCCGGAGTTCCTTTGCAGGAATGAGGATGGTCTCGGCGGCGGCCGCGAGCAGATCCACCGCCTCGCTGGCGGTGGTCTCTAGGTCTTCACCCGCGTCCCCCACCGAGTCCCCGTCCTCCTCCGGGAGGTGGCCGCCAGCAGCCGGCCCATCGACCGCACAAGGTACGGCAAATGAACCGGCCGCTCCAACCGGCCCTGGCTCTGCCCCGATCCCACCCCCAGGATCGTCGGCAGAGGAGTCCCCACTGGGCTCTTTTAAAAATGGTGCTGGGTCGGGAAATGACAGCGGAAGGGGTTCCCCCTCCGCCCCAGGAACTGGGGAACAAGGAGAGACCCGGCCATAGGAAATCCCCAGGCTCCCCAAGTGCACCAGCTCCAAAGTAAGGGGCGAGGGTGGGTGTTCCTCCCCCTCCCCGCTGCCACCCCCCGGCCCAGCATCTACAGTTTCATTAAAATCAGTAAATTGTGTTTCTGCCGGGTCGAGCGACTCCTGGGGGAAGTTGGGTATTGGCTGGGCGGGCTCAGGTTCGGCCTTTTCGGCCCCGCCCGCCTCAGTCCCCGGGACGCCCGGCCCGGCGGCAATGCATTCTTCCGCTGGCCCCACGCCCCCCACGACAGGCAGATCTTCCACTCCATCCCCAGGAGGCAGCGGCTGGGCAGCCTCGACTGCCTCACCCTCCCCGGGGACAGACTCTTCGCGCCTGCAGCGCAATTTGGGAGCGCTGGTGGGGGACGCGGGACACGCGGCGGGCACCGACTCCTCCGCGGAGGGATGTTGTTCCCCCTCCGCCTCATCGGAGCCGCGCCTCCTTTTGTTCCTGGGGGCGCGCGGAGGCAGGGAGACCCCCATGTCTGCCGAGGCCTCCCGCTCCGCCCCCCCCCCTTTTCCTTTCCTTTCCCGCGCCCGGGCCCCTCTGTGGTGTTATTCAAGGGCTCGGGCACGGGCTCGGGGCACCACGCGCTCGCCGGTGACTGGGTTGGGCTGAGCGCGGTGGTCAAACTTTCCGGCGCACTGAGGGGACCCGCCTCTAGATGTCTCGTCTTCTTCCGCGCCTTCCTTCCGCTCGGACGCTCTCCCTCCCCCCCGCCGGAGGCCCCGAAAACAAAGGCCTCCGACGATGCCCGCGCACCTATGGCTCCCGGCACGCGGACGCAACTAGGGGGAGGGGTGGCGGCGGCGCCAGCCTTGGCCGCCTTTGGTGGTTTGGCGGCCTTGGAGGCGGGGCAGTTCTTGCGAATGTGCCCCACCGCTCTGCAGGCATGGCACCGCACGCCGTCCGACGTCCAGAAGACGCGGTAGGCAGTCCCCTCGTGCACCACATTAAAAGACCCCTCCGTCGTCTCCTCCCGCGCGAGCCGGACAAAGAGCTGGCGGCGGAAGGAGAACACGTGGCGCAGGCTGCTCTCCCTCAGGCCGAGCGGTATGGGGTTGATCCCCGACCTTACCTCCCCCAGTTGTTGTAGGTGAGGGAGGAGGAGCCCAGCGGGAACAAAGGGCAAGACGTTCGATATGATGACCCTCTGCGCGGTGGCCTCGAGAGGGTCCACCGGCAGGAACGTCCCGCCCACCGTGAGCCCCTTTTCAAGGGCCAGGGACACCGCCCGCTCCGACCCCAGGAAGAAAACAGCCTTCCCAGACATCTTGGAGGCCGCGACAATGGCCGAGGGGCCGACTACCCCAGCCATCGCCTGCACGCACTCCTCAATGCTCATTGTGGGGTGAGTGTAGCTCTTGACCCCGTGTTTCCTGGTTATAAGTCTGAAAGGTGGCAGGGCAGTGGGTGGCGCAGGAGGTGCCGTGGAAGCGGTTGCCACCTGCGCATACGTCTTCGCTGGCCCTGCCACCGGCGTGGATGGGGTCGCCATCACGGGGTCCCTTTAAGGGCTACACCCACCCCAAAGTCACAGGCCTTAATGGTCTTGATTGGCCTCGTTTGGTTTGACTGAGCAGAGGAGCTCTTAATGAGGCACCTCTCCCCTAGTTGGTAATTGGGGAGGGGCCTTGCTCCCTCTGCTCAGTTGTCTTAATTGGTTTTTTTAAAAAAAAAATTAGGAAGAAAGGGCTCTCAGAGAGAGAGGGGAGAAACAGAGAGTAACGGAGAAAGAGAGAGGAGGGGTGGGAAGGGGGGGGACTGCGAGGGCAGGCCTCCCCTCGCAGCTGTGGGTGGGTGCACTCCCCAGATGGCAAAAACACACAAGCACAGTCTTTGGGTTGGTCTTCAGGTGGGGGGAGAAGATGTCTTCACCTGGGGTAGCTAGAGCCACCAGGCACACACTCCTAACGATGTTAATTGGGTTAATGAGAAAAAATCTTCAGCCTGGTAGCTCCAGCTCTGCCAGGCTAGGCAAATGTGGGGGGGGTGGGGGGGGTTCCAATTGTGGGGGGGGCCTAGTTGTAAGCACGGCCCCCACGCACACTACCACACACACACACACCCCCCGCGATGTTCCGGCCCTCAGTGGTCTTCTTTCCTCCCCCCACCGATACAACAAAGTCTGTTTGGGAAATGCACCCACACCCACCTGTAGAAAGTGTAGAGTCTCCCTCCTTCCACACTGGATGTTGTTGGTCTTTTCCCCCTCTCTCCAACTCCTTGCAGAAATGGTAAAGTTGTACAAAGTTTTCTGTTCTCCTCCTCTCCCTCTGGGTAAAAGTTGGTGGTGAAGCCCCTTCCCTCCTTCTCTTCCTGGGCTGGTCTCAGGGCTCTCCAGGCAGGAGCTCAAGTTGATTGCAGCTCTCCTCACTGCTCACAGCTCCAACTGAGCAGGACACGCCTCCACTGCTCTACCATTGGTTCCTTGTGCATGAAACTCTTTTGAGTTTACCTGCAAAAACAAAAACATTAAAACCATGCCACCCGCCTGGGTGACACAGCAGACATTTACAAGGCCCTTTTTTTTTTTTTTTGGCACTAAAATCAAATTTTCCTTTCCAGTGCCCCCTATAAAAGGAGAGGGGGACACTAAAAGCACCGGCAATTAAAAGAAAATAAACTTTAAAACTTAAAATCAAATTAAAATTTGGTTGCCGGGCGTGATGATGCACTCCACTCCCTCCGGTGCCCACCTCTCGCGGAAGGCCGCGAGCGTACCGGTGGACACTGCGTGCTCCATCTCCAAGGACACCCTGGACCGGATGTAAGAGCGGAAGAGAGGCAGGCAGTCAGGTTGAACGACCCCCTCGACCGCCCGCTGCCTGGACCGGCTGATGGCACCCTTGGCCGTGCCCAGGAGCAGTCCTACGAGGAGGCCTTCGGACCTACCCGCTCCCCTCCGCACAGGGTGCCTAAAGATCAGGAGAGTGGGACTGAAGTGCAGCCAGAATTTCAGGAGCAGCCCCTTCAAATAATGGAACAGGGGCTGCAACCTCGTGCACTCAATAAAAACATGGAACACGGACTCCTCCAGACCGCAGAAATTGCAGGCGGCCTGGGAGTCCGTGAACCGGCTTAAAAATTTGTTGCACGGCACTGCTCCGTGCACCACCCTCCAGGCCAAGTCCCCGATGAATAGTGGGAGGATCCCTGCGTAGAGTGCCCTCCATCGGGGACTCCCGCCTCCTCCGGACGGCAAGATGGTACGCCATGGCGTGTCCGGACGGCCGGCGAGGATGGCAAAGTTGAGGGTGTGCAGGAGCAGCCCGTTCAGGAAACCCCTCCGCGCGGAACTGAAAGGCACGGAGGGGATTTCCCCGAGGCGGCTCAAGTTGTGAGGCGCCGGCCCCCGAGGGAGGTTCCGGGGTTTGGCGCCGATGAGGAATTCCGTCCGGACGGGGGTCAGTTCGGAAGGGATCTCCCCACGTGCTTGAGCCTCCTCGATGCACCTAACGGAGTCAGGGCCCAGAGCTGTTTTTAGCGACTCGATGGCATCGGCCGCGTGGCGGACGTTGGCAGAGTTTAGGCGCCGCGCCAGCGTGTCTGGCGCCATCCAGCCCGCTCCTCCGCCATCGAGCAGGTCCCTGACCCTGGTCACCTCACCAGCCACAGCCCTCTCTTCCGACCGCCACATGAAACCTCGGCCGTGGAGGTACGGATTCCCGAGCAGCGGCTCCTGCAGGACGGCCGCCACTCCAGCCGGCGGAGAGCTGCGCTTGGTGGAGACTTTGTTCCAGACCCTGATGAGTTCCCTGTAAAAGACAGGCAGCTCCCGGAGGGCGGTCCTGGCACCCCCCAAGTTCACAAACAGGAGCTGCGTGTCATAATTGAGGTCGCGCTGCTGGCGGAAGAAATACCTCGCCAGAGCACACCACCTAGGAGGGGGCTCGACGTAAAGGTATCTCTGCAGGGTCTGAAGACGGAAAGTCGCGAGCTGGGTGCTGACGCACACCAACGACTGACCGCCCTCCTCAAGCGGGAGACTCAAGACCGCGGCAGAGACCCAGTGCTTCCTGTTGTTCCAGAAGAAGTCCACCAGCTTCTTCTGTATCTTGGCGACAAACGCAGGGGGAGGGGTCAAAGTGACCAGCCGGTACCACAACATTGCGGCCACCAGCTGGTTTATGACTAGCGCTCGACCCCTGTAGGACAGCACTCGGAGCAGTCCTGTCCAGCGCCCTAGGCGAGCGGCGACCTTGGCCTCCAGCTCCTGCCAGTTCGCCGGCCAGGCTCCCTCGTCGGGGCTAAGGTAGACTCCCAGATAGAGGAGATGGGTCGTGCTCCAGGCAAAAGGCTTGAGCTCCTCCGGCAGGGAGTCCACCCGCCACTGACCCACCAGGAGTCCGGAACATTTCTCCCAGTTGATCCTGGCGGAGGACGCGGCCGAGTAAATCTCCTGGCACTCACGCATCCTCCGCAGGTCAGCGGGATCCTCTACCGCGAGGAGCACGTCATCGGCGTAAGCCGAGAGGACGACCTCCACGCCCGGCCCTTGCAGAGCCAGTCCCGTCAACCTCGTCCGCAAGAGGCGCAGGAAAGGCTCCACGCAAACAGCGTATAACTGGCCGGACATGGGGCATCCCTGGCGCATCCCTCTCCTAAAGCGAAGGGGCGCCGTCAAGGACCCGTTAACCTTAATCAGACACTCCGCGGCGGCGTACAAAAGTCGGATCCGGGCGACGAAATGCGTCCCGAACCCGAAAGCGCGCAGAGTTCCGAGCAGATAGTCGTGATCCACCCTGTCGAACGCCTTCTCTTGGTCGAGGGATAGGAAGGCGACCGACAGACCAGCCTCCTGGGAACAATGGATGAGGTCCCGGACCAGATGGATGTTATCGTGGATTGTCCGGCCCGGGACCGTGTAGGACTGGTCGGGGTGGATCATGTGGTCCAGCACGGCACCAAGGCGAGCAGACATCGCCCTGGCGAAGATTTTGTAGTCCGTGCTGAGGAGGGAGACCGGGCGCCAGTTTTTAAGGAGGCGGAGATCGCCCTTCTTAGGCAGCAGGACGATGACTGCCCTGCGCCAAGAGAGGGGCATCTCCCCGGTCGCCAGACTTTCCCCCAGGACCCGCGCGTAGTCGCTCCCCAGGACGTCCCAGAACGCCCTGTGGAACTCCACGGTCAGCCCGTCCAGCCCCGGGGATTTTCCCCTCGAGAGCCAGGCTTAGCGGAGCTTCCAGATTTTCGGCGCCCTCCGGGCTGACCTTCGGCACGTCCTCCCACAAAACTCTACGCGCTTCCTCGCTGGACAGATCCGGAGAGAACAGAGCCCCGTAATATTCACGGACCCTGTTGTTGACGCCCTCCGGATCCGAGACGAGAGAGCCGTCGTCGGCCAGCAGCGTCAAGAGCTGCTTACGGACACTCTGCCTTTTGTCCAGCGAGTAGAAGAAGGGGGAGCCGCGGTTCAGATCCCGCAGGAACCGGATCCGCGACCTCACGAACGCGCCTCGGGACCCGACGAGCTGCAGGTCCTTCAGCGCGGCCTTCTTCGCTTCGTACACCGCCCGCAGGGCCGGGTCCTGGACGACTTGACCGAGACGGGCTTCCAGGTCGAGCACCTCTTTTTCTAGGCGCCCGACTCTGGCCGCCCGCCTCTTGGTCGACCCCCTCGCGTACTCTTGACAGAAGACGCGGACGTGAGCCTTGCCCACGTCCCACCATAGCCTCAAGGAGGGGAAGCCCCCCTGCTTCCTTCTCCAGTCGGACCAGAATCGACGGAACGAGTCCTGGAACCGCACGTCCTCCAGCAGCCGGTTGTTAAAGTGCCAGTACGCGGACCCCGTCCTCGCGCGGAGCGAAGCGAGCTCCGCCCACACCAGGTGGTGGTCCGAACACGGCACCGGCCGCATGGAGGCCGCCGGGACGCAGGAAACGTACGCCCGAGACACGTAAAGGCGGTCGACTCTAGACCATCCAACTCCAGGCCTCACCCAAGTAAAGGCGCTGGAGTCGGGGTGGAGATTTCGCCAGACGTCCACCAAGTCGAAGGACCCGACCAGGTCCCTCAACTTCTCCATCGCCGTCATGCACTGCGGGGCACCGGAGCGGTCCCTCGCCTCGAGGGTGCAGTTAAAATCCCCCCCGAGGACAATGCAGTCGCCGACGTCGACGGAGCCAAGAAGAGCGGACACCTCTTCAAAGAAGCGCGTTTGCTGCGGGCCGGGCTGAGGGGCGTACACGTTCACGAGATGGAGCGGCACGTCCCCCAGGCGAACCGTTACGTGCAGCAAGCGGCCTGGCACGGGCTCCTCGACCCCCAAGATCTCCGGCTGAAAATGTGGGCCCAGCAAGATGGCCACCCCACTAGAAATGGCGGTGAGGTGGCTCATGCGGACCTCTCCTTGCCATTCCAGGAGCCACGTGGCTTCGTCTCCCGGAACGGTGTGGGTTTCTTGCAGGAAGCACACCGCATATTTCCCCTCCCGCAGGAGCGAAAAATTGTCAAATCTACGGCGTGCCCCTCTGCCGCCGTTGATGTTGAGGCTGGCTATGGTTATCTTCATGGCAAAAGCATAGTGCAACCTCTACCTTAACCTATTGTGGGGGAGGGAGCGGAGTCTTTTGTTGAACTCCGCTCCCTCCGCAGCCCAGCGAGGAGTCCCTCGAGCTCGCGCAGCTCAAGGTGTTGCGCCTTTGTCAAGGGCCCGCCCGCGGCCAAGGTTTTGACGGCGGCGCGGACGGACCCCTTGATCAGCTCTGGCTCGGACCATTTTTCCAGGGCCAGTCGGGCTTGGTTGCAGCGACCCCGGCTCTGGGCCAAAAAGTCCCAGAGTTCCTTTGCAGGAATGAGGATGGTCTCGGCGGCGGCCGCGAGCAGATCCACCGCCTCGCTGGCGGTGGTCTCTAGGTCTTCACCCGCGTCCCCCACCGAGTCCCCGTCCTCCTCCGGGAGGTGGCCGCCAGCAGCCGGCCCATCGACCGCACAAGGTACGGCAAATGAACCGGCCGCTCCAACCGGCCCTGGCTCTGCCCCGATCCCACCCCCAGGATCGTCGGCAGAGGAGTCCCCACTGGGCTCTTTTAAAAATGGTGCTGGGTCGGGAAATGACAGCGGAAGGGGTTCCCCCTCCGCCCCAGGAACCGGGGAACAAGGAGAGACCCGGCCATAGGAAATCCCCAGGCTCTCCAAGTGCTCCAGCTCCACAGCAAGAGGCGAGGGTGGGTGTTCCTCCCCCTCCCCGCTGCCACCCCCCGGCCCAGCATCTACAGTTTCATTAAAATCAGTAAATTGTGTTTCTGCCGGGTCGAGCGACTCCTGGGGGAAGTTGGGTATTGGCTGGGCGGGCTCAGGTTCGGCCTTTTCGGCCCCGCCCGCCTCAGTCCCCGGGACGCCCGGCCCGGCGGCAATGCATTCTTCCGCTGGCCCCACGCCCCCCACGACAGGCAGATCTTCCACTCCATCCCCAGGAGGCAGCAGCTGAACAGCCTCGACTGCCTCACCCTCCCCGGGGACAGACTCTTCGCGCCTGCAGCGCAATTTGGGAGCGCTGGTGGGGGATGCGGGACACGCGGCGGGCACCGCCTCCTCCGCGGAGGGATGTTGTTCCCCCTCCGCCTCATTGGGGCGGTGCCTCTTTTTGTTCCTGGGGGTGCGCGAAAGCAGGGAGACCTCCATGTCTGCCGAGGCCTCCCGCTCCGCACCCCCCTTTTCCTTATCTTGCCCTCGCCCGAGCCCCTCTGCGGTATTGGTCAAGGGCTCGGGCACGGGCTCAGGGCACCCCGCGCTCACCGGTGACTGGGTTGGGCTGAGCGCGGTGGTCAAACTTTCCGGCGCACCGAGGGGACCCGCCTCTAGATGTCTCGTCTTCTTCCGCGCCTTCCTTCCGCTCGGACGCTCTCCCTCCCCCCCGCCGGAGGCCCCGAAAACAAAGGCCTCCGACGATGCCCGCGCACCCATGGCTCCCGGCACGCGGACGCAGCTAGGGGGAGGGGTGGCGGCGGCGCCAGCCTTGGCCGCCTTCGGTGGTTTGGCGGCCTTGGAGGCGGGGCAGTTCTTGCGAACGTGCCCCACCTCCTTGCAGGCATGGCACCGCACGCCGTCCGACGTCCAGAAGACGCGGTAGGCAGTCCCCTCGTGCACCACATTAAAACTTCCCTCCGTCGTGTCCTCCCGCGCCAGCCGGACAAAGAGCTGGCGGCGGAAGGAGAACACGTGGCGCAGGCTGTTCTCCCTGAGGCCGAGCGGTATGGGGTTGATCCCTGACCTTACCTCCCCCAGTTGTTGTAGGTGAGGGAGGAGGAGCTCAGCGGGAACAAAGGGCGGGACGTTCGATATGATGACCCTCTGCGCGGTGGCCTCGAGAGGATCCACCGGCAGGAACGTCCCGCCCACCGTGAGCCCCTTTTCAAGGGCCAGGGACACTGCCCGCTCCGACCCCAGGAAGAAAACAGCCTTCCCAGACATCTTGGAGGCCGCGACAATGGCCGAGGGGCCGACTACCCCAGCCATCGCCCGCACGCACTCCTCAATGCTCATTGTGGGGTGAGTGTAGCTCTTGACCCCGTGTTTCCTGGTTATAAGTCTGAAAGGTGGCAGGGCAGCGGGTGGCGCAGGAGGTGCCGTGGAAGCGGTTGCCACCTGCGCATACGTCTTCGCTGGCCCTGCCACCGGCGTGGATGGGGTCGCCATCACGGGGTCCCTTTAAGGGCTACACCCACCCCAAAGTCACAGGCCTTAATGGTCTTGATTGGCCTCGTTTGGTTTGACTGAGCAGAGGAGCTCTTAATGAGGCACCTCTCCCCTAGTTGGTAATTGGGGAGGGGCCTTGCTCCCTCTGCTCAGTTGTCTTAATTGGTTTTTTTAAAAAAAAAATTAGGAAGAAAGGGCTCTCAGAGAGAGAGGGGAGAAACAGAGAGTAACGGAGAAAGAGAGAGGAGGGGTGGGAAGGGGGGGGACTGCGAGGGCAGGCCTCCCCTCGCAGCTGTGGGTGGGTGCACTCCCCAGATGGCAAAAACACACAAGCACAGTCTTTGGGTTGGTCTTCAGGTGGGGGGAGAAGATGTCTTCACCTGGGGTAGCTAGAGCCACCAGGCACACACTCCTAACGATGTTAATTGGGTTAATGAGAAAAAATCTTCAGCCTGGTAGCTCCAGCTATCCCAGGCTAGGCAAATGTGGGGGGGGGTGGGGGGGGTTCCAATTGTGGGGGGGGCCTAGTTGTAAGCACGGCCCCCACGCACACTACCACACACACACACACCCCCCGCGATGTTCCGGCCCTCAGTGGTCTTCTTTCCTCCCCCCACCGATACAACAAAGTCTGTTTGGGAAATGCACCCACACCCACCTGTAGAAAGTGTAGAGTCTCCCTCCTTCCACACTGGATGTTGTTGGTCTTTTCCCCCTCTCTCCAACTCCTTGCAGAAATGGTAAAGTTGTACAAAGTTTTCTGTTCTCCTCCTCTCCCTCTGGGTAAAAGTTGGTGGTGAAGCCCCTTCCCTCCTTCTCTTCCTGGGCTGGTCTCAGGGCTCTCCAGGCAGGAGCTCAAGTTGATTGCAGCTCTCCTCACTGCTCACAGCTCCAACTGAGCAGGACACGCCTCCACTGCTCTACCATTGGTTCCTTGTGCATGAAACTCTTTTGAGTTTACCTGCAAAAACAAAAACATTAAAACCATGCCACCCGCCTGGGTGACACAGCAGACATGTACAAGGCCCTTTTTTTTTTTTTTTTGGCACTAAAATCAAATTTTCCTTTCCAGTGCCCCCTATAAAAGGAGAGGGGGACACTAAAAGCACCGGCAATTAAAAGAAAATAAACTTTAAAACGTAAAATCAAATTAAAATTTGGTTGCCGGGCGTGATGATGCACTCCACTCCCTCCGGTGCCCACCTCTCGCGGAAGGCCGCGAGCGTACCGGTGGACACCGCGTGCTCCATCTCCAAGGACACCCTGGACCGGATGCAAGAGCGGAAGAGAGGCAGGCAGTCAGGTTGAACGACCCCCTCGACCGCCCGCTGCCTGGACCGGCTGATGGCACCCTTGGCCGTGCCCAGGAGCAGTCCTACGAGGAGGCCTTCGGACCTACCCGCTCCCCTCCGCACAGAGTGCCCAAAGATCAGGAGAGTGGGACTGAAGTGCAGCCAGAATTTCAGGAGCAGCCCCTTCAAATAATGGAACAGGGGCTGCAACCTCGTGCACTCAATAAAAACATGGAACACGGACTCCTCCAGACCGCAGAAATTGCAGGCGGCCTGGGAGTCCGTGAACCGGCTTAAAAATTTGTTGCACGGCACTGCTCCGTGCACCACCCTCCAGGCCAAGTCCCCGATGAATAGTGGGAGGATCCCTGCGTAGAGTGCCCTCCATCGGGGACTCCCGCCTCCTCCGGACGGCAAGATGGTACGCCATGGCGTGTCCGGACGGCCGGCGAGGATGGCAAAGTTGAGGGTGTGCAGGAGCAGCCCGTTCAGGAAACCCCTCCGCGCGGAACTGAAAGGCACGGAGGGGATTTCCCCGAGGCGGCTCAAGTTGTGAGGCGCCGGCCCCCGAGGGAGGTTCCGGGGTTTGGCGCCGATGAGGAATTCCGTCCGGACGGGGGTCAGTTCGGAAGGGATCTCCCCACGTGCTTGAGCCTCCTCGATGCACCTAACGGAGTCAGGGCCCAGAGCTGTTTTTAGCGACTCGATGGCATCGGCCGCGTGGCGGACGTTGGCAGAGTTTAGGCGCCGCGCCAGCGTGTCTGGCGCCATCCAGCCCGCTCCTCCGCCATCGAGCAGGTCCCTGACCCTGGTCACCTCACCAGCCACAGCCCTCTCTTCCGACCGCCACATGAAACCTCGGCCGTGGAGGTACGGATTCCCGAGCAGCGGCTCCTGCAGGACGGCCGCCACTCCAGCCGGCGGAGAGCTGCGCTTGGTGGAGACTTTGTTCCAGACCCTGATGAGTTCCCTGTAAAAGACAGGCAGCTCCCGGAGGGCGGTCCTGGCACCCCCCAAGTTCACAAACAGGAGCTGCGTGTCATAATTGAGGTCGCGCTGCTGGCGGAAGAAATACCTCGCCAGAGCACACCACCTAGGAGGGGGCTCGACGTAAAGGTATCTCTGCAGGGTCTGAAGACGGAAAGTCGCGAGCTGGGTGCTGACGCACACCAACGACTGACCGCCCTCCTCAAGCGGGAGACTCAAGACCGCGGCAGAGACCCAGTGCTTCCTGTTGTTCCAGAAGAAGTCCACCAGCTTCTTCTGTATCTTGGCGACAAACGCAGGGGGAGGGGTCAAAGTGACCAGCCGGTACCACAACATTGCGGCCACCAGCTGGTTTATGACTAGCGCTCGACCCCTGTAGGACAGCACTCGGAGCAGTCCTGTCCAGCGCCCTAGGCGAGCGGCGACCTTGGCCTCCAGCTCCTGCCAGTTCGCCGGCCAGGCTCCCTCGTCGGGGCTAAAGTAGACTCCCAGATAGAGGAGATGGGTCGTGCTCCAGGCAAAAGGCCTGAGCTCCTCCGGCAGGGAGTCCACCCGCCACTGACCCACCAGGAGTCCGGAACATTTCTCCCAGTTGATCCTGGCGGAGGACGCGGCCGAGTAAATCTCCTGGCACTCACGCATCCTCCGCAGGTCAGCGGGATCCTCTACCGCGAGGAGCACGTCATCGGCGTAAGCCGAGAGGACGACCTCCACGCCCGGCCCTTGCAGAGCCAGTCCCGTCAACCTCGTCCGCAAGAGGCGCAGGAAAGGCTCCACGCAAACAGCGTATAACTGGCCGGACATGGGGCATCCCTGGCGCACCCCTCTCCTAAAGCGAAGGGGCGCCGTCAAGGACCCGTTAACCTTAATCAGACACTCCGCGGCGGCGTACAAAAGTCGGATCCGGGCGACGAAATGCGTCCCGAACCCGAAAGCGCGCAGAGTTCCGAGCAGATAGTCGTGATCCACCCTGTCGAACGCCTTCTCTTGGTCGAGGGATAGGAAGGCGACCGACAGACCAGCCTCCTGGGAACAATGGATGAGGTCCCGGACCAGATGGATGTTATCGTGGATTGTCCGGCCCGGGACCGTGTAGGACTGGTCGGGGTGGATCATGTGGTCCAGCACGGCACCAAGGCGAGCAGACATCGCCCTGGCGAAGATTTTGTAGTCCGTGCTGAGGAGGGAGACCGGGCGCCAGTTTTTAAGGAGGCGGCGATCGCCCTTCTTAAGCAGCAGGACGATGACTGCCCTGCGCCAAGAGAGGGGCATCTCCCCGGTCGCCAGACTTTCCCCCAGGACCCGCGCGTAGTCGCTTCCCAGGACGTCCCAGAACGCCCTGTGGAACTCCACGGTCAGCCCGTCCAGCCCCGGGGATTTTCCCCTCGAGAGCCAGGCTTAGCGGAGCTTCCAGATTTTCGGCGCCCTCCGGGCTGACCTTCGGCACGTCCTCCCACAAAACTCTACGCGCTTCCTCGCTGGACGGATCCGGAGAGAACAGAGCCCCGTAATATTCACGGACCCTGTTGTTGACGCCCTCCGGATCCGAGACGAGAGAGCCGTCGTCGGCCAGCAGCGTCAAGAGCTGCTTACGGACACTCTGCCTTTTTTCCAGCGAGTAGAAGAAGGGGGAGCCGCGGTCCAGATCCCGCAGGAACCGGATCCGCGACCTCACGAACGCGCCTCGGGACCCGACGAGCTGCAGGTCCTTCAGCGCGGCCTTCTTCGCTTCGTACACCGCCCGCAGGGCCGGGTCCTGGACGACTTGACCGAGACGGGCTTCCAGGTCGAGCACCTCTTTTTCTAGGCGCCCGACTCTGGCCGCCCGCCTCTTGGTCGACCCCCTCGCGTACTCTTGACAGAAGACGCGGACGTGAGCCTTGCCCACGTCCCACCATAGCCTCAAGGAGGGGAAGCCCCCCTGCTTCCTTCTCCAGTCGGACCAGAATCGACGGAACGAGTCCTGGAACCGCACGTCCTCCAGCAGCCGGTTGTTAAAGTGCCAGTACGCGGACCCCGTCCTCGCGCGGAGCGAAGCGAGCTCCGCCCACACCAGGTGGTGGTCCGAACACGGCACCGGCCGCATGGAGGCCGCCGGGACGCAGGAAACGTACGCCCGAGACACGTAAAGGCGGTCGACTCTAGACCATCCAACTCCAGGCCTCACCCAAGTAAAGGCGCTGGAGTCGGGGTGGAGATTTCACCAGACGTCCACCAAGTCGAAGGACCCGACCAGGTCCCTCAACTTCTCCATCGCCGTCATGCACTGCGGGGCACCGGAGCGGTCCCTCGCCTCGAGGGTGCAGTTAAAATCCCCCCCGAGGACAATGCAGTCGCCGACGTCGACGGAGCCAAGAAGAGCGGACACCTCTTCAAAGAAGCGCGTCTGCTGCGGGCCGGGATGAGGGGCGTACACGTTCACGAGATGGAGCGGCACGTCCCCCAGGCGAACCGTTACGTGCAGCAAGCGGCCTGGCACGGGCTCCTCGACCCCCAAGATCTCCGGCTGAAAATGCGGGCCCAGCAAGATGGCCACCCCACTAGAAATGGCGGTGAGGTGGCTCATGCGGACCTCTCCTTGCCATTCCAGGAGCCACGTGGCTTCGTCTCCCGGAACGGTGTGGGTTTCTTGCAGGAAGCACACCGCATATTTCCCCTCCCGCAGGAGCGAAAAATTGTCAAATCTACGGCGTGCCCCTCTGCCGCCGTTGATGTTGAGGCTGGCTATGGTTATCTTCATGGCAAAAGCATAGTGCAACCTCTACCTTAACCTATTGTGGGGGAGGGAGCGGAGTCTTTTGTTGAACTCCGCTCCCTCCGCAGCCCAGCGAGGAGTCCCTCGAGCTCGCGCAGCTCAAGGTGTTGCGCCTTTGTCAAGGGCCCGCCCGCGGCCAAGGTTTTGACGGCGGCGCGGACGGACCCATTGATCAGCTCTGGCTCGGACCATTTTTCCAGGGCCAGTCGGGCTTGGTTGCAGCGACCCCGGCTCGGGGCCAAAAAGTCCCGGAGTTCCTTTGCAGGAATGAGGATGGCCTCGGCGGCGGCCGCGAGCAGATCCACCGCCTCGCTGGCGGTGGTCTCTAGGTCTTCACCCGCGTCCCCCACCGAGTCCCCGTCCTCCTCCGGGAGGTGGCCGCCAGCAGCCGGCCCATCGACCGCACAAGGTACGGCAAATGAACCGGCCGCTCCAACCGGCACTGGCTCTGCCCCGATCCCACCCCCAGGATCGTCGGCAGAGGAGTCCCCACTGGGCTCTTTTAAAAATGGTGCTGGGTCGGGAAATGACAGCGGAAGGGGTTCCCCCTCCGCCCCAGGAACCGGGGAACAAGGAGAGACCCGGCCATAGGAAATCCCCAGGCTCTCCAAGTGCTCCAGCTCCACAGCAAGAGGCAAGGGTGGGTGTTCCTCCCCCTCCCTGCTGCCACCACCCGGCCCAGCATCTACAGTTTCATTAAAATCAATAAATTGTGTTTCCGCCGGGTCGAGCGACTCCCGGGGGAAGTTGGGTATTGGCTGGGCGGGCTCAAGTTCGGCCTTTTTGGCCCTGCCCGCCTCAGTCCCCGGGACGCCCGGCCCGGCGGCAATGCATTCTTCCGCTGGCCCCACGCCCCCCACGACAGGCAGATCTTCCACTCCATCCCCAGGAGGCAGCAGCTGAACAGCCTCGACTGCCACACCCTCCCCGGGGACAGACTCTTCGCGCCTGCAGCGCAATTTGGCAACGCTGGTGGGGGACGCGGGACACGCGGCGGGCACCGCCTCCTCCGCGGAGGGATGTTGTTCCCCCTCCGCCTCATTGGGGCGGTGCCTCTTTTTGTTCCTGGGGGTGCGCGAAAGCAGGGAGACCTCCATGTCTGCCGAGGCCTCCCGCTCCGCACCCCCCTTTTCCTTATCTTGCCCTCGCCCGAGCCCCTCTGCGGTATTGGTCAAGGGCTCGGGCACGGGCTCAGGGCACCCCGCGCTCGCCGGTGACTGGGTTGGGCTGAGCGCGGTGGTCAAACTTTCCGGCGCACCGAGGGGACCCGCCTCTGGATGTTTTGCCTTCTTTCCGGTCGGACGCTCTCCCTCCCCCCCGCCGGAGGCCCTGAAAACAAAGGCCCCCGACGATGCCCGCGCACCCATGGCTCCCGGCACGCGGACGCAGCTAGGGGGAGGGGTGGCGGCGGCGCCAGCCTTGGCCGCCTTCGGTGGTTTGGCGGCCTTGGAGGCGGGGCAGTTCTTGCGAACCTGCCCCACCTCCTTGCAGGCATGGCACCGCACGCCGTCCGACGTCCAGAAGACGCGGTAGGCAGTCCCCTCGTGCACCACATTAAACCTTCCCTCCGTCGTGTCCTCCCGCGCCAGCCGGACAAAGAGCTGGCGGCGGAAGGAGAACACGTGGCGCAGGCTGTTCTCCCTGAGGCCGAGCGGTATGGGGTTGATCCCTGACCTTACCTCCCCCAGTTGTTGTAGGTGAGGGAGGAGGAGCTCAGCGGGAACAAAGGGCGGGACGTTCGATATGATGACCCTCTGCGCGGTGGCCTCGAGAGGATCCACCGGCAGGAACGTCCCGCCCACCGTGAGCCCCTTTTCAAGGGCCAGGGACACTGCCCGCTCCGACCCCAGGAAGAAAACAGCCTTCCCAGACATCTTGGAGGCCGCGACAATGGCCGAGGGGCCGACTACCCCAGCCATCGCCCGCACGCACTCCTCAATGCTCATTGTGGGGTGAGTGTAGCTCTTGACCCCGTGTTTCCTGGTTATAAGTCTGAAAGGTGGCAGGGCAGCGGGTGGCGCAGGAGGTGCCGTGGAAGCGGTTGCCACCTGCGCATACGTCTTCGCTGGCCCTGCCACCGGCGTGGATGGGGTCGCCATCACGGGGTCCCTTTAAGGGCGACACCCACCCCAAAGTCACAGGCCTTAATGGTCTTATTTGGCCTCGTTTGATTAGACTGAGCAGAGGAGCCCTTAATGAGGTACCTCTCCCCTAGTTGGCAATTGGGGAGGGGCCTTGCTCCCTCTGCTCAGTTGTCTTAATTGTTTTTTTTTATTAATTTGGGAGAAAGAGGCCTCAGAGAGAGAGGGGAGAAACAGAGTAACAGAGAAAGAGAGAGGGGGGTGGGAAGGGGGGGGGAACTGCGAGGGCAGGTCTCCCCTCGCAGCTGTGGGTGGGTGCAATCCCAGATGGCAAAACAAAAAGTCTTTGGGGTGGTCTTCAGGTGGGGGGAGAAGATATCTTCACCTGGGGTAGCTAGAGCCACCAGGCACACACTCCTAACAATCTTTAATAGGGTGATTAATGAAAATCTTCAGCCTGGTAGCTCCAGCTATCCCAGGCTAGGCAAATGTGGGGGGTGGGGGGGGGGTTCCAATTGTGAGGGGGGGCCTAGTTGTAAGCAAGGCCCCCACACACACTTCCACACACACACACACCCCCCGCGATGTTCCGGCCCTCAGTGGTCTTCTTTCCTCCCCCCACCGATACAACAAAGTCTTTTTGGGAAATGCACCCACACCCACCTGTAGAAGATGTAGAGTCTCCCTCCTTCCACACTGGATGTTGTTGGTTTTTTCCCACTCTCTCCAACTCCTTGCAGAAATGATAAAGTTGTTCAAAGTTTTCTGTTCTCCTCCTCTCCCTCTGGGTAAAAGTTGGTGGTGAAGCCCCTTCCCTCCTTCTCTTCCTGGGCTGGTCTCAGGGCTCTCCAGGCAGGAGCTCAAATTGATTGCAGCTCTCCTCACTGCTCACAGCTCCAACTGAGCAGGACACGCCTCCACTGCTCTACCATTGGTTCCTTGTGCATGAAACTCTTTTGAGTTTACCTGCAAAACATAAAAACATTAAACGGTGCCACCCGACCTGGGTGACACTCCAGACATTTACAAGGCCCTTTTTTTTTTCCCCCTTTTTTTTTGTGTTTTCCTTTTTTTTTTTTGTTTTTTTTTTGGGCACTAAAATCACAATTTTCCCCAGTGCCCCCTATAAAAGGGAAGGGGGACACTAAAAGCACCGGCAATTAAGACAAATTAAACTTAAAAAACGTAAAATCAAATTAAAATTTGGTTGCCGGGCGTGATGATGCACTCCAGTCCCTCCGGTGCCCACCTCTCGCGGAAGGCCGCGAGCGTACCGGTGGACACCGCGTGCTCCATCTCCAAGGACACCCTGGACCGGATGTAAGAGCGGAAGAGAGGCAGGCAGTCAGGTTGAACGACCCCATCGACCGCCCGCTGCCTGGACCGGCTGATGGCACCCTTGGCCGTGCCCAGGAGCAGTCCTACGAGGAGGCCCTCGGACCTACCCGCTCCCCTCCGCACAGGGTGCCCAAAGATCAGGAGAGTGGGACTGAAGTGCAGCCAGAATTTCAGGAGCAGCCCCTTCAAATAATGGAACAGGGGCTGCAACCTTGTGCACTCAATAAAAACATGGAACACGGACTCCTCCAGACCGCAGAAATTGCAGGCGGCCTGGGAGTCCGTGAACCGGCTTAAAAATTTATTGCACGGCACTGCTCCGTGCACCACCCTCCAGGCCAAGTCCCCGATGAATAGTGGGAGGACCCCTGCGTAGAGTGCCCTCCATCGGGGACCCCCGCCTCCTCCGGACGGCAAGATGGTACGCCATGGCGTGTCCGGACGGCCGGCGAGGATGGCAAAGTTGAGGGTGTGCAGGAGCAGCCCGTACAGGAAACCCCTCCGCGCGGAACTGAAAGGCACGGAGGGGATTTCCCCGAGGCGGCTCAAGTTGTGAGGCGCCGGCCCCCGAGGGAGGTTCCGGGGTTTGGCGCCGATGAGGAATTCCGTCCGGACGGGGGTCAGTTCGGACGGGATCTCCCCACGTGCTTGAGCCTCCTCGATGCACCTAACGGAGTCAGGGCCCAGAGCTGTTTTTAGCGACTCGATGGCATCGGCCGCGTGGCGGACGTTGGCAGAGTTTAGGCACCGCGCCAGCGTGTCTGGCGCCATCCAGCCCGCTCCTCCGCCATCGAGCAGGTCCCTGACCCTGGTCACCTCACCAGCCACAGCCCTCTCTTCCGACCGCCACATGAAACCTCGGCCGTATCCTTGTGCATGAAACTCTCTTTTGAGTTAACCTGCAAAACATAAAACATGTATCCGTGCCACCCGACCTGGATGACACACACAAGACATTTACAAGGCCCTTTTTTTTTTTTTTTTGGGGGGCACTAAAATCAAATTTTTCCTTTTTCCAGTGCCCCCTATAAAAGGAGAGGGGGACACTAAACGCACCGGCAATTAAAACAAATTAAACTTTAAAACGTAAAATCAAATTAAAATTTGGTTGCCGGGCGTGATGATGCACTCCAGTCCCTCTGGTGCCCACCTCTCGCGGAAGGCCGCGAGCGTACCGGTGGACACCGCGTGCTCCATCTCCAAGGACACCCTGGACCGGATGTAAGAGCGGAAGAGAGGCAGGCAGTCAGGTTGAACGACCCCCTCGACCGCCCGCTGCCTGGACCGGCTGATGGCACCCTTGGCCGTGCCCAGGAGCAGTCCTACGAGGAGGCCCTCGGACCTACCCGCTCCCCTCCGCACAGGGTGCCCAAAGATCAGGAGAGTGGGACTGAAGTGCAGCCAGAATTTCAGGAGCAGCCCCTTCAAATAATGGAACAGGGGCTGCAACCTTGTGCACTCAATAAAAACATGGAACACGGACTCCTCCAGACCGCAGAAATTGCAGGCGGCCTGGGAGTCCGTGAACCGGCTTAAAAATTTGTTGCACGGCACTGCTCCGTGCACCACCCTCCAGGCCAAGTCCCCGATGAATAGTGGGAGGACCCCTGCGTAGAGTGCCCTCCATCGGGGACCCCCGCCTCCTCCGGACGGCAAGATGGTACGCCATGGCGTGTCCGGACGGCCGGCGAGGATGGCAAAGTTGAGGGTGTGCAGGAGCAGCCCGTACAGGAAACCCCTCCGCGCGGAACTGAAAGGCACGGAGGGGATTTCCCCGAGGCGGCTCAAGTTGTGAGGCGCCGGCCCCCGAGGGAGGTTCCGGGGTTTGGCGCCGATGAGGAATTCCGTCCGGACGGGGGTCAGTTCGGACGGGATCTCCCCACGTGCTTGAGCTTCCTCGATGCACCTAACAGAGTCAGGGCCCAGAGCTGTTTTTAGCGACTCGATGGCATCGGCCGCGTGGCGGACGTTGGCAGAGTTTAGGCGCCGCGCCAGCGTGTCTGGCGCCATCCAGCCCGCTCCTCCGCCATCGAGCAGGTCCCTGACCCTGGTCACCTCACCAGCCACAGCCCTCTCTTCCGACCGCCACATGAAACCTCGGCCGTATCCTTGTGCATGAAACTCTTTTGAGTTTACCTGCGAAAACATAAAACATTAAAGAGTGCCACCCGACCTGGGTGACACTCCAGACATTTACAAGGCCCTTTTTTTCCCCCCTTTTTTTTTTCTTTTTTTTGTGTTTTTCTTTTTTTGGTTTTTTTTTGGGCACTAAAATCACAATTTTTCCCCAGTGCCCCCTATAAAAGGGAAGGGGACACTAAAAGCACCGGCAATTAAAACAAATTAACTTTAAAATGTAAAATCAAATTAAAATTTGGTTGCCGGGCGTGATGATGCACTCCAGTCCCTCCGGTGCCCACCTCTCGCGGAAGGCCGCGAGCGTACCGGTGGACACCGCGTGCTCCATCTCCAAGGACACCCTGGACCGGATGTAAGAGCGGAAGAGAGGCAGGCAGTCAGGTTGAACGACCCCCTCGACCGCCCGCTGCCTGGACCGGCTGATGGCACCCTTGGCCGTGCCCAGGAGCAGTCCTACGAGGAGGCCTTCGGACCTACCCGCTCCCCTCCGCACAGGGTGCCCAAAGATCAGGAGAGTGGGACTGAAGTGCAGCCAGAATTTCAGGAGCAGCCCCTTCAAATAGTGGAACAGGGGCTGCAACCTCGTGCATTCAATAAAAACATGGAACACGGACTCCTCCAGACCGCAGAAATTGCAGGCGGCCTGGGAGTCCGTGAACCGGCTTAAAAATTTGTTGCACGGCACTGCTCCGTGCACCACCCTCCAGGCCAAGTCCCCGATGAATAGTGGGAGGACCCCTGCGTAGAGTGCCCTCCATCGGGGACCCCCGCCTCCTCCGGACGGCAAGATGGTACGCCATGGCGTGTCCGGACGGCCGGCGAGGATGGCAAAGTTGAGGGTGTGCAGGAGCAGCCCGTACAGGAAACCCCTCCGCGCGGAACTGAAAGGCACGGAGGGGATTTCCCCGAGGCGGCTCAAGTTGTGAGGCGCCGGCCCCCGAGGGAGGTTCCGGGGTTTGGCGCCGATGAGGAATTCCGTCCGGACGGGGGTCAGTTCGGACGGGATCTCCCCACGTGCTTGAGCCTCCTCGATGCACCTAACGGAGTCAGGGCCCAGAGCTGTTTTTAGCGACTCGATGGCATCGGCCGCGTGGCGGACGTTGGCAGAATTTAGGCGCCGTGCCAGCGTGTCTGGCGCCATCCAGCCCGCTCCTCCGCCATCGAGCAGGTCCCTGACCCTGGTCACCTCACCAGCCACAGCCCTCTCTTCCGACCGCCACATAAAGCCTCGGCCGTGGAGGTACGGATTCCCGAGCAGCGGTTCCTGCAGGACGGCCGCCACTCCAGCCGGCGGAGAGCTGCGCTTGGTGGAGACTTTGTTCCAGACCCTGATGAGTTCCCTGTAAAAGACAGGCAGCTCCCGGAGGGCGGTCCTGGCACCCCCCAAGTTCACAAACAGGAGCTGCGTGTCATAATTGAGGTCGAGCTGCTGGCGGAAGAAATACCTCGCCAGAGCACACCACCTAGGAGGGGGCTCGACGTAAAGGTATCTCTGCAGGGTCTGAAGACGGAAAGTCGCGAGCTGGGCGCTGATGCACACCAACGACTGACCGCCCTCCTCAAGCGGGAGACTCAAGACCGCGGCAGAAACCCAGTGCTTCCTGTTGTTCCAGAAGAAGTCCACCAGCTTCTTCTGTATCTTGGCGACAAACGCAGGGGGAGGGGTCAAAGTGACCAGCCGGTACCACAGCATTGCGGCCACCAGCTGGTTTATGACTAGCGCTCGACCCCTGTAGGACAGCACTCGGAGCAGTCCTGTCCAGCGCCCTAGGCGAGCGGCGACCTTGGCCTCCAGCTCCTGCCAGTTCGCCGGCCAGGCTCCCTCGTCGGGGCTAAGGTAGACTCCCAGATAGAGGAGATGGGTCGTGCTCCAGGCAAAAGGCCTGAGCTCCTCCGGCAGGGAGTCCACCCGCCACTGACCCACCAGGAGTCCGGAACATTTCTCCCAGTTGATCCTAGCGGAGGACGCGGCCGAGTAAATCTCCTGGCACTCACGCATCCTCCGCAGGTCAGCGGGATCCTCTATCGCGAGGAGCACGTCATCGGCGTAAGCCGAGAGGACGACCTCCACGCCCGGCCCTTGCAGAGCCAGTCCCGTCAACCTCGTCCGCAAGAGGCGCAGGAAAGGCTCCACGCAAACGGCGTATAACTGGCCGGACATGGGGCATCCCTGGCGCACCCCTCTCCTAAAGCGAAGGGGCGCCGTCAAGGACCCGTTAACCTTAATCAGACACTCCGCGGCGGCGTACAAAAGTCGGATCCGGGCGACGAAATGCGTCCCGAACCCGAAAGCGCGCAGAGTTCCGAGCAGATAGTCGTGATCCACCCTGTCGAACGCCTTCTCTTGGTCGAGGGATAGGAAGGCGACCGACAGACCAGCCTCCTGGGAACAATGGATGAGGTCCCGGACCAGATGGATGTTATCGTGGATTGTCCGGCCCGGGACCGTGTATGACTGGTCGGGGTGGATCATGTGGTCCAGCACGGCACCAAGGCGAGCAGACATCGCCCTGGCGAAGATTTTGTAGTCCGTGCTGAGGAGGGAGACCGGGCGCCAGTTCTTAAGGAGGCGGAGATCGCCCTTCTTAGGCAGCAGGACGATGACTGCCCTGCGCCAAGAGAGGGGCATCTCCCCGGTCGCCAGACTTTCCCCCAGGACCCGCGCGTAGTCGCTCCCCAGGACGTCCCAGAACGCCCTGTGGAACTCCACGGTCAGCCCGTCCAGCCCCGGGGATTTTCCCCTCGAGAGCCGGGCGAGGGCACCGGTCAGCTCCGCCAGGCTTAGCGGAGCTTCCAGATTTTCGGCGCCCTCCGGGCTGACCTTCGGCAGGTCTTCCCACAAAACTCTACGCGCTTCCTCGCTGGACGGATCCGGAGAGAACAGAGCCCCGTAATATTCACGGACCCTGTTGTTGACGCCCTCCGGATCCGAGACGAGAGAGCCGTCGTCGGCCAGCAGCGTCAAGAGCTGCTTACGGACACTCTGCCTTTTTTCCAGCGAGTAGAAGAAGGGGGAGCCGCGGTCCAGATCCCGCAGGAACCGGATCCGCGACCTCACGAACGCGCCTCGGGACCCGACGAGCTGCAGGTCCTTCAGCGCGGCCTTCTTCGCTTCGTACACCGTCCGCAGGGCCGGGTCCCGGACGACTTGACCGAGACGGGCTTCCAGGTCGAGCACCTCTTTTTCTAGGCGCCCGACTCTGGCCGCCCACCTCTTGGTCGACCCCCTCGCGTACTCTTGACAGAAGACGCGGACGTGAGCCTTGCCCACGTCCCACCATAGCCTCAAGGAGGGGAAGCCCCCCTGCTTCCTTCTCCAGTCGGACCAGAATCGACGGAACGAGTCCTGGAACCGCACGTCCTCCAGCAGCCGGTTGTTAAAGTGCCAGTACGCGGACCCCGTCCTCGCGCGGAGCGAAGCGAGCTCCGCCCACACCAGGTGGTGGTCCGAACACGGCACCGGCCGCATGGAGGCCGCCGGGACGCAGGAAACGTACGCCCGAGACACGTAAAGGCGGTCGACTCTAGACCATCCAACTCCAGGCCTCACCCAAGTAAAGGCGCTGGAGTCGGGGTGGAGATTTCGCCAGACGTCCACCAAGTCGAAGGACCCGACCAGGTCCCTCAACTTCTCCATCGCCGTCATGCACTGCGGGGCACCGGAGCGGTCCCTCGCCTCGAGGGTGCAGTTAAAATCCCCCCCGAGGACAATGCAGTCGCCGACGTCGACGGAGCCAAGAAGAGCGGACACCTCTTCAAAGAAGCGCGTTTGCTGCGGGCCGGGATGAGGGGCGTACACGTTCACGAGATGGAGCGGCACGTCCCCCAGGCGAACCGTTACGTGCAGCAAGCGGCCTGGCACGGGCTCCTCGACCCCCAAGATCTCCGGCTGAAAATGCGGGCCCAGCAAGATAGCCACCCCACTAAAAATGGCGGTGAGGTGGCTCATGCGGACCTCTCCTTGCCATTCCAGGAGCCACGTGGCTTCGTCTCCCGGAACGGTGTGGGTTTCTTGCAGGAAGCACACCACATATTTCCCCTCCCGCAGGAGCGAAAAATTGTCAAATCTACGGCGTGCCCCTCTGCCGCCGTTGATGTTGAGGCTGGCTATGGTTATCTTCATGGCAAAAGCATAGTGCAACCTCTACCTTAACCTATTGTGGGGGAGGGAGCGGAGTCTTTTGTTGAACTCCGCTCCCTCCGCAGCCCAGCGAGGAGTCCCTCGAGCTCGCGCAGCTCAAGGTGCTGCTCCTTTGTCAAGGGCCCGCCCGCGGCCAAGGTTTTAACGGCGGCGCGGACGGACCCCTTGATCAGCTCCGGCTCGGACCATTTTTCCAGGGCCAGTCGGGCTTGGTCGCGGCGACCCCGGCTCTGGGCCAAAAAGTCCCGGAGTTCCTTTGCAGGAATGAGGAGGGCCTCAGCGGCGGCCGCGAGCAGATCCACCGCCTCACTGGCGGTGGTCTCTAGGTCTTCATCCGCGTCCCCCACCGAGTCCCCGTCCTCCTCCGGGAGGTGGCCGCCAGCAGCCGGCCCATCGACCGCACAAGGTACGGCAAATGAACCGGCCGCTCCAACCGGCCCTGGCACTGCCCCGATCCCACCCCCAGGATCGTCGGCAGAGGAGTCCCCACTGGGCTCTTTTAAAAATGGTGCTGGGTCGGGAAATGACAGCGGAAGGGGTTCCCCCTCCGCCCCAGGAACCGGAGAACAAGGAGAGACCCGGCCATAGGAGATCCCCAGGCTCCCCAAGTGCTCCAGCTCCAAAGTAAGAGGCGAGGGTGGGTGTTCCTCCCCCTCCCCGCTGCCACCCCCCGGCCCAGCATCTACAGTTTCATTAAAATCAGTTTGTGTTTCTGCCGGGTTGAGCGACTCCCGGGGGAAGTTGGATAATAGCTGGGCGGGCTCAGGTTCGGCCTTTTCGGCCCCGCCCGCCTCGGTCCCCGGGACGCTCGACCCGGCGGCTACGCATTCTTCCACTGGCCCCACGCCCCCCACGACAGGCAGATCTTCTATGCCCTCCCCAGGAGGCAGCGGCTGGGCAGCCTCGACTGCCTCACCCTCCCCGGGGACAGACTCCTCGCGCCTGCAGCGCAATTTGGGAGCGCTGGTGGGGGACGCGGGACACGCGGCGGGCACCGACTCCTCCACGGAGGGATGTTGTTCCCCCTCCGTCTCATCGGAGCCGCGCCTCCTTTTGTTCCTGGGGGCGCGCGGAGGCAGGGAGACCCCCATGTCTGCCGAGGCCTCCCGCTCCGCCCCCCCTTTTCCTTTCCTTTCCCGCGCCCGGGCCCCTCTGTGGTGTTATTCAAGGGCTCGGGCACGGGCTCGGGGCACCACGCGCTCGCCGGTGACTGGGTTGGGCTGAGCGCGGTGGTCAAATTATCTGGCGCACCGAGGGGACCCGACTCTAGATGTTTTGCCTTCTTCCGTGCCTTCTTTCCGGTCGGACGCTCTCCCTCCCCCCCGCCGGAGGCCCTGAAAACAAAGGCCTCCGACAAAGCCCGCGCACCCATGGCTCCCGGCACGAGGACGCAACTAGGGGGAGGGGTGGCGGCGGCGCCAGCCTTGGCCGCCTTCGGTGGTTTGGCGGCCTTGGAGGCGGGGCAGTTCTTACGAACATGCCCCACCTCCCTGCAGGCATGGCACCGCACGCCGTCCGACGTCCAGAAGACGCGGTAGGCAGTCCCCTCGTGCACCACATTAAAATTCCCCTCCGTCGTGTCCTCCCGCGCCAGCCGGACAAAGAGCTGGCGGCGGAAGGAGAACACGTGGCGCAGGCTGCTCTCCCTGAGGCCGAGCGGTATGGGGTTGATCCCCGACCTTACCTCCCCCAGTTGGTGTAGGTGAGGGAGGAGGAGCTCAGCGGGAACAAAGGGCGGGACGTTCGATACGATGACCCTCTGCGCGGTGGCCTCGAGAGGATCCACCGGCAGGAACGTCCCGCCCACCGTGAGCCCCTTTTCAAGGGCCAGGGACACTGCCCGCTCCGACCCCAGGAAGAAAACAGCCTTCCCAGACATCTTGGAGGCCGCGACAATGGCCGAGGGGCCGACTACCCCAGCCATCGCCCGCACGCACTCCTCAATGCTCATTGTGGGGTGAGTGTAGCTCTTGACCCCGTGTTTCCTGGTTATAAGTCTGAAAGGTGGCAGGGCAGCGGGTGGCGCAGGAGGTGCCGTGGAAGCGGTTGCCACCTGCGCATACGTCTTCGCTGGCCCTGCCACCGGCGTGGATGGGGTCGCCATCACGGGGTCCCTTTAAGGGCGACACCCACCCCAAAGTCACAGGCCTTAATGGTCTTATTTGGCCTCGTTTGATTAGACTGAGCAGAGGAGCCCTTAATGAGGTACCTCTCCCCTAGTTGGCAATTGGGGAGGGGCCTTGCTCCCTCTGCTCAGTTGTCTTAATTGTTTTTTTTTATTAATTTGGGAGAAAGGCCTCAGAGAGAGAGGGGAGAAACAGAGTAACAGAGAAAGAGAGAGGGGGGTGGGAAGGGGGGGGGAACTGCGAGGGCAGGTCTCCCCTCGCAGCTGTGGGTGGGTGCAATCCCAGATGGCAAAACAAAAAGTCTTTGGGGTGGTCTTCAGGTGGGGGGAGAAGATATCTTCACCTGGGGTAGCTAGAGCCACCAGGCACACACTCCTAACGATCTTTAATAGGGTGATTAATGAAAATCTTCAGCCTGGTAGCTCCAGCTATCCCAGGCTAGGCAAATGTGGGGGGTGGGGGGGGGGTTCCAATTGTGGGGGGGGCCTAGTTGTAAGCAAGGCCCCCACACACACTTCCACACACACACACACCCCCCGCGATGTTCCGGCCCTCAGTGGTCTTCTTTCCTCCCCCCACCGATACAACAAAGTCTTTTTGGGAAATGCACCCACACCCACCTGTAGAAGATGTAGAGTCTCCCTCCTTCCACACTGGATGTTGTTGGTTTTTCCCACTCTCTCCAACTCCTTGCAGAAATGATAAAGTTGTTAAAAGTTTTCTGTTCTCCTCCTCTCCCTCTGGGTAAAAGTTGGTGGTGAAGCCCCTTCCCTCCTTCTCTTCCTGGGCTGGTCTCAGGGCTCTCCAGGCAGGAGCTCAAATTGATTGCAGCTCTCCTCACTGCTCACAGCTCCAACTGAGCAGGACACGCCTCCACTGCTCTACCATTGGTTCCTTGTGCATGAAACTCTTTTGAGTTTACCTGCAAAACATAAAAACATTAAACGGTGCCACCCGACCTGGGTGACACTCCAGACATTTACAAGGCCCTTTTTTTTTTTTCCCCCTTTTTTTTTGTGTTTTCCTTTTTTTTTTTTTGGGCACTAAAATCACAATTTTCCCCAGTGCCCCCTATAAAAGGGAAGGGGGACACTAAAAGCACCGGCAATTAAGACAAATGAAACTTAAAAAACGTAAAATCAAATTAAAATTTGGTTGCCGGGCGTGATGATGCACTCCAGTCCCTCCGGTGCCCACCTCTCGCGGAAGGCCGCGTGCGTACCGGTGGACACCGCGTGCTCCATCTCCAAGGACACCCTGGACCGGATGTAAGAGCGGAAGAGAGGCAGGCAGTCAGGTTGAACGACCCCCTCGACCGCCCGCTGCCTGGACCGGCTGATGGCACCCTTGGCCGTGCCCAGGAGCAGTCCTACGAGGAGGCCCTCGGACCTACCCGCTCCCCTCCGCACAGGGTGCCCAAAGATCAGGAGTGTGGGACTGAAGTGCAGCCAGAATTTCAGGAGCAGCCCCTTCAAATAATGGAACAGGGGCTGCAACCTTGTGCACTCAATAAAAACATGGAACACGGACTCCTCCAGACCGCAGAAATTGCAGGCGGCCTGGGAGTCCGTGAACCGGCTTAAAAATTTATTGCACGGCACTGCTCCGTGCACCACCCTCCAGGCCAAGTCCCCGATGAATAGTGGGAGGACCCCTGCGTAGAGTGCCCTCCATCGGGGACCCCCGCCTCCTCCGGACGGCAAGATGGTACGCCATGGCGTGTCCGGACGGCCGGCGAGGATGGCAAAGTTGAGGGTGTGCAGGAGCAGCCCGTACAGGAAACCCCTCCGCGCGGAACTGAAAGGCACGGAGGGGATTTCCCCGAGGCGGCTCAAGTTGTGAGGCGCCGGCCCCCGAGGGAGGTTCCGGGGTTTGGCGCCGATGAGGAATTCCGTCCGGACGGGGGTCAGTTCGGACGGGATCTCCCCACGTGCTTGAGCCTCCTCGATGCACCTAACGGAGTCAGGACCCAGAGCTGTTTTTAGCGACTCGATGGCATCGGCCGCGTGGCGGACGTTGGCAGAGTTTAGGCGCCGCGCCAGCGTGTCTGGCGCCATCCAGCCCGCTCCTCCGCCATCGAGCAGGTCCCTGACCCTGGTCACCTCACCAGCCACAGCCCTCTCTTCCGACCGCCACATGAAACCTCGGCCGTATCCTTGTGCATGAAACTCTCTTTTGAGTTAACCTGCAAAACATAAAACATGTATCCGTGCCACCCGACCTGGATGACACACACAAGACATTTACAAGGCCCTTTTTTTTTTGGGGGCACTAAAATCAAATTTTTCCTTTTTCCAGTGCCCCCTATAAAAGGAGAGGGGGACACTAAAAGCACCGGCAATTAAAACAAATTAAACTTTAAAACGTAAAATCAAATTAAAATTTGGTTGCCGGGCGTGATGATGCACTCCAGTCCCTCCGGTGCCCACCTCTTGCGGAAGGCCGCGAGCGTACCGGTGGACACCGCGTGCTCCATCTCCAAGGACACCCTGGACCGGATGTAAGAGCGGAAGAGAGGCAGGCAGTCAGGTTGAACGACCCCCTCGACCGCCCGCTGCCTGGACCGGCTGATGGCACCCTTGGCCGTGCCCAGGAGCAGTCCTACGAGGAGGCCCTCGGACCTACCCGCTCCCCTCCGCACAGGGTGCCCAAAGATCAGGAGAGTGGGACTGAAGTGCAGCCAGAATTTCAGGAGCAGCCCCTTCAAATAATGGAACAGGGGCTGCAACCTTGTGCACTCAATAAAAACATGGAACACGGACTCCTCCAGACCGCAGAAATTGCAGGCGGCCTGGGAGTCCGTGAACCGGCTTAAAAATTTGTTGCACGGCACTGCTCCGTGCACCACCCTCCAGGCCAAGTCCCCGATGAATAGTGGGAGGACCCCTGCGTAGAGTGCCCTCCATCGGGGACCCCCGCCTCCTCCGGACGGCAAGATGGTACGCCATGGCGTGTCCGGACGGCCGGCGAGGATGGCAAAGTTGAGGGTGTGCAGGAGCAGCCCGTACAGGAAACCCCTCCGCGCGGAACTGAAAGGCACGGAGGGGATTTCCCCGAGGCGGCTCAAGTTGTGAGGCGCCGGCCCCCGAGGGAGGTTCCGGGGTTTGGCGCCGATGAGGAATTCCGTCCGGACGGGGGTCAGTTCGGACGGGATCTCCCCACGTGCTTGAGCTTCCTCGATGCACCTAACGGAGTCAGGGCCCAGAGCTGTTTTTAGCGACTCGATGGCATCGGCCGCGTGGCGGACGTTGGCAGAGTTTAGGCGCCGCGCCAGCGTGTCTGGCGCCATCCAGCCCGCTCCTCCGCCATCGAGCAGGTCCCTGACCCTGGTCACCTCACCAGCCACAGCCCTCTCTTCCGACCGCCACATGAAACCTCGGCCGTATCCTTGTGCATGAAACTCTTTTGAGTTCACCTGTGAAAACATAAAAACAATAAACGGTGCCACCCGACCTGGGTGACACTCCAGACATTTTCAAGGCCCTTTTTCCCCCCCCCTTTTTTTTTTTTTTTGGTTTTTTTTTGGTTTTTTTTTTTGTGTTTTTTTTTTGGGTTTTTTTGTGTTTTTTTTTTTTGGTTTTTTTTTTGGGCACTAAAATCACAATTTTCCCCAGTGCCCCCTATAAAAGGGAAGGGGGACACTAAAAGCACCGGCAATTAAAACAAATTAAACAAAAAACGTAAAATCAAATTAAAATTTGGTTGCCGGGCGTGATGATGCACTCCAGTCCCTCCGGTGCCCACCTCTCGCGGAAGGCCGCGAGCGTACCGGTGGACACCGCGTGCTCCATCTCCAAGGACACCCTGGACCGGATGTAAGAGCGGAAGAGAGGCAGGCAGTCAGGTTGAACGACCCCCTCGACCGCCCGCTGCCTGGACCGGCTGATGGCACCCTTGGCCGTGCCCAGGAGCAGTCCTACGAGGAGGCCTTCGGACCTACCCGCTCCCCTCCGCACAGGGTGCCCAAAGATCAGGAGAGTGGGACTGAAGTGCAGCCAGAATTTCAGGAGCAGCCCCTTCAAATAATGGAACAGGGGCTGCAACCTTGTGCACTCCATAAAAACATGGAACACGGACTCCTCCAGACCGCAGAAATTGCAGGCGGCCTGGGAGTCCGTGAACCGGCTTAACAATTTGTTGCACGGCACTGCTCCGTGCACCACCCTCCAGGCCAAGTCCCCGATGAATAGTGGGAGGACCCCTGCGTAGAGTGCCCTCCATCGGGGACCCCCGCCTCCTCCGGACGGCAAGATGGTACGCCATGGCGTGTCCGGACGGCCGGCGAGGATGGCAAAGTTGAGGGTGTGCAGGAGCAGCCCGTACAGGAAACCCCTCCGCGCGGAACTGAAAGGCACGGAGGGGATTTCCCCGAGGCGGCTCAAGTTGTGAGGCGCCGGCCCCCGAGGGAGGTTCCGGAGTTTGGCGCCGATGAGGAATTCCGTCCGGACGGGGGTCAGTTCGGACGGGATCTCCCCACGTGCTTGAGCCTCCTCGATGCACCTAACGGAGTCAGGACCCAGAGCTGTTTTTAGCGACTCGATGGCATCGGCCGCGTGGCGGACGTTGGCAGAGTTTAGGCGCCGCGCCAGCGTGTCTGGCGCCATCCAGCCCGCTCCTCCGCCATCGAGCAGGTCCCTGACCCAGGTCACCTCACCAGCCACAGCCCTCTCTTCCGACCGCCACATGAAGCCTCGGCCGTGGAGGTACGGATTCCCGAGCAGCGGCTCCTGCAGGACGGCCGCCACTCCAGCCGGCGGAGAGCTGCGCTTGGTGGAGACTTTGTTCCAGACCCTGATGAGTTCCCTGTAAAAGACAGGCAGCTCCCGGAGGGCGGTCCTGGCACCCCCCAAGTTCACAAACAGGAGCTGCGTGTCATAATTGAGGTCGAGCTGCTGGCGGAAGAAATACCTCGCCAGAGCGCACCACCTAGGAGGGGGCTCGACGTAAAGGTATCTCTGCAGGGTCTGAAGACGGAAAGTCGCGAGCTGGGCGCTGACGCACACCAACGACTGACCGCCCTCCTCAAGCGGGAGACTCAAGACCGCGGCAGAGACCCAGTGCTTCCTGTTGTTCCAGAAGAAGTCCACCAGCTTCTTCTGTATCTTGGCGACAAACGCAGGGGGAGGGGTCAAAGTGACCAGCCGGTACCACAGCATTGCGGCCACCAGCTGGTTTATGACTAGCGCTCGACCCCTGTAGGACAGCACTCGGAGCAGTCCTGTCCAGCGCCCTAGGCGAGCGGCGACCTTGGCCTCCAGCTCCTGCCAGTTCGCCGGCCAGGCTCCCTCGTCGGGGCTAAGGTAGACTCCCAGATAGAGGAGATGGGTCGTGCTCCAGGCAAAAGGCCTGAGCTCCTCCGGCAGGGAGTCCACCCGCCACTGACCCACCAGGAGTCCGGAACATTTCTCCCAGTTGATCCTGGCGGAGGACGCGGCCGAGTAAATCTCCTGGCACTCACGCATCCTCCGCAGGTCAGCGGGATCCTCTACCGCGAGGAGCACGTCATCGGCGTAAGCCGAGAGGACGACCTCCACGCCCGGCCCTTGCAGAGCCAGTCCCGTCAACCTCGTCCGCAAGAGGCGCAGGAAAGGCTCCACGCAAACGGCATATAACTGGCCGGACATGGGGCATCCCTGGCGCACCCCTCTCCTAAAGCGAAGGGGCGCCGTCAAGGACCCGTTAACCTTAATCAGACACTCCGCGGCGGCGTACAAAAGTCGGATCCGGGCGACGAAATGCGTCCCGAACCCGAAAGCACGCAGAGTTCCGAGCAGATAGTCGTGATCCACCCTGTCGAACGCCTTCTCTTGGTCGAGGGATAGGAAGGCGACCGACAGACCAGCCTCCTGGGAATGATGGATGAGGTCCCGGACCAGATGGATGTTATCGTGGATTGTCCGGCCCGGGACCGTGTATGACTGGTCGGGGTGGATCATGTGGTCCAGCACGGCACCAAGGCGAGCAGACATCGCCCTGGCGAAAATTTTGTAGTCCGTGCTGAGGAGGGAGACCGGGCGCCAGTTCTTAAGGAGGCGGAGATCGCCCTTCTTAGGCAGCAGGACGATGACTGCCCTGCGCCAAGAGAGGGGCATCTCCCCGGTCGCCAGACTTTCCCCCAGGACCCGCGCGTAGTCGCTCCCCAGGACGTCCCAGAACGCCCTGTGGAACTCCACGGTCAGCCCGTCCAGCCCCGGGGATTTTCCCCTCGAGAGCCGGGCGAGGGCACCGGTCAGCTCCGCCAGGCTTAGCGGAGCTTCCAGATTTTCGGCGCCCTCCGGGCCGACCCTCGGCAGGTCCTCCCACAAAACTCTACGCGCTTCCTCGCTGGACGGATCCGGAGAGAACAGAGCCCCGTAATATTCACGGACCCTGTTGTTGACGCCCTCCGGATCCGAGACGAGAGAGCCGTCGTCGGCCAACAGCGTCAAGAGCTGCTTACGGACACTCTGCCTTTTTTCCAGCGAGTAGAAGAAGGGGGAGCCGCGGTCCAGATCCCGCAGGAACCGGATCCGCGACCTCACGAACGCGCCTCGGGACCCGACGAGCTGCAGGTCCTTCAGCGCGGCCTTCTTCGCTTCGTACACCGTCCGCAGGGCCGGGTCCTGGACGACTTGACCGAGACGGGCTTCCAGGTCGAGCACCTCTTTTTCTAGGCGCCCGACTCTGGCCGCCCGCCTCTTGGTCGACCCCCTCGCGTACTCTTGACAGAAGACGCGGACGTGAGCCTTGCCCACGTCCCACCATAGCCTCAAGGAGGGGAAGCCCCCCTGCTTCCTTCTCCAGTCGGACCAGAATCGACGGAACGAGTCCTGGAACCGCACGTCCTCCAGCAGCCGGTTGTTAAAGTGCCAGTACGCGGACCCCGTCCTCGCGTGGAGCGAAGCGAGCTCCGCCCACACCAGGTGGTGGTCCGAACACAGCACCGGCCGCATGGAGGCCGCCGGGACGCAGGAAACGTACGCCCGAGACACGTAAAGGCGGTCGACTCTAGACCATCCAACTCCAGGCCTCACCCAAGTAAAGGCGCTGGAGTCGGGGTGGAGATTTCGCCAGACGTCCACCAAGTCGAAGGACCCGACCAGGTCCCTCAACTTCTCCATCGCCGTCATGCACTGCGGGGCACCGGAGCGGTCCCTCGCCTCGAGGGTGCAGTTAAAATCCCCCCCGAGGACAATGCAGTCGCCGACGTCGACGGAGCCAAGAAGAGCGGACACCTCTTCAAAGAAGCGCGTTTGCTGCGGGCCGGGATGAGGGGCGTACACGTTCACGAGATGGAGCGGCACGTCCCCCAGGCGAACCGTTACGTGCAGCAAGCGGCCTGGCACGGGCTCCTCGACCCCCAAGATCTCCGGCTGAAAATGCGGGCCCAGCAAGATGGCCACCCCACTAGAAATGGCGGTGAGGTGGCTCATGCGGACCTCTCCTTGCCATTCCAGGAGCCACGTGGCTTCGTCTCCCGGAACGGTGTGGGTTTCTTGCAGGAAGCACACCGCATATTTCCCCTCCCGCAGGAGCGAAAAATTGTCAAATCTACGGCGTGCCCCTCTGCTGCCGTTGATGTTGAGGCTGGCTATGGTTATCTTCATGGCAAAAGCATAGTGCAACCTCTACCTTAACCTATTGTGGGGGAGGGAGCGGAGTCTTTTGTTGAACTCCGCTCCCTCCGCAGCCCAGCGAGGAGTCCCTCGAGCTCGCGCAGCTCAAGGTGCTGCTCCTTTGTCAAGGGCCCGCCCGCGGCCAAGGTTTTAACGGCGGCGCGGACGGACCCCTTGATCAGCTCCGGCTCGGACCATTTTTCCAGGGCCAGTCGGGCTTGGTCGCGGCGACCCCGGCTCTGGGCCAAAAAGTCCCGGAGTTCCTTTGCAGGAACGAGGAGGGCCTCAGCGGCGGCCGCGAGCAGATCCACCGCCTCCCTGGCGGTGGTCTCTAGGTCTTCACCCGCGTCCCCCACCGAGTCCCCGTCCTCCTCCGGGAGGTGGCCGCCAGCAGCCGGCCCATCGACCGCACAAGGTACGGCAAATGAACCGGCCGCTCCAACCGGCCCTGGCACTGCCCCGATCCCACCCCCAGGATCGTCGGCAGAGGAGTCCCCACTGGGCTCTTTTAAAAATGGTGCCGGGTCGGGAAATGACAGCGGAAGGGGTTCCCCCTCCGCCCCAGGAACCGGAGAACAAGGAGAGACCCGGCCATAGAAAATCCCCAGGCCCTCCAAGTGCTCCAGCTCCAAAGTAAGGGGCGAGGGTGGGTGTTCCTCCCCCTCCCCGCTGCCACCCCCCGGCCCAGCATCTACAGTTTCATTAAAATCAATAAATTGTTTTTCTGCCGGGTCGAGCGACTCCCGGGGGAAGTTGGGTAATAGCTGGGCGGGCTCAGGTTCGGCCTTTTCGGCCTCGCCCGCCTCAGTCCCCGGGACGCCCGGCCCGGCGGCTACGCATTCCTCCGCGGTCCCCACGCCCCCCACGACAGGCAGATCTTCCACTCCATCCCCGGGAGGCAGAGGCTGGGCAGCCTCAACTGTTTCACCCTCCCCGGGGACAGACTCCTCCCGCCTACGGCGCTGCTTGGGGGCGCTGGTTGGGGACGCGGGACACGCGGCGGGCACCAACTCCTCCACGGAGGGATGTTGTTCCCCCTCCGTCTCATCGGAGCCGTGCCTCCTTTTGTTCCTGGGGGCGCGCGGAGTCAGGGAGACCTCCATGTCTGCCGAGGCCTCCCGCTCCGCCCCCCCCTTTTTCTTTTCTTGCCCGCGCCTGGGCCCCTCTGTGGTGTTATTCAAGGGCCCGGGCACGGGCTCGGGGCACCCCGCGCTCGCCGGTGACTGGGTTGAGCTGAGCGCGGTGGTCAAACTTTCCGGCGCACCGAGGGGACCCGCCTCTAGATGTTTCTCCTTCTTCCGCGCCTTCTTTCCGCTCGGACGCTCTCCCTCCCCCCCGCCGGAGGCCCTGAAAACAAAGGCCTCCGACGATGCCCGCGCACCCATGGCTCCCGGCACGCGGACGCAACTAGGGGGAGGGGTGGCGGCGGCGCCAGCTATGGCCGCCTTCGGTGGTTTGGCGGCCTTGGAGGCGGGGCAGTTCTTACGAACGTGCCCCACCTCCCTGCAGGCATGGCACCGCACGCCGTCCGACGTCCAGAAGACGCGGTAGGCAGTCCCCTCGTGCACCACATTAAAGTGCCCTTCTGTCATGTCCTTCCGCGCCAGCCGGACAAAGAGCTGGCGGCGGAAGGAGAACACGTGGCGCAGGCTGTTCTCCCTGAGGCCGAGCGGTATGGGGTTGATCCCCGACCTTACCTCCCCCAGTTGGTGTAGGTGAGGGAGGAGGAGCTCAGCGGAAACAAAGGGCGGGACGTTTGACACGATGACCCTCTGCGCGGTGGCCTCGAGAGGGTCCACCGGCAGGAACGTCCCGCCCACCGTGAGCCCCTTTTCAAGGGCCAGGGACACCGCCCGCTCCGACCCCAGGAAGAACACGGCCTTCCCAGACATCTTGGAGGCTGCGACAATGGCCGAGGGGCCGACTACCCCAGCCATCGCCCGCACGCACTCCTCGATGCTCATTGTGGGGTGAGTGTAGCTCTTGACCCCGTGTTTTTTAGTAATTAACCTAAATGGTGGCAGGGCAGCGGGTGGCGCAGGAGGTGCCGTGGATGTGGACACCGCCTGCGCATACGTCCTTGCTGGCCCTGCCAGCGGCGTGGATGGGGTCGCCATCACGGGGTCCCTTTAAGGGCTACACCCACCCCAAAGTCACAGGCCTTAATGGTCTTTTAATGGCCTCGTATGTTAACTGAGCAGAGGAGCCCTTAACGAGGCACCTCTCCCCTCGTTGACAATTGGGGAGAGGCCTTGCTCCCTCTGCTCAGTTGTCTTAATTGGGTTTTCTTTTTAAAATTCGGAAGAAAAGGGCTCTCAGAGAGAGAGGGGAGAAACAGAGTAACAGGAGAAAGAGAGAGGGGGGTGGGAAGGGGGGGGCTGCGAGGTCAGGTCTCCCCTCGCAGCTGTGGGTGGGTGCACTCCCCAGATGGCAAAACACAAAAGTCTTTGGGATGGTCTTCAGGTGGGGGGAGAAGATGTCTTCACCTGGGGTAGCTAGAGCCACCAGGCACTCCTAACGATCTTTAATTGGGTGATTGAGAAAAACAACAATCTTCAGCCTGGTAGCTCCAGCTATCCCAGGCTAGGCAAATGTGGGGGGTGGGGGGGGTTCCAATTGTGGGGGGGGCCTAGTTGTAAGCACGGCCCCCACACACACTCCCACACACACACACACACACCCCCCGCGATGTTCCGGCCCTCAGTGGTCTTCTTTCCTCCCCCCACCGATACAACAAAGTCTGTTTGGGGAAATGCACCCACACCCACCTGTAGAATGTTGGGTCTCCCTCCTTCCACACTGGATGTTATTGTGGTTTTTCCCCCTCTCTCCAACTCCTTGCAGAAATGTAAAAAGATGTTAATGTTTTCTGTTCTCCTCCTCTCCCTCTGGATAAAAGTTGTGGTGAAGCCCCTTTCTTCCTTCTATTCCTGGGCTGGTCTCAGGGCTCTCCAGGCAGGAGATCAAGTTGCTAGCTGCTTCCCTCACTGCTCACAGCTCCAACTGAGCAGGACACACCTCCACTGCTCCACGATTGGTCCTTGTGCATGAAACTCTTTTGAGTTTATCTGCAAAACATAAAGACATTAAACGGTGCCACCCGACCTGGGTGACACTCCAGACATTTACAAGGCCCATTTTTTTTTTTCCCCCCTTTTTTGTGTTTTTTTTTTGTGTTTTTTCTTTTTTTTTGTTTTTTTTTTGGGCACTAAAATCACAATTTTTCCCCAGTGCCCCCTATAAAAGGGAAGGGGACACTAAAAGCACCGGCAATTAAAACAAATTAACTTTAAAACGTAAAATCAAATTAAAATTTGGTTGCCGGGCGTGATGATGCACTCCAGTCCCTCCGGTGCCCACCTCTCGCGGAAGGCCGCGAGCGTACCGGTGGACACCGCGTGCTCCATCTCCAAGGACACCCTGGACCGGATGTAAGAGCGGAAGAGAGGCAGGCAGTCAGGTTGAACGACCCCCTCGACCGCCCGCTGCCTGGACCGGCTGATGGCACCCTTGGCCGTGCCCAGGAGCAGTCCTACGAGGAGGCCTTCGGACCTACCCGCTCCCCTCCGCACAGGGTGCCCAAAGATCAGGAGAGTGGGACTGAAGTGCAGCCAGAATTTCAGGAGCAGCCCCTTCAAATAATGGAACAGGGGCTGCAACCTCGTGCATTCCATAAAAACATGGAACACGGACTCCTCCAGACCGCAGAAATTGCAGGCGGCCTGGGAGTCCGTGAACCGGCTTAAAAATTTGTTGCACGGCACTGCTCCGTGCACCACCCTCCAGGCCAAGTCCCCGATGAATAGTGGGAGGACCCCTGCGTAGAGTGCCCTCCATCGGGGACCCCCGCCTCCTCCGGACGGCAAGATGGTACGCCATGGCGTGTCCGGACGGCCGGCGAGGATGGCAAAGTTGAGGGTGTGCAGGAGCAGCCCGTACAGGAAACCCCTCCGCGCGGAACTGAAAGGCACGGAGGGGATTTCCCCGAGGCGGCTCAAGTTGTGAGGCGCCGGCCCCCGAGGGAGGTTCCGGGGTTTGGCGCCGATGAGGAATTCCGTCCGGACGGGGGTCAGTTCGGACGGGATCTCCCCACGTGCTTGAGCCTCCTCGATACACCTAACGGAGTCAGGGCCCAGAGCTGTTTTTAGCGACTCGATGGCATCGGCCGCGCGGCGGACGTTGGCAGAATTTAGGCGCCGCGCCAGCGTGACTGGCGCCATCCAGCCCGCTCCTCCGCCATCGAGCAGGTCCCTGACCCTGGTCACCTCACCAGCCACAGCCCTCTCTTCCGACCGCCACATGAAGCCTCGGCCGTGGAGGTACGGATTCCCGAGCAGCGGCTCCTGCAGGACGGCCGCCACTCCAGCCGGCGGAGAGCTGCGCTTGGTGGAGACTTTGTTCCAGACCCTGATGAGTTCCCTGTAAAAGACAGGCAGCTCCCGGAGGGCGGTCCTGGCACCCCCCAAGTTCACAAACAGGAGCTGCGTGTCATAATTGAGGTCGAGCTGCTGGCGGAAGAAATACCTCGCCAGAGCACACCACCTAGGAGGGGGCTCGACGTAAAGGTATCTCTGCAGGGTCTGAAGACGGAAAGTCGCGAGCTGGGCGCTGACGCACACCAACGACTGACCGCCCTCCTCAAGCGGGAGACTCAAGACCGCGGCAGAGACCCAGTGCTTCCTGTTGTTCCAGAAGAAGTCCACCAGCTTCTTCTGTATCTTGGCGACAAACGCAGGGGGAGGGGTCAAAGTGACCAGCCGGTACCACAGCATTGCGGCCACCAGCTGGTTTATGACTAGCGCTCGACCCCTGTAGGACAGCACTCGGAGCAGTCCTGTCCAGCGCCCTAGGCGAGCGGCGACCTTGGCCTCCAGCTCCTGCCAGTTCGCCGGCCAGGCTCCCTCGTCGGGGCTAAGGTAGACTCCCAGATAGAGGAGATGGGTCGTGCTCCAGGCAAAAGGCCTGAGCTCCTCCGGCAGGGAGTCCACCCGCCACTGACCCACCAGGAGTCCGGAACATTTCTCCCAGTTGATCCTGGCGGAGGACGCGGCCGAGTAAATCTCCTGGCACTCACGCATCCTCCGCAGGTCAGCGGGATCCTCTATCGCGAGGAGCACGTCATCGGCGTAAGCCGAGAGGACGACCTCCACGCCCGGCCCTTGCAGAGCCAGTCCCGTCAACCTCGTCCGCAAGAGGCGCAGGAAAGGCTCCACGCAAACGGCGTATAACTGGCCGGACATGGGGCATCCCTGGCGCACCCCTCTCCTAAAGCGAAGGGGCGCCGTCAAGGACCCGTTAACCTTAATCAGACACTCCGCGGCGGCGTACAAAAGTCGGATCCGGGCGACGAAATGCGTCCCGAACCCGAAAGCGCGCAGAGTTCCGAGCAGATAGTCGTGATCCACCCTGTCGAACGCCTTCTCTTGGTCGAGGGATAGGAAGGCGACCGACAGACCAGCCTCCTGGGAACAATGGATGAGGTCCCGGACCAGATGGATGTTATCGTGGATTGTCCGGCCCGGGACCGTGTATGACTGGTCGGGGTGGATCATGTGGTCCAGCACGGCACCAAGGCGAGCAGACATCGCCCTGGCGAAGATTTTGTAGTCCGTGCTGAGGAGGGAGACCGGGCGCCAGTTCTTAAGGAGGCGGAGATCGCCCTTCTTAGGCAGCAGGACGATGACTGCCCTGCGCCAAGAGAGGGGCATCTCCCCGGTCGCCAGACTTTCCCCCAGGACCCGCGCGTAGTCGCTCCCCAGGACGTCCCAGAACGCCCTGTGGAACTCCACGGTCAGCCCGTCCAGCCCCGGGGATTTTCCCCTCGAGAGCCGGGCGAGGGCACCGGTCAGCTCCGCCAGGCTTAGCGGAGCTTCCAGATTTTCGGCGCCCTCCGGGCCGACCTTCGGCAGGTCCTCCCACAAAACTCTACGCGCTTCCTCGCTGGACGGATCCGGAGAGAACAGAGCCCCGTAATATTCACGGACCCTGTTGTTGACGCCCTCCGGATCCGAGACGAGAGAGCCGTCGTCGGCCAGCAGCGTCAAGAGCTGCTTACGGACACTCTGCCTTTTTTCCAGCGAGTAGAAGAAGGGGGAGCCGCGGTCCAGATCCCGCAGGAACCGGATCCGCGACCTCACGAACGCGCCTCGGGACCCGACGAGCTGCAGGTCCTTCAGCGCGGCCTTCTTCGCTTCGTACACCGTCCGCAGGGCCGGGTCCCCAACGACTTGACCGAGACGGGCTTCCAGGTCGAGCACCTCTTTTTCTAGGCGCCCGACTCTGGCCGCCCGCCTCTTGGTCGACCCCCTCGCGTACTCTTGACAGAAGACGCGGACGTGAGCCTTGCCCACGTCCCACCATAGCCTCAAGGAGGGGAAGCCCCCCTGCTTCCTTCTCCAGTCGGACCAGAATCGACGGAACGAGTCCTGGAACCGCACGTCCTCCAGCAGCCGGTTGTTAAAGTGCCAGTACGCGGACCCCGTCCTCGCGCGGAGCGAAGCGAGCTCCGCCCACACCAGGTGGTGGTCCGAACACGGCACCGGCCGCATGGAGGCCGCCGGGACGCAGGAAACGTACGCCCGAGACACGTAAAGGCGGTCGACTCTAGACCATCCAACTCCAGGCCTCACCCAAGTAAAGGCGCTGGAGTCGGGGTGGAGATTTCGCCAGACGTCCACCAAGTCGAAGGACCCGACCAGGTCCCTCAACTTCTCCATCGCCGTCATGCACTGCGGGGCACCGGAGCGGTCCCTCGCCTCGAGGGTGCAGTTAAAATCCCCCCCGAGGACAATGCAGTCGCCGACGTCGACGGAGCCAAGAAGAGCGGACACCTCTTCAAAGAAGCGCGTTTGCTGCGGGCCGGGATGAGGGGCGTACACGTTCACGAGATGGAGCGGCACGTCCCCCAGGCGAACCGTTACGTGCAGCAAGCGGCCTGGCACGGGCTCCTCGACCCCCAAGATCTCCGGCTGAAAATGCGGGCCCAGCAAGATGGCCACCCCACTAGAAATGGCGGTGAGGTGGCTCATGCGGACCTCTCCTTGCCATTCCAGGAGCCACGTGGCTTCGTCTCCCGGAACGGTGTGGGTTTCTTGCAGGAAGCACACCGCATATTTCCCCTCCCGCAGGAGCGAAAAATTGTCAAATCTACGGCGTGCCCCTCTGCCGCCGTTGATGTTGAGGCTGGCTATGGTTATCTTCATGACAAAAGCATAGTGCAACCTCTACCTTAACCTATTGTGGGGGAGGGAGCGGAGTCTTTTGTTGAACTCCGCTCCCTCCGCAGCCCAGCGAGGAGTCCCTCGAGCTCGCGCAGCTCAAGGTGCTGCTCCTTTGTCAAGGGCCCGCCCGCGGCCAAGGTTTTAACGGCGGCGCGGACGGACCCCTTGATCAGCTCCGGCTCGGACCATTTTTCCAGGGCCAGTCGGGCTTGGTCGCGGCGACCCCGGCTCTGGGCCAAAAAGTCCCGGAGTTCCTTTGCAGGAACGAGGAGGGCCTCAGCGGCGGCCGCGAGCAGATCCACCGCCTCACTGGCGGTGGTCTCTAGGTCTTCACCCGCGTCCCCCACCGAGTCCCCGTCCTCCTCCGGGAGGTGGCCGCCAGCAGCCGGCCCATCGACCGCACAAGGTACGGCAAATGAACCGGCCGCTCCAACCGGCCCTGGCACTGCCCCGATCCCACCCCCAGGATCGTCGGCAGAGGAGTCCCCACTGGGCTCTTTTAAAAATGGTGCTGGGTCGGGAAATGACAGCGGAAGGGGTTCCCCCTCCGCCCCAGGAACCGGAGAACAAGGAGAGACCCGGCCATAGGAAATCCCCAGGCCCTCCAAGTGCTCCAGCTCCAAAGTAAGGGGCGAGGGTGGGTGTTCCTCCCCCTCCCCGCTGCCACCCCCCGGCCCAGCATCTACAGTATCATTAAAATCAATTGTTTCATTCTCTGCCGGGTCGAGCAAATCCCGGGGGAAGTTGGGTAATAGCTGGGCGGGCTCAGGTTCGGCCTTTTCGGCCTCGCCCGCCTCAGTCCCCGGGACGCCCGGCCCGGCGGCTACGCATTCCTCCGCGGTCCCCACGCCCCCCACGACAGGCAGATCTTCCACTCCATCCCCGGGAGGCAGAGGCTGGGCAGCCTCAACTGTCTCACCCTCCCCGGGGAAAGACTCCTCGCGCCTGCAGCGCAATTTGGGGGCGCTGGTGGGGGACGCGGGACACGCGGCGGGCACCGCCTCCTCCGCGGAGGGATGTTGTTCCCCCTCCGCCTCATTGGGGCGGTGCCTCTTTTTGTTCCTGGGGGCGCGCGGAGTCAGGGAGACCTCCATGTCTGCCGAGGCCTCCCGCTCCGCCCCCCCCTTTTCCTTTTCTTGCCCGCGCCTGGGCCCCTCTGTGGTGGTATTCAAGGGCCCGGGCACGGGCTCGGGGCACCCCGCGCTCGCCGGTGACTGGGTTGGGCTGAGCGCGGTGGTCAGACTTTCCGGCGCACCGAGGGGACCCGCCTCTAGATGTTTCTCCTTCTTCCGCGCCTTCTTTCCGCTCGGACGCTCTCCCTCCCCCCCGCCGGAGGCCCTGAAAACAAAGGCCTCCGACGATGCCCGCGCACCCATGGCTCCCGGCACGCGGACGCAACTAGGGGGAGGGGTGGCGGCAGCGCCAGCCTTGGCCGCCTTCGGTGGTTTGGCGGCCTTGGAGGCGGGGCAGTTCTTACGAACATGCCCCACCTCCCTGCAGGCATGGCACCGCACGCCGTCCGACGTCCAGAAGACGCGGTAGGCAGTCCCCTCGTGCACCACATTAAAGTGCCCTTCTGTCACGTCCTCCCGCGCCAGCCGGACAAAGAGCTGGCGGCGGAAGGAGAACACGTGGCGCAGGCTGTTCTCCCTGAGGCCGAGCGGTATGGGGTTGATCCCTGACCTTACCTCCCCCAGTTGTTGTAGGTGAGGGAGGAGGAGCTCAGCGGGAACAAAGGGCGGGACGTTCGACACGATGACCCTCTGCGCGGTGGCCTCGAGAGGATCCACCGGCAGGAACGTCCCGCCCACCGTGAGCCCCTTTTCGAGGGCCAGGGACACCGCCCGCTCCGACCCCAGGAAGAAAACAGCCTTCCCAGACATCTTGGAGGCTGCGACAATGGCCGAGGGGCCGACTACCCCAGCCATCGCCCGCACGCACTCCTCAATGCTCATTGTGGGGTGAGTGTAGCTCTTGACCCCGTGTTTTCTAGTAATTAATCTAAATGGTGGCAGGGCAGCGGGTGGCGCAGGAGGTGCTGTGGAAGCGGTTGGCACCTGCGCATACGTCCTTGCTGGCCCTGCCACCGGCGTGGATGGGGTCGCCATCACGGGGTCCCTTTAAGGGCTACACCCACCCCAAAGTCACAGGCCTTAATGGTCTTTAATGGCCTCTTATGTTCACTGAGCAGAGGAGCCCTTAACGAGGCACCTCTCCCCTCGTTGACAATTGGGGAGAGGCCTTGCTCCCTCTGCTCAGTTGTCTTAATTGGTTTTTTTTTTTAAAATTTGGAAGGAAAGGGTTCTCAGAGAGAGAGGGGAGAAACAGAGTAGCAGAGAAAAGAGAGAGGGGGGTGGGAAGGGGGGGGGGGGGGCTGCGAGGGCAGGTCTCTGCTCGCAGCTGTGGGTGGGTGCACTCCCCAGATGGCAAAACACAAAAGTCTTTGAGGTGGTCTTCAGGTGGGGGGAGAAGATGTCTTCACCTGGGGTAGCTGGAGCCACCAGGCACTCCTAACGATCTTTAATTGGGTGATTTAAGAAAAACAACAATCTTCAGCCTGGTAGCTCCAGCTATCCCAGGCTAGGCAAATGTGGGGGGGGTGGGGGGGGTTCCAATTGTGGGGGGGGGGGCCTAGTTGTAAGCAAGGCCCCCACACACACTACCACACACACACACACCCCCCGCGATGTTCCGGCCCTCAGTGGTCTTCTTTCCTCCCCCCACCGATACAACAAAGTCTGTTTGGGAAATGCACCCACACCCACCTGTAGAATGTAGAGTCTCCCTCCTTCCACACTGGATGTTGTTGTGGTTTTTCCCCCTCTCTCCAACTCCTTGCAGAATGGTAAAGTTGTTTAAAAGTTTTCTGCTTTCTCCTCCTCTCCCTCTGGGTGAAAGTTGGTGTTGAAGCCCCTTCCTTCCTTCTCCTCCTGGCTGGTCTCAGGGCTCTCCAGGCTGGAGCTCAAGTTGCTAGCAGCTCCTCTCACTGCTCACAGTTCCTACTGAGCAGGACACGCCTCCACTGCTGCACAATTGGTCCTTGTGCATGAAACTCTTTTGAGTTCACCTGTGAAAACATAAAAACAATAAACGGTGCCACCCGACCTGGGTGACACTCCAGACATTTTCAAGGCCCTTTTTTTCCCCCCTTTTTTTTGGTTTTTGTTTTGTGTTTTTCTTTTTTTTTTTTTTTTTTTTTGGGCACTAAAATAACAATTTTCCCCAGTGCCCCCTATAAAAGGGAAGGGGGACACTAAAAGCACCGGCAATTAAAACAAATTAAACTTTAAAACGTAAAATCAAATTAAAATTTGGTTGCCGGGCGTGATGATGCACTCCAGTCCCTCCGGTGCCCACCTCTCGCGGAAGGCCGCGAGCGTACCGGTGGACACCGCGTGCTCCATCTCCAAGGACACCCTGGACCGGATGTAAGAGCGGAAGAGAGGCAGGCAGTCAGGTTGAACGACCCCCTCGACCGCCCGCTGCCTGGACCGGCTGATGGCACCCTTGGCCGTGCCCAGGAGCAGTCCTACGAGGAGGCCTTCGGACCTACCCGCTCCCCTCCGCACAGGGTGCCCAAAGATCAGGAGAGTGGGACTGAAGTGCAGCCAGAATTTCAGGAGCAGCCCCTTCAAATAATAAAACAGGGGCTGCAACCTCGTGCATTCCATAAAAACATGGAACACGGACTCCTCCAGACCGCAGAAATTGCAGGCGGCCTGGGAGTCCGTGAACCGGCTTAAAAATTTGTTGCACGGCACTGCTCCGTGCACCACCCTCCAGGCCAAGTCCCCGATGAATAGTGGGAGGACCCCTGCGTAGAGTGCCCTCCATCGGGGACCCCCGCCTCCTCCGGACGGCAAGATGGTACGCCATGGCGTGTCCGGACGGCCGGCGAGGATGGCAAAGTTGAGGGTGTGCAGGAGCAGCCCGTACAGGAAACCCCTCCGCGCGGAACTGAAAGGCACGGAGGGGATTTCCCCGAGGCGGCTCAAGTTGTGAGGCGCCGGCCCCCGAGGGAGGTTCCGGGGTTTGGCGCCGATGAGGAATTCCGTCCGGACGGGGGTCAGTTCGGACGGGATCTCCCCACGTGCTTGAGCCTCCTCGATACACCTAACGGAGTCAGGGCCCAGAGCTGTTTTTAGCGACTCGATGGCATCGGCCGCGCGGCGGACGTTGGCAGAATTTAGGCGCCGCGCCAGCGTGACTGGCGCCATCCAGCCCGCTCCTCCGCCATCGAGCAGGTCCCTGACCCTGGTCACCTCACCAGCCACAGCCCTCTCTTCCGACCGCCACATGAAGCCTCGGCCGTGGAGGTACGGATTCCCGAGCAGCGGCTCCTGCAGGACGGCCGCCACTCCAGCCGGCGGAGAGCTGCGCTTGGTGGAGACTTTGTTCCAGACCCTGATGAGTTCCCTGTAAAAGACAGGCAGCTCCCGGAGGGCGGTCCTGGCACCCCCCAAGTTCACAAACAGGAGCTGCGTGTCATAATTGAGGTCGAGCTGCTGGCGGAAGAAATACCTCGCCAGAGCACACCACCTAGGAGGGGGCTCGACGTAAAGGTATCTCTGCAGGGTCTGAAGACGGAAAGTCGCGAGCTGGGCGCTGACGCACACCAACGACTGACCGCCCTCCTCAAGCGGGAGACTCAAGACCGCGACAGAGACCCAGTGCTTCCTGTTGTTCCAGAAGAAGTCCACCAGCTTCTTCTGTATCTTGGCGACAAACGCAGGGGGAGGGGTCAAAGTGACCAGCCGGTACCACAGCATTGCGGCCACCAGCTGGTTTATGACTAGCGCTCGACCCCTGTAGGACAGCACTCGGAGCAGTCCTGTCCAGCGCCCTAGGCGAGCGGCGACCTTGGCCTCCAGCTCCTGCCAGTTCGCCGGCCAGGCTTCCTCGTCGGGGCTAAGGTAGACTCCCAGATAGAGGAGATGGGTCGTGCTCCAGGCAAAAGGCCTGAGCTCCTCCGGCAGGGAGTCCACCCGCCACTGACCCACCAGGAGTCCGGAACATTTCTCCCAGTTGATCCTGGCGGAGGACGCGGCCGAGTAAATCTCCTGGCACTCACGCATCCTCCGCAGGTCAGCGGGATCCTCTACCGCGAGGAGCACGTCATCGGCGTAAGCCGAGAGGACGACCTCCACGCCCGGCCCTTGCAGAGCCAGTCCCGTCAACCTCGTCCGCAAGAGGCGCAGGAAAGGCTCCACGCAAACGGCGTATAACTGGCCGGACATGGGGCATCCCTGGCGCACCCCTCTCCTAAAGCGAAGGGGCGCCGTCAAGGACCCGTTAACCTTAATCAGACACTCCGCGGCGGCGTACAAAAGTCGGATCCGGGCGACGAAATGCGTCCCGAACCCGAAAGCGCGCAGAGTTCCGAGCAGATAGTCGTGATCCACCCTGTCGAACGCCTTCTCTTGGTCGAGGGATAGGAAGGCGACCGACAGACCAGCCTCCTGGGAGCAATGGATGAGGTCCCGGACCAGATGGATGTTGTCGTGGATCGTCCGGCCCGGGACCGTGTATGACTGGTCGGGGTGGATCATGTGGTCCAGCACGGCACCAAGGCGAGCAGACATCGCCCTGGCGAAGATTTTGTAGTCCGTGCTGAGGAGGGAGACCGGGCGCCAGTTCTTAAGGAGGCGGAGATCGCCCTTCTTAGGCAGCAGGACGATGACTGCCCTGCGCCAAGAGAGGGGCATCTCCCCGGTCGCCAGACTTTCCCCCAGGACCCGCGCGTAGTCGCTCCCCAGGACGTCCCAGAACGCCCTGTGGAACTCCACGGTCAGCCCGTCCAGCCCCGGGGATTTTCCCCTCGAGAGCCGGGCGAGGGCACCGGTCAGCTCCGCCAGGCTTAGCGGAGCTTCCAGATTTTCGGCGCCCTCCGGGCCGACCTTCGGCAGGTCCTCCCACAAAACTCTACGCGCTTCCTCGCTGGACGGATCCGGAGAGAACAGAGCCCCGTAATATTCACGGACCCTGTTGTTGACGCCCTCCGGATCCGAGACGAGAGAGCCGTCGTCGGCCAGCAGCGTCAAGAGCTGCTTACGGACACTCTGCCTTTTTTCCAGCGAGTAGAAGAAGGGGGAGCCGCGGTCCAGATCCCGCAGGAACCGGATCCGCGACCTCACGAACGCGCCTCGGGACCCGACGAGCTGCAGGTCCTTCAGCGCGGCCTTCTTCGCTTCGTACACCGTCCGCAGGGCCGGGTCCTGGACGACTTGACCGAGACGGGCTTCCAGGTCGAGCACCTCTTTTTCTAGGCGCCCGACTCTGGCCGCCCGCCTCTTGGTCGACCCCCTCGCGTACTCTTGACAGAAGACGCGGACGTGAGCCTTGCCCACGTCCCACCATAGCCTCAAGGAGGGGAAGCCCCCCTGCTTCCTTCTCCAGTCGGACCAGAATCGACGGAACGAGTCCTGGAACCGCACGTCCTCCAGCAGCCGGTTGTTAAAGTGCCAGTACGCGGACCCCGTCCTCGCGCGGAGCGAAGCGAGCTCCGCCCACACCAGGTGGTGGTCCGAACACGGCACCGGCCGCATGGAGGCCGCCGGGACGCAGGAAACGTACGCCCGAGACACGTAAAGGCGGTCGACTCTAGACCATCCAACTCCAGGCCTCACCCAAGTAAAGGCGCTGGAGTCGGGGTGGAGATTTCGCCAGACGTCCACCAAGTCGAAGGACCCGACCAGGTCCCTCAACTTCTCCATCGCCGTCATGCACTGCGGGGCACCGGAGCGGTCCCTCGCCTCGAGGGTGCAGTTAAAATCCCCCCCGAGGACAATGCAGTCGCCGACGTCGACGGAGCCAAGAAGAGCGGACACCTCTTCAAAGAAGCGCGTTTGCTGCGGGCCGGGATGAGGGGCGTACACGTTCACGAGATGGAGCGGCACGTCCCCCAGGCGAACCGTTACGTGCAGCAAGCGGCCTGGCACGGGCTCCTCGACCCCCAAGATCTCCGGCTGAAAATGCGGGCCCAGCAAGATGGCCACCCCACTAGAAATGGCGGTGAGGTGGCTCATGCGGACCTCTCCTTGCCATTCCAGGAGCCACGTGGCTTCGTCTCCCGGAACGGTGTGGGTTTCTTGCAGGAAGCACACCGCATATTTCCCCTCCCGCAGGAGCGAAAAATTGTCAAATCTACGGCGTGCCCCTCTGCCGCCGTTGATGTTGAGGCTGGCTATGGTTATCTTCATGACAAAAGCATAGTGCAACCTCTACCTTAACCTATTGTGGGGGAGGGAGCGGAGTCTTTTGTTGAACTCCGCTCCCTCCGCAGCCCAGCGAGGAGTCCCTCGAGCTCGCGCAGCTCAAGGTGCTGCTCCTTTGTCAAGGGCCCGCCCGCGGCCAAGGTTTTAACGGCGGCGCGGACGGACCCCTTGATCAGCTCCGGCTCGGACCATTTTTCCAGGGCCAGTCGGGCTTGGTCGCGGCGACCCCGGCTCTGGGCCAAAAAGTCCCGGAGTTCCTTTGCAGGAACGAGGAGGGCCTCAGCGGCGGCCGCGAGCAGATCCACCGCCTCACTGGCGGTGGTCTCTAGGTCTTCACCCGCGTCCCCCACCGAGTCCCCGTCCTCCTCCGGGAGGTGGCCGCCAGCAGCCGGCCCATCGACCGCACAAGGTACGGCAAATGAACCGGCCGCTCCAACCGGCCCTGGCACTGCCCCGATCCCACCCCCAGGATCGTCGGCAGAGGAGTCCCCACTGGGCTCTTTTAAAAATGGTGCTGGGTCGGGAAATGACAGCGGAAGGGGTTCCCCCTCCGCCCCAGGAACCGGAGAACAAGGAGAGACCCGGCCATAGGAAATCCCCAGGCCCTCCAAGTGCTCCAGCTCCAAAGTAAGGGGCGAGGGTGGGTGTTCCTCCCCCTCCCCGCTGCCACCCCCCGGCCCAGCATCTACAGTATCATTAAAATCAATTGTTTCATTCTCTGCCGGGTCGAGCAAATCCCGGGGGAAGTTGGGTAATAGCTGGGCGGGCTCAGGTTCGGCCTTTTCGGCCTCGCCCGCCTCAGTCCCCGGGACGCCCGGCCCGGCGGCTACGCATTCCTCCGCGGTCCCCACGCCCCCCACGACAGGCAGATCTTCCACTCCATCCCCGGGAGGCAGAGGCTGGGCAGCCTCAACTGTCTCACCCTCCCCGGGGAAAGACTCCTCGCGC